>NC_135656.1:78977434-79280953 GCF_964188315.1 Podarcis muralis
CAGAATCACCGAGTTGGAAGGGACCCTGAGGATCATCTAGTCCAACCCCCTGCAACGCAGGAATATGCAACTGTGCCTTGCGGGGATCGAACCTGCAACCCCAGTGTTATCAGTGCCACGCTCTAGCCAACTGAGCTATTCAGCTGATTCCCCTCTTATTCTCCAGAGGGGTTTTCTGAGGTGCCTACCCAACTTCCTTTCCTTCCATCCAGCCCCCCCCCCCCCGGCGTGTTTGTTTTGTGTCTGCCTCGGGATGAGCCGACTGCCCCAGACGCAGAAGCCACCACCCTCGCCTCTCCGCCCCAGCAGGAGCAACATCTCCCAGCTAAACGGGATAGCGAGAAGGGAAGGAGGGAGGGGACGCTCCATCGGCGGCAGGGGGCAGCAAGAGGCTGCCGAGGAAATAGATCTCTGTTTTGTTCAGCACCAGTAGCGAAAGCCTCGAGCCCAGGACAATTTAGATCCTATCGGCCGCTATTGACGGCGAGGCTAGACTCTCAGACAGCAGCCCCCGAAAGAAAAAGACCATTGTTGCCTCGCCACTTTTGCCTATATGCTTGGCTTGCCTTCCACCCCGCGCCCCTCCCTGCTCGCGCCGCCACTTCTTCTGGATCGATTTATTCCGGGACGAAAGAGGGGCGGGGGAGGCCGAGCTGCTCACCCCGTGCTCAGGCAGGTGCCCTGCAGCTTCAAGGGGGGGGGGGGGCGTTGTGTGTGGCAAGGCCCGGGGGAGGCAAGCGGGGGGGGGGGGATTGTTGCTGGGTGCTTTTAAGTTGCTTGGTTGTTTCATCCTCCACCTCTCCCCTTCCCAGTCGGGAGAAAGTGCCGAGCGAAGGTCTGGAGGGAGAGACGATTCCGAGCGAGGGCACATTCTCCTCTGGATTCCATGTGCTGCGGGGTCTCTCCTCCTCCTCCAACCTGGATCTTGCCCCTCTGCCTTGCCCCCCACCCATGGCCTGGCAGCCTTCGCCAAGTTGGTGCCTTGACTCGAGCACCTGCCTCGTGGGATTCCCCCCTTACACACACGCCCGCTTTGTTGCAGAGGGCTTTCGTGTGATCCTAACAGCGGGACTTGACACTGCTGGGGGGCCGCGGGTGGGGTGACGGTTTTATTATGATCCCCTTATCACACTCGCACAAGGGAGGACTCGTCCAATGATAACAGCAGGGGTGTGGTGGCGGTGCTGGAAACGGCGCGGCAGCCGCAGCTTTGGGTTTCAATAATAATCATCATCGTGATGGTGCCGGCGATACTAGAACAATCATAATAAACGTAAAAGGCATGAAAAAAAGAGCGCTGCTGCTGTTGTCTCATGTGCCCTGCACAAACAGGTGATCCCAAATATCACTTAGCACATTTGACAGAGTTATGAGTAGAAAAGCAATTTGCAAATACTTTTAATTCCACTGATCTGACAAAACGCCCGAGCGCGGTGCTGTATCCCTCGAGGGCAATACGAGCTGTTTACTACAGTAGAAATCCACATTCCAAAACAGGAGGCTTATGAAACGGCAGGTCGGTCCCCCGCCCGCCCCGCCCCGCGCTCCCGTCTCCTCGGAAGGGAGCCACCTCCTTCGGAGGGGGACAGTGGGCGACCACGACCCGCTCGTCCCACGTGCATTAAACGCTGTCCAATATATATTTATATATCTTATGCGCGCGGGAGGGTATAAATTTATTCTACCCCCTCCCCCTCTCCCAATACAAATTTATTTCAGGCGACAATCCAAACCCCAAATTTTGCCGGAGAGTGTGAGGTGTGGGGCGATCGCGGCTTCCGCCACCGAAGAGAAATCCCACGTGGGATTAAAACAAAACAAAAACTGGCCAGGTAGTCCAGGAAGGGACAGATCAGGCGCCCGAAAGTTTGCTCTGTTTTCTTTGTCAATGCGCCATCTAGTGGTAGGCGAGATCCACGGCAGTAAACGGGGGATGAACTAATAATGGTCGAATTGACCTTTGGGTGAACGCCGTCATCATAGAAAAGAGGGTGGATTGGTTGGTTGGATGAGCTCATGCCTCGAATTATAAACCCTTAGCACGTAGAACTCTGACTAGGTTTGGGGGGGGGGGGTTGTGCCTGTTTTGGGAAACATGTAATTGTCTGTTTCGAGCCATGGTTAATAGAAAGGTAAACTAGATAGCAGTAGTAGTAATAATAATAATTCATTAATTATACTCCGTCCATCTGGCTGCTGTCCTTCCTCTCCCTCCCCCCACCCCCAGTTAAAAGCTCACTTGAAGTGGATTTTTAAGAGCTATAGTTTACACAGAAGGCAGCGGAAAAGTCACCGGAGGGAAGATAGTCTGCTTAAGACAAGGGCAGAAAATGCTTAAATATAAGATGGGAAATACTAGGCTAGATAGCAGTGCTGGGAGGGGGAGGTCCTGGTGGATAATGAAGTAAAACGTGATCTTGCGGTCCAAAAAACTAATGGAGCCACCATTTTAGGTTGCATCAATGGAAGGGTTGTTTCCACAGCCTGCGAAGCAGCGATGCAATAAGGTAATTTTAGACTCTGGACTTAATGGTCTTTGGAGGGGGCTCTTTAGGTGGTAGTATTACGCCACTTAGTTCCAGATGTAGTAAGGCAGGCCTGCTGCATTTCGGGGCCTTCCTGCTCAGTCTGTGAATGGGGCTCTGTGCGCCTGCCCCAAAGTCTTGCCCTGATGACTCCGCTCTTGGGAGGTGGTAGCACTGCTCTGCTTAGCACCGTGGAGAAGGGGGGTGGGAATCCCGCTTTGAGTTATGTGTTCATCTCTGGGCATCATAGTCCAAAAAGGATGTTGCCTTGTTGGAAAGGATTCAAGAGAGAATTAGGAGGACACAAAGCATTTTGGAATTCAAATGGCACCCTCAAAGGAAACTGCTTTATACTGAGTAGAATCATTGGCCCATCTTCTAGCTCAATGTTGTCATAACCACCAGTGTTTTCCCAGGGTTCCAGACAAGAGTCTTCTTTTTCAGCCCTACCTGAATTAAACATGCATACAAACCTAAGACAAGCCCTGTCAATTCATGCCACTGGCCCCTCTAGTTCACACAGCAGCAGCCCAGGTGCTGAGGGGAAGCCTGCAAGCTGGACTTGAGCACAAAGCTTTGCCGGTGAGCTACGGCCTTCCAGAAACATGTGTTCATTTCAAGGGCACTTGCACCAGAGAACTTCCTTGTCAGTATTGCCCAAGGCCCCAATATCTGGAAATCTAATAACGACTTAGAATCATAATCCGGAACATATAACAGTGGAAGAGGATGGAGTCATCATCACCATCATCATCAGAAGAAGAGTTTGGATTTGATATCCCACTTTATCACTACCTGCAGGAGTTTCAAAGCGGCTGACATTCTCCTTTCCCTTCCTCCCCCACAACAAACACTCTGTGAGGTGAGTGGGGCTGAGAGACTTCAGAGAAGTGTGACTGGCCCAAGGTCACCCAGCAGCTGCATGTGGAGGAGCGGAGACACAAACCCGGTTCCCCAGATTATGAGTCTACCACTCTTAACGCCTACACCACACATCATCATTTATTATCTATACCCCACCCATCTGGCTGGGTTTCCCCAACCACTCTGGGCAGCTCCCAACAGAGGACTAAAAACACTAAAAACTTCCCTAAACGGGCTGCCTTCAGATGTCTTCTAAAAGTCAGATTTATTTATTTCCTTGATATCTGATGGGAAGGTGTTCCACAGGGTGGGCGCCACTACCGAGAAAGTCCTCTGCCTGGTTCCCTGTAACCTCACTTCTCACAATGAGGGAACTGCCAGAAGGCCCTCAGAGCTGGACCTCAGTGTCCAGGCTGAATGATGGGGGTGGAGACGCTCCTTCAGGTATACAGGACAGAGGCCATTTAGGGCGCTAAAGGTCAGCGCCAACATTTTGAATTGTGCTCGGAAATGTACTGGGAGCCAAGGTAGGTCTTTCGGGACTGGTGCTATATAGTCTTGGTGGCCACTCCGTCATACTGTCAGAGGCTTCAGGTTCTTACAGTGGTGCAAATCTCACTGTATCTGATCCCGTTCATAGTTAAACATATATCAGTGAGGTAAATTTGAACACCTATTTAACCCATGGAAATCACAAGGACTTAAAACTCAGCTGGGGAACCTGTGGCCCTTAAGATGCTGCCAGACTACAACTCCCATTATCCTGGGAGCCCCGCTGACTGGGGCTGATGGGAGTTGGAGCCCAGCAGCCTCCAAATGACCATATGCTCCCCATCCCTGACGTGGTGGTGGTCTTGTACCTATTTATGGCGCGGGGGGGGCATTTTCTGAGAGAAAATTTTGAAGATCAGGTTGTTTGTTAGGAAATTTTGCTCAAGACCACTGAAAGAAGTGGTGTGTGGAGTCAGCAATGTAGAACACCACGGCAATTCATTTGTTTTGCCCTCCCATATGTTTATTCGTCTTAAAAAGCAGATGGGCTGCAAAGGAGAGCAACAGTTTCTTCCCAATGTGAGATATTCATTCTCACCAGATGCTAACCGGAGAAGGCTGCCTTTCCATCTCTTTATTTAGCAGCAGCAATCTTCTCCTGAACAAAGATAGCAGGCTGAAGCTACACCCAAAAAGCCATTTGTCATTTGTTTCCACATTTGTATTCCTATTGTTAATTGTCTATCAGGGTTGTCTTTGCAGCAAGGCTGGGCAACAGTTTAGTGCCCGGTTAGGTCAGCATCGAATGATGCGGTTTAATTATGAGTTATATATTGGAAGATACAAAAGAGGTCTCCGCAAAGTCCACTTCAGAACCGGAAAACTAGCCTGCAAGAGACGGTCTGCCGCTCCACTTTCACTGAGAGTCCGTTTTGCTTTCAGTGTCAAGATTCAAATCCACTGGTAGCACGAAGCAAGGAAACTTACACAATGCCTCCACACACAATGGTTGGCTCTGGTCAGAGTTATTAATGTCTCATTTTTCATATGTATAAAGGGTTACTCAAGCAATAGCAACAACACCAACCCCCCCCCCCCCCCGTCCCAAAACAAGGCTTCAGGAACGCTAGCCTCTCGCAATTTGAATTCAAATGTTAAAAGCCCATTTTGTAACTAGATCCTAGACATACATGCCATCAATAGCCCTCCCTTTTATCAAGCTAATCATAGCTGCTCTGTTTTGTTGTCAAAACACCTCAACAGACACCCTTGAAAGTCTTTTCAGTGGCAGGATTTGAGAAGATATCAGTGTTTGAACCATTTCACCACTAACACCTATCTAAACCCAAATTACATACTTTCAAACAGAGATTCGATTCCATATTTGATTCTATACCAGCAAAATGCAAGAACCAAAACTCAGGGAAGCTGCATCGTGATCTGCATAAGTGCGTGTGTGTGCTTTCCGAAGAACGCCAGTCCAGTTTTGAGATTTTTGAAATGCAAATGAGAAAAACAAATCTGATGGGTCCTTGTATGGATATGTTTTGTACTTGAAATTAAAAATCATTCTTTTATTTGAAAAAATCTTACAGGTCTGTTAATGTCTCTGTAACATAGCTCTGAAGAGACTAGATCAAGCCAAACTTTCCTCATTGCAGGATAGAAGGAAGAGAAAAGTGGGAAAGGTCAGTAATCCAGAGCGTGACAGGAGGGAAGCTGATCAGAAATGTATCTTGAAAGGCCTAACTGTAAACCAGCGATGGGAAAACTGGCCTGTGGGTCTAATCAGTGCATGAGGCCAATCTGGTCATGCCACAGCCACCTGCCCAACACCTGGTGTTGGGTCTTATGGTGTTGGGTGCATGGTGTTTTGCAGGGTCCGGTGATCAGCTGATTGCTGGGGCTTGCAGACTGCTGTGCTTTAACCTGCACTGCTTTGAGTTCAACCTACCCAGGCAAAAACTGGTCATCTGATGTCATGTGACTGACAGGTGGGTGGCCGCACCCACCTGCGAAACATGGGCCAGGGGGAATGAGGAGATGAGCTGACTGCTAGGATCCCAGCCCTGATATAGAAAGTAAATTGCCACAAGACCATAGAAGAAAGGGGAGCGTTTTGTAAAACTTATTCCAAATAGTGCAGTATATGTATGGTAAATACTTTTTGCAGAAAAAAATATTCCAAAAGTCTTCACACATGTTCATACTTACTACAATTTAATCCTTAGAGATATTGTCGCATTAAATTTGTGTTATTGTTGCTAGCTGCTTTGGACATTTTTTAAAAAAGGAAAAGTGGGCATAAGTGTAGCAAATAAAAATGGGAGATCTAATATAACATGAGTTGGTGTTTGCTGGCATAACAAGGCTTCTGCTTCCTCTTCACCCCCCTCCCCCCAAAAAAAATCCGCTCTGGAAGGTCCCACAACACTTTGGCACTGATTTTGGAGAGGGTGCATGGGAGATTGGAGAGAGGAGAAGTGAAACCAGAAATCATGTTGTGCAAGTAGGCAGACATCTTTGGATATCACCCAATAAGCCGATGTTCATCCATGAAAAATTGTTGGCCCGGGCCAAATATCCAGCTCCCATATAATTCTTTCTTCCAAATATTTGGACATATGGTACAAAGATGCACATGCAGTTGAGTTCTAAGTGATCTAGCTCTACCAGCCACTAGAGACAATCAAAATAAGTTTTTATCCGTATGTCTGGTATAAAAGGAGCACTCTGTATTTTTGTATAATTGAACGCTTATGCCATGATGTAAGGTAAATGAGCATCTTGCTTTAATGGAAGCAAGTCTTGCTGAGTCATCGAAGTATGTGTGTCTTGGAAATTCTGGACGAAGCTATGAAGCTAATTTTTGTTTATGCCAAGTGTGACTTGTGTAGACACTTAGTTTGCATCTGTTTGCAAAAGGCATATTTCCAAACTATAATTTAGGAGTAAATGAAAGGAAAGGCATCACACCTATCATTGTGAACGCTGTCAAGTTTAATGCCATATTTAGAAAATAGACCAAGTACTGGCATGTCCCCTTTGTGGTTCAGAAAACATTTTAAGTTCAGAGAAAGCAAGGAAGGTTAACCAGTTATCAGGATACAAAGGTGTCACATTTTGATGTCTCGTGTCAAGACTGTCAAACAGCAAAATACTGGGGGACAGCCTCTAACTTCAACATTGGAGAGCTTTCCTTCATGTCAGTGAAACTATGCCTGTGAAACATATTACACAGGAAAAGCTTCTCATGAAGCCTATGCAATTCTTCTTTACAGCAAAGACATATCCTGGGCAGACACCAAAAGTCTGAAGAAATTGGAATATTTAGAGAAAGGAAATGAAAGGAAGAAAGGGGAATGGGAATGGGATGAATGAGGAGACTTGGGGGCTAGTGTTTCAATTTATTTATTCCTCCTCTGATCACTTTAAATAATGTTGCTTTTTCCCATACATCTCAAGAACAATCTGGGCTTTTGCTTGCAAAGATTTCAGGTTTACACTACCACACCCGCCTAAACCAAACTATAGTGTTTGCTCTGGAATCCATCTCTCACTGAGGAGGGGATACTTAAGGCACTTCTCAACAGCATGTTTACTGAGCATTCGTCCTGATATGTTTTCAGGGAAGCTAGATTACGGCTATTTCATGAGCGCTCGCTCTGATTTGTTTGCAAACAGGCTAGACAACATCAGGGCCGGATCTACACATTTGGCTACTCGCTCTCCTGCAGGGTCATGTGGCAGAGGGGCAGGGGCAGGGTGGAATATGTCTGAATCTGCAGACTCTTCTTATGTTCTTACGTATATTAAGTGCTTTGGGCAACATCAGGCTTTTATTCACCTGATCACCTTCCAATGCCGTTCATGCAATCATCTGCCAGCATTCCCTTCCTGCATTCTGTATAGGAGAAGCAGGTCAGTCCTTACCTAAAAGAATAAAATGGATGTACAATTCTGGCATTAGAAACAGTAATGTTCAAAAGCAAGTTGGGAGAACATTTCAACCTTCTAAGATATTCTGTAAGCATAGCTATCCTCTGGAAACTATTACTATTACTAGTATTGTTTTTAGAGCACCATTTTTATAATGGGTAACTTTTTTATTTCTACTGAGATTGATAGTATAATAGCTGTTTTAACTGGCCTGAGTTTTACCATGTTGATAATCTGAAATTTGGAGTGTGTGTATTTATGATGTGCCGGATGCCTTGAATAACCAACCTGTTAAAGTGACTCTAAAAATAAATAGCAAAAGATACCATGGTACAAACTTAGCCACTTTACTACTCACCCCTAACTCTAGATCATTTATGAACAGGTCCCAATACTGATTCTGGGGCCAGGGGCCAGGGAGGACTCCACATTCTACAACCTTCCATTCAGAAAACTGTCCATGTATTCCTGCCCTCAGTTTTTTGCTGCTTAACCAATTTATATATCCTGCCCTTCTTCCAAGAAGTTTAAGGTGGCCCATATGTTTCTTCCACCCCTCGTAGAATCTGAACAATCCCATGAGGTAAACCAGGAGGAAGGAAGTCAGTCTGGTGACAGTCAGTATAGCTGAATAGGGATATGAACCTGGATCTTCCTGTGCCTAACCCCTACTTCACACTGTCTCTCACAGAGGCAGTTTTCTCTTAAATCATAACAAATAAAGCTTTTCTACCTCATGCCTGAGGAATCTACCCACAGTGCTCCTGCATGAATCATTTATGGGTGCAACCCCGCTAAGGGCAGGTAATTCTGCCACAATCTCTGCACAAGTCACTGAATGATCCAGACACATCACAATGGACACAACAAAATTACTCATTGGAAGGAAACCAGGAAAGAATCTAAAGAGGACAGCCTCCGACAAGGGCTTCTGGAGGCCTTTATTGATTTTTCAAGGTACTTCATTGTGGCAAAAAATGCACCTACCTCCTGACAATGCTCTGCATTTAAAGGGAGATAATAGTTAGAAGGATTTTAAGATGCAAGCATTTGCACTGATATACAGTGGTACCTTGGGTTACATACGCTTCAGGTTACATACGCTTCAGGTTACAGACTCCGCTAACCCAGAAATAGTACCTCGGGTTAAGGACTTTGCTTCAGGATGAGAACAGAAATCGTGCTCCGGCGGTGCAGCAGCTGGAGGAGGCCCCATTAGCTAAAGTGGTGCTTCAGGTTAAGAACAGTTTCAGTTTAAAAATGGACCTCCGGAACCAATTAAGTACTTAACCCGAGGTACCACTGTAATAGCTGTTCATCTGACTTCATCATGAAAGCCAAAGCAGGTGACTGGCTAGGATAGCCCATTTTGACATCTATGCCTAGGATAAGACCAGAAACAAGCAGTACAAAGTTTCAAATTTTGGTATGCCTAAATGCTGACCTAAACCCTAGCAGGATCAGCATTTAAGCATACAAAAATTTGGAGATGCTTAGCCTCTTATTTCTGTTGTTCCTTTTCTGACAAAGCTGGGAGAAGGCAGACAACAGGACAATAACTGCACTGGAAAGAAAAATGACGTCTCTTGGAATAACATAGTGCAAGATAAATTAAATTACATTCTTGTGGATGAAATTTAATTTTCAAGACTCGACACAGTATTTTTAATGAAAATTATGAGAACTGCTGTAATACCCTGATATATCCTCCTGTCTTACCTTATCTTACTCATATTAATCATTGCATTAATGGTAGCTACAGTTGACTAATTCTGTTGGACTTTTACTTTGTATTTGTTATATTCACAACTGGTTCTTACATTATTATTGTAATGCTGTTGGGGATACACATAAATTGCAATATTTGTTATTTTATCTAATACAGTAGAAAGGGAGGAAGCAACAACAAAATGCTGCCAGCCTATCTCCCAGTTATTGCATGCCTCAGCTTTGAAATCCTGACTTGGCCTTAAAGAACTTGAAATGCAAGTGTTTGGTTGTTAAGTTACTTCACTCCTAAGACTCCCCTACGCATGCTTTCAGCGGGGGCAGGTGGAAGAGAAATCATCCTTGAGATTCGACCTTATCTAAGACCATCATGCACATTCAGGAATTCTCAACAGCTTTGCTTTGCCAAAAGTTAAATAGTGGTAATAGCTTATTTCCTGCCATTATAGCAAGTGCCTCTCTTATTTATTTTTGCTCTGTGCAAGGTCCTAAAAATACTCTTTTAGCTTTCTGTACACAATTCCAAGCAGCAATCACTTCTTAACTTTATATGAATTATGAGGGTTTCCAGAGAACTGCTCTACTTTTAAATACCCTCCCATTAATATCTACAGTAGCACATGAATTTTGGCTTTCCAGCAGTTCAAGGGAGTTGACAGATCACAGTGTTACCTTGTAAGGGCACTTATCACCGTAAATCCACCCACAAAAGGTTTTTCCTCAGGATAATGGCTGTTTTGGTGATTCATCTTACAGACCCTGCCCTTCCTTATTTGCACAAAATATCCTACACCCAGCAATAATTTCTGGGTCAGGCTCATGCCACACATGTGATTTCCTTTTGGACACAAAGACAAGAAAAGATTAAGTGAAATGCTTAGACCTCCCTAGGTGAACCTCCCCCACTTCAGCTGCTGGGTCATTTCAAGGGCTACTAATAGGATGTTATCAGATTCAGTGAATATTCTCAGGGGCGCAGCTGATTGTCTGTGCCAGGCAGAGTTTACTGTTGTCTCACTGAGGGAGGAGAGGGGAAAATAGTACTGCTGTTGTGCTGGAAAATTTCACTGTTTCTGTCTCTAGTGGAAAACAGTTATCACTAACACATCCTGGCATGTAATTTGCCTCATTTATTATTGTCTAGCACTGGCTTAGAAATGCACAATAAGCACTAAGGTACTTCCAGAGAGTTGCAGTTATTTAAGGAAACTTTATGCTGGGATGCCAAGAACTTTCAGATTCCCGCCCCCCAAAACATTCAGACTGAGACACACCTTCAAGACTTTGAAAAAATATAGCTCAAATAAAACTTACACTGACAAAGAGGATGACTAAGTGCAATAAAAGACCTTGATTCTGTTCCTGTTTCCATCACATATCACTACAGAAAGGGGAAAAAATAACACAGGTTTTAATGTTATAGCCTTTAATACAGTGAATAGGGTTGCATACTTTACAGGGCAATCATACATGTGTTTACTCAGAAGTAATTCTCACTAAGTTCAGTCAAATTTATTGCCTAGTGAGCGGGGTTATATTGCAACCTAAAAAAAATAAAAATCGATAATTATAACTTTGATAACATTAAATTGTTCTCCAATGTGGAGTTTGGCAAAAAGGACAAGGTCCAGCATCTGTGACTCTGAAACGACCCACCACTAAGCAATTTACACACACGTGTGGTGTCCCACCTCCGGGGCCAAACTGGACGGGGGGAAAATCTTTAAAATATTACTTTTCTCGTCAATTTGTAGCCAAAGTTAGCAGATTGCCTGCCATTCAGGAAAAAGACAATGGCTCTTTCCTGTAATTAAATATAGAGCCGTACAAAAAAAATCACTGGCACGTGTCAGTTCTAAGTGGAAATACAGCACTAGGTGGGGATGCAAAATTGTTCCATGTGTAACTCCATTGCCAGGGATGCCTTATATTAAAATAGCTTACTGGCACCTAGCTCTGAAAGCTACCGAGAAAGGGGATCAGGTCGTCGAAGCACCCAAGCAAACACTCAAGGCTCCCCGAGAGCTAAATGTTTAATTCCATATGTAGGATCCCAACATCTCGGTGAACTACACTTCCCATGATGCTCTGCGAACACGGCGAATGCTCGTCGGGCCTCGGTGACTCGAGAAGTCGAAAGAGACGCTAATCACTTGTTTGCCTGGGAGAGGCGCAAATGCGGAGGCGCCGCCTCAATGCTTGTGTTGCGATGCTTCCGGTTCCCGGGTGCAGTTCGCAAGCTTCTCTGCGCGCGGGGCGAAAGAGCGCAGGGGAGGCGGGGTGATCCCGCTTGCTTACTCGGGACATTGCCCAGAGTTCAGATGATCGCTAAATCTCCCGTGCTGGTTCTAAGCTGCTTCTTAGTCCTTTATGGTGGTGCTTTGTTGTATTAGAATCGTAGAGTTGGAAACGATCCCAAAGAGCTCATCTGATCCAACCCCTGCAGTGCGGTATTTTGGCCATCATTAATTGCATCTCATGCCTTTTGTTTACCGCCGTAGTAGCTGTATAGAAGAACGTAATGTGTGCTGCATCAGGCAGATTTGGGGGCATCAGGTGGCAGGACAGTCTCAAACAATGATGTTCTCCATAGTGTGTAGAGCGATCGTCTTCAGCTGCTGGGGCGGGGCCCACTAGTGGGCTACGGCCTGATCCAGGGTGGATCGCCACAAGAGCAAACACGTGGTAAAAGATTAAGAAATAAAGTCCCCAAATGCATGTTTGGGTTAAAAATAGTACCTAGGTCTGAAAAGGTTGAAGATACCGGGAACAGAGAATGTCTACGAATGTAAAACCCACTGAACGAACACATCAACATATTTATCTCTGATTGGTTTAAATTACCAACTAAGTTCAAGCTTTTTTATTATTGTGCGAGGCAGTTACAGTGAATTGTATAGTCTCTCCCCTGCAGAGTGAGACTTGCTTCCAATTAACCATTCATAGGAAGTTGATCCAACGCGATCTAGAAAAGACTGGGAGCTTCTGAGTTCTATGAGATGTACAATCCCACTTTTTAAAAATTGGCTTTATTCCCAGAGAAGTGTGTAGAGCAGACATAGGGACCCTGAGATAATGTTGGGTTACAATTCCCATTATCCCTGCCCGTTGGGCTTGCTGGCCTCGTGTACATATAGGAGATAAAGCTCCTCGAGTATTAACATTGCACGTTCACTATACAATAAATTCCAAGGATTTTAAAAAACCTGATGCTTGCTTCCTTGACGTGCGCGCGGATGCCAGGGGTTCTATTGCCCAGAATCAACAAATGCCTCTTGATCAGGGACAAAAATAGCGGAGCAGCGTTTGAGACCTGCTTGCTTTTAAGCAGTGACAAGCAGCCGCCAGGCCAGCAGCTACGGAACGTGACGCCCTCGCCCCGCCTTCGCTACCAGGCTGACCGGACAGGGGCGGGGTGGGAAGAGGAGCGTCCGGACTCCGCTTGTGCGTGGCGGGGGATCTCGGAGGGAAGATGAGCGCTGAGACGCTGACCCTGGACTGCATCATCCACCTGTTCTCATACCTGGAGCCACCGGATCTACTCAGAGCAGCCCAAGTGAATAAGGTGCGTTGCAGCGCCGGTTGCAAGTGCCCCCAAATTCGCCACGGGTGGAGAGAACATCTTTCTCCACTTCGATCACGGGAAGTGGGGAAGAGGGCTCCCCATAACGACCTCTCCAAGCCAAATGCGCCAGTAGCAGGCGCGCTTGCTCCAGCTTTCTTCAAATACTTGGAGCACGATCTTCCTGTTTTAATGGATGTATGACGTCCCAAATCACTGCAACCCTTCTCTCCCCAGCTTCCTCCTCTTCTTCTTCCCCTTGTACAATTTTGCCCGCCCCCCCCCCCTTGCTTTTATTAACGAGCGAACTTAAGAGGGCGAGATCCGGATTCCGGACGTCCCATTCTGACAGCGCGTCCCCGTCCAGCGTCGCGACACAGTAGTAATTAAAAGCGGGGAGAAGATCCTGCAGCAACACACTGGATTCAGCAAAGCGCGCAACAGTATCCCCGGCCAATGTGGAAATCCCCCGAACAAGACAGGCGCGTGCGCCTGCGCGCTTCCTGGAAACTCTTTGCTTTCTGTTTTCAAGCCGGCCCCACCCTCGATGTTTCTGCAGTGCTGGCAATGCAGCCAGTAAGAGCGAAAGCCGCTGATCCAAGCGATGGTCCTTCTGGCGCTTCTGTTTCTGCAAGATGTTAATGGGAAGCTTCTAGGATTGCAACCTTCCCAAGCGATGCTTCGGGGCCTCTTGCCACCTGTGTGACAAGCAGACGTTAAGCTGACAAAAGTTTCCCCCATCATTGTATTTGCATGACAGGAAAAACTTCACCTGCTGAATGAATATCACTTTTATGATTGCTTAAAGCAGAACTTTTTTTTGGGGGGGGGGGTTACAAATGCTTAAATGTACAACTTAGTACTTTGAAGTAAGACGTGCCTAAGCCTCATTGCTCTGTTTTATATTTATTGCTTGTTACTGTGGTGTGTTAGGTACTTTATTACTTTTATTGTAAGTCACCCTGGGACTTTGAGGTAAGACAAATAACAGACTGGCTGAATGAAACTGCAAGCACTTTGCTCAAGTGACTCCACTATGTGACTAAGTCCCCTGAATCTTGAAGAACTTCCTCTAAAACCTGTCCTGCTTTCTTGTTTTAGACATGGAATGAAGCTGCAGAGACCTCTTCTCTTTGGAGGTTAGTGCACTTCTTATCTATTTTAATATTTGGGTTTGGTGCATTCAGTTTACTTATTACTGAGAACACAGCACCATTTGCGTACATGGAACTCAGCAGAGTTCGATAAGGACAACATAGCCAAGTCCCCTCTGGTGAACCAACGAACATGGCTAGAAGACAGAAAGAGGTCTGGGGGAAAGTCAAAACAAGGGTGGCAAGCAATGGATGTGAGGAACTTCGTTACAGCTGAGAATGATGATTAATACACACCATGCATTTAATGCACAAAGCACACACACACAATATCTTGGAAACTATAGCTTGCCCCTCCCAAAGCTACAGCCATGATTCTTGGGATGAGGACATGCTTAAAATGTGCTTTAAATGTATAGAGTGTACATAGCTACAGAAAACATGGGTTGGGAGGAGGAAGGACAAGATACATAGCAGGGTCAGTGAGGGCTTGGGCTTGGGGAGAGGAGGCGGTGGGTCTGGGGAGGCTTGGAGGGCTGCATTTGACCCCCACCTGAGGTTCCCTGCCACTGCATTAAACTTGCAGACAAGAGTTTGTGCTAGATATGAAAGGGATAAATTATTTGGCAGCAGAATTCTGTATTGAGGAGAAAGGACTGGAGAGGATGTAGGAAAGCTCAAAATGAAGAAGGCTGGAATCAGAATTTTAGATGAGGCAATGGGGAGGAAGGAGCAGATTTTTGCAATGCCGTACATTGTAACAATATGTAAATGAATGAAATCCAGACTTTGTAGCCATTTGCTTTTTATCTAACGACGGCAGATGATGGTTGTCAATCATTTCTGCCTCATTCATTGAAACTGCTCTGGAGGAAGGATTTTAAAATTTCAAGATAAATCTGCCACTCTTTAAATTTATAGAAATATGTGTCTAAGACGATGGGCCTTCTGCAATATCTCAGTGATCCCAGGAATGCAGACATGGAAAAAGTACTATCTCCACCGCTCTAATCTTGAGCATAAAAAGATATCTGGACGGCCTTCAGTTGACTACACATGTAAAGCGATGAGAGGACATACAGGTAGGCTAAGTGTGGTAAAAACTCATAAATTAATTTCCTGAAATAGAAACACATATCACTCCCTCTCTACTTATTTTTATATTCATTGAAAATAACTACCATAATGGAGTCGGTAAAAAAAGATTTGATATACAGTAATGATGCCTAACCTTACTAATTTGACAGGGGAGGTGAAATGGGTAGGGGGAAGATTTGGATGAAAAACATGGTCCCTCCGTGTGATGTGCATATGGAGCAAGTATTTAAAATAAATCCCTTCTCACTGCTGAAATCGGAAATACATTGAGTTTAATGAAGCAGAGTTATGAAATATATGACTGGATGGAATGTGGTATAGAGATATACATGCATGTATGTGTGTGTTTATAAGATTTTAAATAAATAAAATTATGTTGGGTGTTTATTGCAGATTTATAATATGCCACGTGTATGCAGTATCAGAAAACCCACCAGATGGTTGTTTTCATAATGAAATTATGCTCAGTTTTTAAAAATTCTGTTCATGTTGTTATAGGAACGATAACTGGTATGGCTTACCTATCAGAGAACGAGCACACATTTGCAACAGGAAATGTCAAGTCTGTTGTGTGTACCACTTCTTCTGATGGCACAGTCAGGGCATGGAACGTCCAAGAGGTAGGACAAAAGAACGTGTAAAAGATGAATGGTGGATTTTAAAAAGGAAGGTAAATATTTCTGATTGGTGCCAAGGGGTGATCACACTTATATTCAGAATTACTTCAAAGAGGAAAAGGAAGGAAAGCCCAGGCAGCTCAAATTGTTTGTTATTTGTTTGTTTGTTTAGTTAGTTATGACATTTATCTGCCACCTTTCAAGGCATTTATCTGCCACCTTTCAAGCCGGGACACGGGTGGCGCTGTGGGTTAAACCACAGAGCCTAGGACTTGCCAATCAGAAGGTCGGCAGTTGGAATCCCCGTGACGGGGTGAGCTCCCGTTACTCGGTCCCTGCTCCTGCCAACCTAGCAGTTTGAAAGCACATCATAGTGCAAGTAGATAAATAGGTACTGCTCCAGCGGCAAGGTAAACGGCGTTTCCATGCGCTGCTCTGGTTCGCCAGAAGTGGCTTAGTCATCCTGACCACATGACCGGGAAGCTGTCTGCTGACAAACGCCGGCTCCCTCGGCCAATAAAGTGAGATGAGCGCCGGAACCCCAGAGTCGGTCACGACTGGACCTAATGGTCAGGGGTCCCTTTACCTTTACTTTCAAGGCAGTTGCTGTTTTAAAGTAGTGGCTTTGAGATATTTAAAAAGAGATGGGTGGAAAAGGGATTATCCTGCTGGAGAAAGGGCTTAAAGGGAAAGCATTTCTAGCATGGACGTAGCCAGGATTTATTTTAAGAGGGCAGAATCGAGTTATCTGCGACACAATTGGTCATTTAGTTATTTCTATTTATTTCCTTGATTACCTGTACTCCCTGGCAATACCCATGACTTCTAGGAGTGCAGGAGGCTGGGGGAGTATGGTTGAAAATGACAACTTCCTGTCCTCCAGTGGGAGCCTCTGCTGAATCTCAGCCCCTTTCCTGGAAGAATCCTTTCTGTTCACAGGAGGACAAAGCTGGGTGCAGCCCAATGAAAGTAGAAAGGAAGAAAACTAAAATTCCAGAAACTGACATGGCACATTTTTTTAAAGGCTGTTGGCATGACGTTGATGGCAATATGGAGGACAAAAGTCTGATACAAAGGAAGCATCCATTTATTTGAAATGAATTGTGTTAGAATATTTTTGGCTGCAGATCAGGACTTTGAAATACAATGAAGGAGACTGAGTCATTATGTTCTGATGTGCAAATAAATCAAGTGAACATGTTTCAGCAAGGTAAAGATGAAAGAAGGCAACAAATACGCTAACTTTTCTACAGCATGTGTTCGTTTCCTTTTTTTCTTACCGACTCCACACCGAAAAAAGTTGGCGTATAGAACATACTTGAAAATACACCATCAGAGAAATCTGTATAGTTGGGTCTTAGGCAACATACACACCAGACTATTAAAGTACCCCCTGCTCCACACACACAGGATCCTGAGAGTTGAGTTTAAGGGTGCTTGGAAGTATGGGTCTGTAGAAGTAAACTACAATTCCCAGAATTCTCAGGTGGGGGTGTGTGCTTTAAAGGTTTGAAGCATATCTAGCCTTGGTCTTGGTCGAATGGGGTTAGGACTGCATGCCATGCATAACACAGATGTGTTAAATGAAATGGTCTGAAGATAATAGAGAATTGGAAATAAGTGAGGCACGAATGGCACCATTTTGTGTTTTTTAAACAGGGTACACAGATTTGGTCAAGTCCCCAGCAGGAAAATGGACTGCAAAACATTGCCACGTTTCCTTCAGATAAATTGGTGGCTACAATAGACTGTCATGGGATAATCAAACTCTGGCATGGAGAGACAGGGGAAGAGCTTGCAACATTTTCAGTATCATCCTCATCATGCTCTGTGGTTGCCTACACAATAAACAGCAAGCCATTCTTAACGGTAAGTGCAGCACGGCTGACAGTTTGAAACAAACTTCCTGTTAGCTTGCCGAAAGCCTGCTTAAAAATATGGAATAGTAGTTTTTAAAGTTGTTGCAACTCAGGGCTGGATCAGAGCTATTCCTTTGTTTTTGCAAGAAATCCAGCAATCGGTGACTCAACAGAAATTGGTAATCCACAGTTGAATTTTTTGCATGTCGCTGCGAAGTAATCATCATTAACTATATTTTCTGTGCTTCCTTCCTTGGTTTAGGTAGGCACCGGAGGAGGTAAACTCTATACGTTAGCAGCTGCCGATTTAAGCCAAATTTCATCCACACAACTGTTCCAAAACTGTGGCATAGATTCATTGCTTTGTTCACCCGATGGTCTATGGATAGTTGCTCGCCCTACAGATAATGCTTTACCACCAAAGGTACTGTTATGCTGCAGCATTTGAGCATTTGTTGAGACTAACATCAACTTCAGGGTCATGGTGGGGATTCAGTTGGGATTGTGGTGCAGGAGAAAGGGTTAAATTCCTCCTTCCCTGCATGCTGCAGTCTTGATTTCCTCCCATTCCACATGGCTATTTAAAAGGGAAACAACCTGTAACCGCTGAATGCAATTTTAGATTTAACCCATCATCTTTAGACTTAAAACTGTTACAAACTGTAAACTACTTTGGTGTGTCAACACTTTGCCTAGTATTTGTGTCCTTCCCTCCCCATCTTCATGAGGTTACACCTTAGGCTTCCCATCTAGCCTAAAGTGTTCTGGAGAGCTTGAAAACTTGCTCACTGTGTTGTGGCATTTAGTTGGTCCTAGCAAAGTTACCACTATTTTGTGGCTTTTTTTCTCATAAACTTGCAATTATTGTAAACGAAATTCCACTCAAATCTCCATGCCACATAATGAGCAATCTTTACTTGGGCAAAAGAAAAATGTCTCATTCACAGAGCTTCCCCTTCCTGCCTCTCCAGAGATGGGGAGTGGGAGAGGCTGAACCTTGTATGATTTGACGCACAATGGCAGTCATTCCCCCTCCCAACCCTGTGGCAAGACACTTGGAGGGCATGTAGGGATACAACCCTGAAGGAAGTATCAAACACCATTTGTGATGTGCCATGAAGCTCTGTAACTCAAAGTTCAAAATAATTTATTGCATAAAATTCAAAATGAAAATCCTCACTTGGGCTATCCAAGTATACCATAAGCAGCTCTTTGGATCCCAGCTATTGTGTGTTAATGCTTGTTTTTGTATATGTAACAGGTGGTTTATACACATTCTGCAACTAATTCTGTAGATGATGAAGTGTTATCTAGTCCTCTTCCGATCAGAGGTCAGTGCCTTGACACCTGCTGGTTACCCGCAGAACCCGCAAGAGTAGCTGTGCTGCATAATGAAGAGATGAATTTTCACATTGTGAGCTTAGATATACACATTGAGAAGAAGTCTAAATATAAAATGAGTATTACAGGTAAGTTTCTTCAAACTGTTGTCTAGCAGAAGGTAATTTATCCTTTTATTCAGCAGCAATCCAGAAAACACCCTGAACTGAATTGCTATTGAAAAGGAAATGAATTGTCAGGTGGACCTTTCTTGTATAGGTGAAGAGGAACAGAGTATTTGTTTTGAAATGTTGGTTGCAATTCCAACCCACTTACGTGCAAATAAGCTCACTAAATTCAATGGGGCTTATTTCTGAATAGACATGGAAGGGATTTCAGCCTTTGTCTTTCTGTGCATGGTAAGCCATAAAAGCAGGGACTTGGCTGCACTGTGTCAGAGCTGAATAACAAAATGCATGGGAAAGGACAGTTCAGGACTAGAGCATGTGCTGTAGTAGGAAGTAGAAGGTCCAGGTTCAGTCTCTAACTTCTCCACATAGGTTTGGCAGAGACAACTGCCTGAAAATCTGGAGAAATGCTGCCAGCCAGTGTTGACGACACTGAACTACACAGACCAATGGCCTTCCTATGTCCCTAATTTTATATAGTGGTGTTTTGTCAAGCTCAGCAGATAATACCCAATTGACAAATTTATTCCTTTAGGCAACTTGTTTTCTTAATCAGTGTTCCCTATCTGTTTTCATTCCTGTCCATAGCAGCACAATAGACAGAACTGCTAGCTTGGGTCTGAATCAGCACAATGTTCTCGATACACAATATGTAGCTCAAAATTCAGAGAATAGTGAACTGACTAATATACTGGTGAGCACTGTTGCAGTACTCTTCACAGTAAACAGAGCAGAAATTTCAATGCTAAAATTGTTTTTATGCAAAAGCTCGACAGGTTGCAGACTTCACATTAGCAGCACAACTACGGATTGGAGAGACGATTATGAAAGGATTTGGCAAACAAACTATTCTTTTAGCAACTGGACCAGAGCTGAAACTATACACTCTGTCAGGAACTGAATTAATGGCTTTCAAAGATCACCACAATTCTATTACATCAATCTGGGTGGTATATACAGTTACTATTACTTACTGCTACTATTATTTATTTCTGTTCTGTACACTAAATATTTAACTAAAAGGCTTTAATTTGCATCCACCCACCCCCAACCAGGATCCTTTTCATGTTGTCACATCATCCATGGACCTCTCACTTCGTGTGTACTCCTGGAAAAATGACAACAAATCATCTTTGCTGAACGGTCGCTACCACTTACTAGGAGGATCCCACAGATGGTCAAAGTAAGTTTGAAACATTTTGCAAATTGCAGTAAGATCAGAGCACCTATCACTTTCTTGCTAAATACATCTATAGTAGAAGGCAGATTTGAGAATAAAAGCACATCTGTGACCCCAAATGCTAGTTTGAACTGTATTTATATGGAAGACTTCAGTTCAATTGTTTTTTGAAAATCAGTCTAAAGTATAGTGATACTACATCACAGGAGCTATGGGCCAGGGTTTAAAGACAGTGATATGTGAATTATACAAAGGCTCTGGGGATTGCTTTGCTTTCCCTTATGACTGGACCCCTTGACACAAAGTCCCATTCAACATCCCCTTTCCCCCATTTAGGACCATGAGGGGTAGATAAAAGCTATGTGCAGTTTTTTGCCTGTGTCATCCATGGCTTTCCTCATCCCCCAATTTAATCTTTGCAAGCAGTGAAGCTTACAGCCAAGGGATAAACCAACTCTGTTGTAAAGAACACAGAACTAACCTACTAAAGGTAAAGGTAAAGGTACCCCTGCCCGTACGGGCCAGTCTTGACAGACTCTAGGGTTGTGCGCCCATCTCACTCAAGAGGCCGGGGGCCAGCGCTGTCCGGAGACACTTCCGGGTCACGTGGCCAGCGTGACATCGCTGCTCTGGCGAGCCAGAGCCGCACACGGAAACGCCGTTTACCTTCCCGCTAGTAAGCGGTCCCTATTTATCTACTTGCACCCGGGAGTGCTTTCGAACTGCTAGGTTGGCAGGCGCTGGGACTGAACGACGGGAGCGCACCCCGCTGCGGGGATTCGAACCGCCGACCTTTCGATCGGCAAGCCCTAGGCGCTGAGGCTTTTACCCACAGCGCCACCCGCGTCCCCAACTAACCTACTACTCAGGCTTAAAAAATATTGTAGTAACTCAGCTTTGAAACAGGGCAAAACTGGGGCTATGCTTAGCAAGGCAACATAAAAAACCCACTGCAAAATCTCAGAAACCTGCAATTTAACTTCTCATACTAAAACAGAATTGAGTTTGTTTCAATATGTCGAAGTAGTTAAATGTAAGTACTAGATTGTGCCAAGTACTGTGAGCTATATATTTTTTCCTCTTCTAGTGGCTTTAGAAGTGTGGCTTGTGATGATGTGAGCATTGTTGGTGTGGTGGCTGGAAATGGAGACATCTTAAGAGCATACTCCTTTAACTTGTAAGACTTAATGTTTCTCTCATTTTACAGTCGTGTTAGTTTTGTTTGCCTGTCAATTAACTCTCAAGTGAATTCATCATCACATGATGCAGCCCATGTGTAATCTAGAGACAAAATGTCAGTATGATTTATAACATTTCATGCCACTTGAAAACAAAAGCATGCAGTGAAATCCAAGCTTTGATGTTTTTAGATCAACAATAAACTATTGAAGGGGTTGTCAGTTATCTTTTTCCTTGCTCTTTAAAAATACACGACTTTCATGAAATTCCATCTCAGTCTGGAAAAAGGCAGTAATTTTATTAAATGGCAAGATATAATGTGAGAGTACAATGGACCAGATTAGCAAATATTTTCTGAAGTTTTTTTGCGGGGCGAAGTAACATGGGTCCAATCTACCATAGTGTACACCTCAGTTCAGTTTCTAAGATAAAGCACTCAAGGTCATATCCAACACTGCTGCTCTGCAAAACTGAACGTTTCCCTCCAGCCCCCTTGCATCAGAGGCAGATTAAGGGCGCCTAGAGGGGCACCGCAACTATGAAGTAGTGAATTGAGCAGAACAGAAGGCTAGAGGTGGGGCGCCAAATTTTGGCCTGGCACAGGGCACTGCTACAATTTGAAATACCAAAGTGCTTGTACACTCTCAATCTGCTCCAGATGAGATTGTGAGAGTGCAGCAGGAGAGCAAGGGAACTCCAGTTGCCTGAGCAAAACTCCATAGGTGCAGCATTGGACGAAACCCTCATTCAAAGTTGGTTTCACAGCTAAACAATGCAGACATGTGAGAACTCCTAAATGTGGGGGGTAGGACCACGCAACCAATTTAAGGCCCTAGCAAGAGCAGCACAGCTTATATGGAGCAGCTGCTTCAAGGAGAATTACAGACTCTTACCAAAATGCCATGCTGAAAAATTGGACACGTGTGAACACTACAGTTAGATAATCAACACTGTTCATTAAAATCTCATTTTCCAGTTTTATCTACTGGGGTGTTGGAGAAAGGCAACATAAAACAGGAAACAGAATGTACCACTACAAAGCCGTTTATTGAGCAGCCTAGTTTACTTTCTTAAGTACTTCTTAAACATATGACACTTTGGAGCCTTGAGAGTTTAAACCATTACACCATTTTCTTTTCTACTCAGTTTGGATAGAATACTTTGTACCATAGAATTCTCTTAGCAAAAAGCCAAAGATGCATTCTGTAGGCTAAAAGGTAGCTCAAGGTTTCCCCATATTTTTTTGGCTTACTCCGTGAACAAAACTTTTCTAGCAAGTATTCCAAACCTTAAACCACAACCTAGTGAAGGAAGATTTAAAACTGAGCCAATATCATCCTGTTGTAATATTAAAGCCCTAAGAAAGGCAGCAGGTTGTATAGTTAACTCCTTGCGGGCAAAACCACTGCCCTAAAACTATGCAACCTACTACCTCTTCCTAGGAACCCACCACTTCTTCAGCAATCCTTCAAAAAAGAAAAGAAAAAGATTAGCTGTAGTGAAAGACAAACTTTATACAACATAAGGCAAGATGCTGTATCACAATTGTATGTGTTCAATTACTATAGAAGGTGAACCACTTGCTACGTAAGTACAAAGCCATTCACTGCTAGTCCTTTGTTATATCATTAATAGTATACATACTTAATATCCTCCCAATTAAACTTAAACAAAACACTTGTTTTTTTAATCCAACTCAGATCAAACCAAGTGGCACATATTTTCAAGATGCAGATACCTGAAATGATCAAATTAATGCTGAAAAATAGAGTTGCATTTAGTTACAGATCTTCTGTGCAAATCATTTCATTTATTTTCCATTAAGAGAGGTCCCACCAAGGTTGCTGGTAAACTCAGCAAAAACACTGCAGAATTTTTACTCCTCAAGGAAGGCAATAGATTGTATAGTTATCTCCTGAAGAGGGCAAAATAACTGCCCTACAACTATACAATCTACTACCTCAACCTGATAAGAGAAATATATTTAGAAGGGTTCTATTTCCAGTTAATTTGTTCTGAGTCTACCTGCCCATAGACTGGATCCTGAGACTTACTTGCAGATGGGGACATCTCCATCTCCTCTCACCTGCACTTCACAAAAAGCCTCTGGAAGGATATCCTAAACAGTGCGGAATAGGGCACCAGTGGGCCAGCCCAATACAATTTGCTGCCCTAAACAAATGATGATACAGTTCCATTTCATATAAAGATCCAGCTGGACTGGCAGGCACATCTTACTTCAGAACCGTTTCCTCTATTTTGCCCAGGGCAGCAGACTAGCTTGGGAGAATGAGGTGGGGGCTGCCTCCTGAGGAGGATGCCTCAACTTTGCCTATTGGCCCTGGTTCAGAGAAGGGAAAACAACATCAGTGGATAAAGGCACACTTTGCACAAGGTACCTCTGGCCAATTCAGGTCTGCTCCCCACATAGTTCACACCTTTCAGGAGGCCCCCTGACTCTAAGAAGGAACAGATGGTGAGGAGATGATAGAAGTCCCTTTCCACAAGCAGCTTTCCACTCATGTTCCTCAGGATCCAACTCTTTGAGTCCACATTTCCTTGACAAGTGTGTCCGGTGAGCCATCATTACAGCCTCCCAGTTGTAATTGTATAGCCAGTAACAAAGCCATACAGCTATCACTGATGATTGTCTGCCTCTTTAGGAAAGACAGTAGACTGTATAGTTATCTCCCAGTGGTGGGTATGACCCTAAAAACTATACAACCTACTACCTCATCCCACAGCGCAGGTATCTTCACTTAAGGTATGTTGATTATGTTCTTAAAAAGAACAAGTTTACCTGAATGCTTCGAAGAGGTCAAGTCATTTAAATACTTTTTAAAACACTCACACACAAAAATAGCTGATGGATAAAAGAATGGTTAAACCGTAGACACTTCTCTGGATAGCAACATTCAGTAGACTGTAAATGTTCAAGCAACGGAACTACAATACAATATTCTTCTTCCTGTTCCTCACTCAAACCTGAAAGGAGGAAGAAAGGTTAATGAAAAACCCTCCAAAAAAATATAAACTTCAACTATATGGTAAGTGTCATAATATTACACAAGTAGTGCAGGAAATCAATCCTCCAGCTTATTCTAAAGGAAGATGCAGTTCAGAAATCAATACTGTCTATATGCAAAGAATTTGACAAGTGAGTTTTGGAATGTAATTAAATGCAACAAGTTTTTAAAGTTTCCTATTTTTGGAACTCAAGAACATTCTTACTCCTTTACTGGAAGAAGCCAAAAATCTCTATGATGTAGTCAGCTTTTGAATATTAAAAAGAAAATCTGATTGCTATATGAAGCTCTTCATGACATACCAAGGAGGGGTTCGGAGGAAACTGGTTTCTGTTCAATGTAGTCAGGGATAAGCTATTAGGAAATATCATCCCACATTTTTCTAATGGCTGAATCATACCAGCACAAAAAGAAGGTATAATATGGTTTAATTTCTCTTTACTGCTGAGAATAGAATGACGTTGCTTTCTTATTTGTGGGGCTTTTTATTAGTTATAATGGTTTGAATCCAGAGTTCCCATTAGTGGAACTCTATCCACAGGATACACCCACTGGAAGATGAGGGGGCAAGATGATTTTTTACTATTCCTTCTCCTCTCCGAAATTCCGGTTTTCAGAGAGCTTCTGGAACAGTGGAAGAGAGGTGGTGCGAGGTTACAAAGACTCAACAAAAATTACCTCCTCTTTCTTCTTTGGGAGCCTTCTCTGGATATTCATCCCTTGCACTAATGTAAGGAGTTCTCCCATTCACAGAAGAAACAGAGGCAACCCACTACCCTCAAAGCAAGGAAATATAACACACATTTTAAAATAAAATTTTAAAATTTCTAGAGCATTATATCACAGCAATATTTAAATCTCTAAAAGCATACTCCATATAAGTAGTACTCGGAACAAAAATAATTGGAATCTTTTATCATATGCAGTTAAATTGACTTTTAAAATTATTATTTTACAGTATGATTCAGTCACATCTCCTTACTGAACAACTGCTTTTAATTAAAACATCTACAATTTCTTGTGCATTTTCTTAAAGTGTTCTCATTAGACATGCACAGAAACCGAAGCACTGGGCCTTGATGATGACTCAAATAATAGTACCTAAAATATTTTAAAACAATTCTGTATTTTTGTGTGGATAGCAATAAAAAATTTCAAGTCTCCCTCTGCAGGTGGAGAGGGAGGCCCATTCCCAGAATAAAAGTCCCATCCTAGCTGTTATGGAGAGGACTATCAGTATTAGGCCTCCACTGTCAGTACTCTATAAAGGCAGAAAGGAAAATGAGGGAGTGTTCACATGGCAGATGAGAAGAGGCACTGATCTGCTAAGACCTAAAAAAGCCTCCTGCCCACATGCCCTGGGAAGATGATGGGGGAAGTATACCAATGGAAACACACCCAAAACAGGTTTACTGGCAGAAGCAGTGGAATAATCTAAAGTGGCTGTGAAACACTCAACATTTGGATTTCCCACAATACCCTAATGTGTTTCTCCAAGAAATTTAACAGCAGTAAGAACCAGACTGGGAGAAACAGTGGATGCAGCACTGGTGTCATAATCTATGAGTTCTCAGGCAGATGCCCAAAGTCTGGACTAAACCCAACTCACATTAATTCACGTTAAAATGAAAAGTAGCCATTTGGCCCTAGTTTGCCTTGCAAAGTTTTACCCTGCTTTGCACTAGTTTATTATTTCTTGAAACACACATAATTTAATGACCCAACTACTACTGTGAAAGCTGCTATACAAACTTTATTCTCCAGTCTTCTGTTTAGCTTCTTGTCAGTTCCAACCCTGCTTAGTCAGAGATGGAATTGTCTCAAGCACCCTATATTCAGTTTTGCAAGTTCTGAAACTGAATAAATGTCTCCAGCATCAAAGCCAATTTCATTATGTTTACATAGATCAGCACTTGCATCTTTGCAAAATACAATTTTTACTGCAGTGTAGCACTACAGCAGCCTTCCCCAGCCCAGTGTCCTTCAAGATTTTTTGGACTCTCAATGCACATTGGCCCCAAACAGCACAATCATTAGTCAGGGACAATGAGTTATAGCTGAAACAGTTGGAACACATGGAGAACATCAGGTTGGTGGAGGACTGTACTACAAAATGCATCCAGTATATAAAAAATATATCACTAGCTCCTCTATACTGTTTATCAATGCCATTCATAAACTCAATTTTATCTGACCTAACGTTAAGCACAGATTACACTTTCAACTGATCAATGTCCATCAATGAAATGTAGTTTGGTAATATCAATTTTATCAACTAAATATAAATCAAATTCTAAAGAAATAAATTGCTTCTAACAACCTACAGTATGTTTATTCAAGTATCCCAGAAGGCAGTTGTTTCCTGAAGTCTATCATCTCTGAGCTTCCTTCCCTTCTTCCGAAACTTTGTGCTTTCTGTCTTCCCACTTTCCCACACACCAGACAGCTGGAGAAGTTCAGCAAACTGCTTAACAAGCCAACTACCCCCAAGGATTTACAAACCCCATAAAACTGTTTCCAAGTACTTTCCTTTATCATCTTCAATGCCAAGTCCAGCCACCACATCTGAGGCTAATGTTTGTCCTTCCTCAACTGTAAAGAAGCAGATATTATTACAGACTGTCAATCTATATGGTCATATTTTCCTACCAATGCAATTGATGTTTTGCCAGAGAAAGCAAACGAGTCCCTTTGCAACCTTTCTACCTACCCACAAACGGGATATAACAAGGAACGCAGCCCAGAAGCAGAAGTGCAAGGGACAAAACACATCCGCCCCATATCGTAAAGAGGTCTGAAGCTTTGGGACATGTAGCTCTAAAAACTGCCATAAGCCACTATCTAAAATTGGGAATTTGAGGATTAAGCTGTGCCAGAGGTGCCACCTTCCAAAACCGTCCTACCCTTTCTCCCTCCTAACCACCAGCAACTCGGTGGTAAAACAAAAAGTCAGCGGCCACAGCATGGGAAAGCCACTCACCTTCCCCGATTTCCAAAGTTAACATACATACATACATACATACATACATACGCATACAAAGTTAATGCAGCCTTCCAGCCCCCAAGGACATGCAGGAGACCACCCCGCAGTCCCGCCCTGCTGCCAGTCTCAGAAGGGCCATTTGATGCCGAGGGAAGACCTACTGAGGCCCTAGGCCGGCGGTTTACTCGGAGGTAAGCCGGCGGGCGCACGATCCTTGCCCTCAGCCTGCGATGCCAGGCACAAGGGAGGGAGGAGAACGCGCGGGAAGGAGAGGCGGCGCGCCTCGTGGTAAGGGAGCCGCTTGCCAAGAAACAGCCCACCTCCTGCTCCTCCTCCCCTCCCTCCCTCCCGTCCACCGTAGAATGCCCGGGGGGGGGGGAGGGCGCCCGCCTCGCAGGCCTTTCTTCGCCCAGGGGCTCTCGGGGCCCAACGTTCCAGCCAATGGGAGGGAGGGAGGGAACGTTGAAGCGGCGAGGGGGGGGCGCACAGGAGGATGAGCGCGAGAAGGAAGCAGCGACGGTTTTCGGCCGGCAGTAGGCGGGAAAAAGGGGTGCCGAGAGGGAGAGAGACGGGGCGGGGCTTTCCCCCATCTTACTCGGGAGTCCCCGCCGCAGCATCACCTCGCGCCCCACCCACTTTCTCTCTTCCCTTCCATCCCGCCCTCACACAAGCCAAGGTCTCTCTCTCTCTCTCTCTCGCCCACCGCGAACTTGCTACGGGAAGTGACGCGACACGTACAAGCCAAGCGCCCTCGGCCAACAGCAACGGAGGGTGACCGACGAGCAGCCAATCGGCGGTCGCTTAGTGGGCGGGGTTTCCCGGAGTCTCAGGTTTGTCAGGGAAGGCGCGGCGGCAATGGGAGGGGTGGAGGGGGAGAGAGAATGGAAGAGAGCGGGGAAGCGGGCTAGAGAAGCTGACGGGGAAGGAGGCGGCGGGGAGGGTCTGTGACTGGAACGCGAAGAGGGAAAGCGGAGGTTCTTCCCCGCTCCTCCGTAGCCGGGAACTCGGGGGTAACCTGAGGGGCTCTTCCCTCTCCCGCGCGCACGGGAACAGCGCCGGCTCCCTCAGTGGAAGGACCGCTGCTGCTTTTTCCCTCAGCGCTCCCTCCCTTATTCCCCCATCTCTCTCTCACACACACACCGGTACCTGCAGAAGGATGACCCAGCGCCACCCAAGACCCGGATGGAAGAACCGCCGTCGATGGTGCTGCTCCTGCAGCAGCGCTACCGCCTTTCCCCGCAGTGGATCACGGGAAAAAAGACTGATGACGCCGCCCCCCCCCCCACCTCGGAAGAATGGAAAAACTCCGCCCCCGCGGCGTGTGCCGAATTAAGGGAAGGAGCGTGACCAGTCAGTCACCCACGCTTGTTCGCTGTCATTGGAGCACGCAGCCCGTGTCCCCGCCCTAGTGCAAGATCGTGTCTTCTGATTGGAGGAGTGGGGGCTCCTGTGTCAGCCTGCCCTACCTGGTTGGTGCTCAAATTCCTTGGCCCCTGCTCCGCCCTCTCCTAATGGGAGAGCGCCCTCGGCTTTGCCCACTCGGAGGGAACGAGGACTGGCCGGGGAGTCACGTACTGCCTCCTCGCCGTCCTCTCTGCGTCCTTCCTCGGAGCTAAAACCCGCCCCCCTTCCTCTCAAGTCTGCAGGCGCCAGAATTGATAGCTGCCGCGGCTTTGGTCTCACTCTGACAAAGGCTGCTGGCAGCCGGCTGTGCTGAGGAGGAGTTAGAAGCAGCCGAGGAGTCTCGTGGAGCCTTGAGCAGGGCATCGTTAATAGACACGACCCTGTGCATGTTTCCTCAGAAGTGCAGTGAAGAGATGCAGCTTTAAATTTGTTAGCCTTTCGGGTAGTGCAAGATGCTTGGGCTGCCGTCAGTGAGGAATCTAAATGGTCAGAGGTGATGAGGGTTGCACGCCAACAGCGTCTGGTTTTCCCATCTCTTCTGTTGTAACTTGCCTAAGGATAAACTCTTTTCCACTTGCCTAATCTGTAAGGCAGTGGCAAGGGGTGGGGAGGGTGCCAGCTCTGCCAGTGTATTGCAGGAGAATAATCAGAGAATACTTTGCACTTTCATACGTGATACATTTTGAGGAGGATTTCTGTTGTGTCCATTCTTTGCACCTGGTATTTAAAAGATATACAGCACCACCTACAGCTTACCTAATACATGGCAAATTCGGAGACTGTAAAGACACTCTGCATATGCAGGGTGTACCATATTTATGGGCTCAATTCTCACGGTTAGTCTAAAAGTTGGTGCTCTTCCCATCCTCGAACTGCATGACTTTTGTGCTTTATATTTCATGCTTCCTGCCAGTGCTCTACTTCATGCAACGGTTAAGGGCAAAATAAACCAACATTATTTCTTAGTTCCAAGCTCACTTCTCAGAATATGGGATTTTGACTGCAACCTCATGAAATACCAAGATTGCTTTAGCACATGTGGGCAGGAAAGCAGAAGTTCACATGAGGGGACACAAACGATTGTGTTTGGGCTTCCTTGATTTACCTCCTTCCCCTTTTTCTGTAAAGTGCACTCCTCCACCCCATATATTAAATTCCGTTTTCCCTCTGCCTTACTTTAAGTTAATTAGTCGTTAAAGTGAAACCTTGTAGCCTGGCTTTTTTATCTGGTTATGGAGAGCTGAACTGCACCTGTCATTTCTATGTGAAGCTCATTGTGCCCCATCAATCTTACCAGCAGTTCTGTGGCATTTTCTGTTATTGATTATAAGGTATTGGCTCACTACTGCAGAATTGCTGAGAGAACAGAGTTGCTGAGAATTGCAGAAAACAAGAATATAGAATCGGGAACAGAAAACATTGGATTGACAGCAGGATTTAGTTTAGGACTAGGACTGGATTTGAGCTCAGGCCAAGACATGGACCAGACAAGAAAAATACATTAAAAAGGCCACTTATGTAAACACTGAGAACTTCAGGATGATTTACTATTCTCAGCATCTTTTAACCTATACTTAATAGCCTCAACCCTTGAGGATAGATGCAAGAATCAGCAGGCAAAACGAACTTCTCTGAAATAGCTCCCAGGGGTAGCATACAAGGCAAGAGAGAACAAAACTAGTATGAGGGCTCTGTGATCCACAGTAGGTGTGAGGTCTGCCTCCTCAGATCAAGTAGTTGGGCAATCATCTAAATCATTTAACCAAAGAGCAAGGAGTGTGGCTACCTAACCATACCCGCTCCTGAGATAATTTAATGCAAATTGTTACCTTCATTCTTGTGCCTTGGGTGAGACTCTGGACCGGTTCAGATGCGTAAGCCGCACTCTTGTGTCCGTGCTGGGACCATTTCATTATATGAACTGCTGTGTCAGTGCAGGAGTGGGTCAAACTACAGTACTCTGAATTGTTGGAAAGCAAGGTAGTGCAACTTCAGTTCTGTTTTCTATCACAAGAGGGAGCATGAGTCCCATATTGCTGAAGCGGTATGTAGCTGCATGTATTATGCATGCATGTAGAGAAGAGCTTGTTCGTTAAGGGTCATGCCTTGGATCAATTGGGTTAGGTGGGATGAGTTTCTGGTCCATAGCTGTCAACGTTTCCCTTTTTTTAAGGGAAATTCCCTTATTCCGAATAGGATTCCTCGCAAGAAAAGGGAAAAGTTGACAGCTATGTTCTGGTCATTTCAGCTGAATGATTCTGATTCAGACTTGAAACTTGAACCTTACCCTAATAAGAACTATAAACACCTACAAGCAGAAATATTCTCCTTTGCACCTAATTTTGGCGATATATATTTAAGACGAAATAAATGCCCTGCAAACTCCCTTGCCAGAATGAGAAGAAAGAATGCTTTATATACTAAGCAATATCATTTTACTTCATGTTAGTAAATTTTGCTGATAGTATAAGCCAAATTATCTTTTGGCTATGAAATTATAGCATTGGTGACAAACTGGTACAATAGGAAAATGGTTTCCTGTTGCCATAGCACATGCTGAACTAGAGAAAAAGAATTTTTAATAGAGTAACAGGTAACAGTATATTTTTGAACTGGAATATTTTTGTTCATTGAATATATTAGTTTGAGCCTATCAATAGATGAATGGAAGCTGACTCAACAAGGAGTGACAATTAGTCACTATTGAATTAATAGAACCTCTATTTCTGTTGCATATACACCATTGTTCTGTACCTTGCCCAGTCATAAAGTAATCTGCAGTAGTAATGCTTTTGTTCTAAAATCTAGTTGCTCATATAAGGGGTTTTACTAAATTGTCAGTAATTTAAAAATAAATATTTGAAATAAGTTGTTTTTAAAACTGCTTGGTTCGTTTTTATCAAACAGCAGACTAAGTACTGTACTAACACAGCAGAACACAGATTAAGACATGGAATCTGCTGTTCTGGCAGAGTGGATTGTCCAAAACCTAGGCTACTCACACTCTCTCTCTCTCTCTCTCTCTCTCTCTCTCTCTATATATATATATATATATATATATGGATACTTGCCACTGTTATGACTAATTGCTTAACAAGCACTTTACAGTTGTTTTGCAGCTGTTGCAGCAATGTTTATAATAATCTCTCAGGTGATCACTTTACACATAGAGTAACTTCCATTCATTCTGCCACACTTTGGAAATAAGAGTTGTGTCTTATCATGACCAGCATATTTTTCATGAATGACACACTTGCATATAAACCACAACTTCTAGTTTTGAGATGCATGCAAGTAATAATCAAGAAAATATAAATTGCATTTTAAATGGAAAATTAATTTATGGATGTCTGCAGCACTCATGTATTTGAACAGAAGACCCAGCTCTGGAAGGTACAAATAAAACAGCTTGATTTACGAAATATATATGCTATATCTGATGTGCACACACAAAAACAGTCCCCTCTCCCCCTGAAAATTATTACGCTGTGGTTAAGAAAGAACTGAGACCAAGTGTTTTTCATACAATGCTCAGAAATACTTCAGTTTTTTAAATTGTGGTTTCATTTCGTGAAATACAGGACATCTGTAAGAATAACCATCAGTGACATTTTTGTGATGCAGCTATGCCTCAAAATGTGTCATTCACACCTGAAAACCTTGGCACCATATTTGAGACAATCATAAGTTGGCTCACTACAATTTCAATGTTCCCTTCACCAGTAAATCACTACATCTGTCTCACTGTCTCACTGAAGACCTAAACTGACTAACAGAAAACCATTTTGTTGCCTCAGATCACCCAAAGGGAGATTGGCAGCAAATGTTGAAATGCTGAAAATGTTGTGTGGCTATGATGTTGCAGCATATGACTGACTTGTTTATTTCTTTTGGAGTTGATTTTATCTGGCATTCTACAGTTGCTGCTAATGATTATATTTAATCACTTTGTGGTGAGAATAAAAAGTTTATCCTGACCCAAACGTATATTTTAATTTTGAACATCTCTTCCACTTGCATATGTGAAATGAATTCTCTTTACTCAAATTTATCTGTCAAAATCAGTTTTCTAGAACTGGCTATGGAAGGTTCTTCTAAGCAAAGTAAACTGGAGTTGTAGAGAGTTTGGGTTTCTAACAATTAGTCTACAAGTTAATTAGTGAGGCCAGATGACAGCAATATTAAAAGTACAATCCTGTAGCCATTATTTAAGCATTGTTGTATCCTCCTCTTGAATTTTACCAGTGACCTTTTTTCAAATAATTATGTAAGGGTGATGATGATTAATTAGCAGGGCCCAACACAATATGTGTCAAATGCTATGTCATGTGGTTGCATCTATAAATATTTTATTTGCTAATGAGTAGTGAAAATCGATTAGAAGAACATTTGTTTCTGTTTCTTTTTTTAATAAATTATTTTGCTCTTGGAGGTCTTGCTTCTAAAGCATTACCTATTCCATGGCTTGCCTTGATATTGATTCTGTTTCCAATTAGATGTCATTCCTATTTGGTGTAATATTGTTATCCCTACGGGAGACATTTTGATTAAGATCTTGCTTTGTTTCGTTTGCTTTTTGGAAAAAATCCAATAATTTTACGTAGAAGGACTCATTACACATTTCATCAGAAAAAGAAAATGTGGGAAATTCTGGCCTGAACACATCAGGGAGCTCATCTGACCTTGTAGGTGTTTCATCGGAATTAGAGGAGACATAGTTGTTGATATGGGTGGCTTTGAGCAAGTCTTTAAAATATTGCCCAACGGAAATATGATAATCTTTTTTGTTTGGGTATAAGGAATTTCCTTTTGCAAGTTTCTCTATCTTGCTTCTGAGTATTTTATCCTCTTGGAGAAAATGCACTGAATTTGAATGCTGCTCCAAGAGAGTTTTCATTTCTTGATAAAGGTTTCTTGGGACTTCAAGCTCATTTGCCAGCTGCTGAAGGTTTTCTACTTTGATAGAATACTCTTTGCCTAATATTGCTTTGAGTTCAGTCATTCTCTGCCGGATCCCTTTCAGTAAGCCTGCTCCAGTGGCATCGATAACAACCTTGACTTCAGCAGCAGTATCCGTAAGTTCATTGATCAGCATTTCAATTTCCTGTTGAAGTATGATATAGAATTTCTTAGTAATGCCCAGAAAGTACAATTTAAACATTTTTAAAACTACTTCAGCTTCATTATTCAAAGCAATTATTGGTAAATGGTAATCCCCAGATACATTGCAAAGAAAGCCCTTTGGCCTATATCAAGGATATAATAGCGTAAACTTTTCTGGAGGCATCTATGAGTCTCTAAAAGACTGTGCACTCAAATTCTGCTACTGAAAAGGCAGCATGCTGTTCTTTAACAAAACAATGACGAGTTAGCTGAGAAGTTGTACTTTCTAGCCACCTACAGTCAACTGTGACTGTGCAGTCTGCCTATGTGGTTGCCCATATATGGGAATGGCATATGGTGACAGAAAATGTATAACATCTTCACAAAAGGAGAAGGAAAAGTTGCCAATCTTTGAGAAATCTTAACTTTATGCCGCTGTTATTGTCCTCTAACTCAAAGACCAGAATAGTCAGAGAAGATGAAGAGAAGAAGTGTGTTTTGCTGCCTTCTAGGAAGAATCCTGGTGTTGGAGGAGACTCTTGAGAGTCCCATGGACTGCAAGAAGATCAAATCCATTCTTAAGGAAATCAGCCCTGAGTGCTCACTGGAAGGACAGATCTTGAAGCTGAGGCTCCAATACTTGGGCCACCTCATGAGAAGAGAAGACTCCCTGGAAAAGACCCTGATGTTGGGAAAGATGGAGGGCACAAGGAGAAGGGGACGACAGAGGACGAGATGGTTGGACAGTGTTCTCGAAGCTACCAGCATGAATTTGACCAAACTGTGGGAGGCAGTGGAAGACAGGAGTGCCTGGCGTGCTCTGGTCCATGGGGTCACAAAGAGTTGGACACAACTAAACAACAACAACAGGAAGAATCCCTGGACTCGCAGGGCTGGGCCAGTGAGATGGATGCAGGCGGGTATGCCTCACCCACCAATCCCTATTCATATCCAGTCCCAAGAAAATCCAGAAAGGGACTTGGGTTGTGCTTCCTGACAGCTGTCCAAGTGTCCAAGAGCTTTTATTTATCCCCTTCCCCTGTAACACTCAATGAGTTGACTTCTATGTCCCCAAGGTGTTGCCTGGCAATGACATTGCTGCCTTGCCAGTTTGGTTTGGTTTTTGCTTCGAGCCTCCTCCTAGCTTTGCAGATACTGCTGTTTTGCTTCTCTCACATGGGGTGGTCTGAGGTAAGGGGGCAGCAGCAAAGCAATTACCTTTCTCATGGGTTGATATTTTGCCATAACAAAACTCCAAATAAATGGCTTTGAATGAAGGCGCTATGACACTGTATCTGAAAAGGGGGGAAACATCACTTTTCTGGCCCAAAGTAAACCACAAATGTGGTAGTGTACACTGCCCCTAGTACTAGAACAATATGGTCATGTAATCAAATTGTTCGTAGTTTCACAAACAAACACCCAGTTTCTTCCACATCCAGTTTCACCAGTTCCTCCTCTCCTAACTAATCTGAAGAGTTGTAGTCAATTTCATTCATTCTTTCATTCAAAAGATGTTTCCCTCACTCTTCAGCTGGAAAAGATTCCAGAGCAGATTGCAAATCAATTTTGAAAAACAGAATAGCACAGTCTCTGCCCCTAGGCCTACAGACTAAAAAGACATGATGCAGAGAGGTTGGAGAGGGGAGACAAAAAACTAGCAAGCTTGGGCACTAAATGGTGTTGCCAAGATCTTTCAATGGCCAGTTTTCAATGGACATGGATGAGGCACTGGGAGTTCCGAAAATAGGTCAGCACTGGACTGAGTGAGGGCTACAAGTGAATCTCAGTCCAGACACAAAAGGAGCACTATGTGAATATGACAACACACCCAACCCCAATTAGGATCAAATTCACAGGGGTGGTGTTAGTTCTGGTCATTGCTCTAAATGGCCAGGGGTCAGCCATGGCTTTCTATCAACTTAGGCCAATAACCTACTTGTGGCCTAAGAGAAATCTTGGCCACATTTACCTATACTCTGGGTAGACTACTATATGTGATGTCTTTGAAGGTAACTTCTCTCTTATGAACAGATTAAAATCTGTTCTGATAAATAGTCAGGGCAATTTTACCCAGCACACTAAAATTAACTTGTTAACCTGGTATCTGTGACGAGTATCCATTCATCCATTTTCCTTTTGGAAAAGAACAAATAGCAATACTAGCTATAGCTAGCACTGAAAGTCCTATAACTCAGAGCCAAACCAGAAAGACTATCAAATTATTATTGCCTTGTTGGAAATGTAAAGGGGGGGAAATCACTTAGCATGAAAATTAAAAATTGTTGTTTTTTTTTAATGCAGGTGAGATTTTAAAAAAAATATCAAGCTTTTACTGCACCTTCTTAGCTTGTTCAGCATGTTCAGATTGTTGGTTTACCCAATCTAAATCTTTGATCAATCTCTTTTTCCTCTCTGAGTAAACTTCAGATAGTTTTGCTACATTGTGGGACTCATGCGCTCCAAAGAGTTTGCAGATGGCGCATATCGGCTTATCATCAGTCAGGCATACCTAGATGAGAATGGGCAACATATGTCATGTCATTGTCCAGCACAGCAAAAAATTTACACCACTTTTTAAGCTTCTAAATAAGACAATGCCTCAGAGCTGTTAGCTAACTGTATCTTAGGCTGCAATCCTTACATACTAACCTGGGAATAAGTCCTACTGAACTTAATGGAGCTTTCTTCTGTTTCTGTTGTTAAAATTAAAAAGACTCATATTTTATTTTCATTTACTCTTGCACCAGCCTAGTACTCACTGAATTATACCCTAATCTTGCTGCAGGAAGATGCTTATTATTATTTTTAAAGCACAAATGACCTTCCATGTTTGAACAGCAGAATGTCCTGAGTTTGCCCTGAAGTAAATGTGCCTTTTAATCAGCCAGCATCAGATTTCTCTTTAGAGAATTGCTTTTCTCTTTTTATCTGATGTGTTGTTATTGTTATACACTGGTGTGGTATTTTGCAATGTTTAGCAGTTAATACATATTACAAATTAACAACTGAAAATAAAGTAAAGCACTGCAGTTAAGTTAGTTTCATGAAAGAATGGGGGGGGGGGGAAGAGTGGTGGAATTATACCAAATTCATACGCTCTCCGTGTTCTTCACATATTTGGGACAATTGGTCTTGTTCTTTGGCATGCACATTTTCAAGCTCATACTTATATTTTTCCAAAATACTCTCCACCAGAATATTTCTTGGCAAGCCAATGATTCCTCTCCCTCTCAAGGGTATGATCTGAAAGTGAGATGAAATCATACAAATACATCCTGTAACATTTTGCTTCAAAGGTTTAATGTGGGGAAATGACATAATTGTTCTGTACCCGGATTTTCTATCGATCGGCATAATGTGAAAGTAAATTAAATGCTGCAACTATGCGATATGCACATCAGTTTCTTTTTAGTACTACGGTATGTGTATCCTTCGGGGTTGCCAATTCTTGTGAGCTAAAATGTTCCTTATAAATGATTGGAGAGGCCAATTTAAAGGTAACAGAGATAAACTCCTGGTCTACATGATAGCGGGAGCAATAATAGAAATTGCAAAACACAGGAAAACTAAGTGAAGTTCCATCTTTACAGGAGAGGCTACACAAAATATTTTATGCCATGATCAGGAACAAGGTAGGGAGTAATGACACACTCTCAACTGGGCCAATTAAAGGCAATTCCAGTTTGTCATGAAATGTGGTCTTTTTCAAATAGACTATTTGAAGGATAGATTTTTATAATGTAATGTTAAAATGTAGCCATTGGCGTATGTATTACAGTGGTACCTTGGGTTACAAACACCTCGGGTTACAAACAGTTCAAGTTGCAGACTCCGCTAAGCCGGAAGTAGTACCTCGGGTTAAGAACTTTACCTCAGGATGAGAACAGAAATCGCGCGCCAGCGGCGCAGCGGCAGCAGGAGGCCCCATTAGCTAAAGTGGTACCTCAGGTTAAGAACGGTTTCAGGTTAAGAACCAACCTCCGGAACCAATTAAGTTCGTAACCAGAGGTACCACTGTAGTTAAAGCAAGCTTGTTGGGCATGCGAAGTGGGGAGATAAATGTGATTCTATTTTTGGTCCTTTTTTGCCTGTGGTTATATATTTTGTACATGCAATTTGTAAATATTGGGTTGTATCCACTGCAGCGGGACGCGGGTGGCGCTGTGGGTTAAACCACAGACCCTAGGACTTGCCGATCAGAAGGTCGGCAGTTTGAATCCCCGTGACGGGGTGAGCTTCCATTGCTCGGTCCCTGCTCCTGCCAACCTAGCAGTTCGAAAGCACGTAAAAGTGCAAGTAGATAAATAGGAACCGCTCCGGCGGGAAGGTAAACGGCATTTCCGTGTGCTTCTCTGGTTCACCAGAAGCAGCTTAGTCATGCTGGCCACATGACCCGGAAGCTGTACGCTGGCTCCCTCGGCCAATAAAGTGAGATGAACGCCGCAACCCCAGAGTCGGCCACGACTGGACCTAATGGTCAGGGGTCCCTTTACCTTTATCCACTGCAGCATATGCCCAAGGGGGTCCCCTGTCCCCTGCTCCCTACTGTGGCTCTTGCTGTTACCACAAAAAGCTTCATGCCCAATACTCTGATTCCTACTCCCACAGGGCATGCAGGGGGCTGAAGTGAGGTGGAGAGGCCCATGGAATCCCCCTTGCCTGAGCACTGCAGGGGACACAACCCATTAGGAATGAAAAAGTCATACAGATCCCTGTGAGCTTGCACCAAGTTTACACCGCAGCTCTAGAACTGCTACATGAGGAATGTCGCTATCTGCAGAAGCCGTATGTTTCTTGCGATAGTGCTATTGCCATATATGTCTGCCCAGTTACTATACCTCTAACTACCCGCTTCTGCTTTAATATTTCGCCGTTCATCTTGTAGCGTGAATGTGGGCAGTTGGAAACCCACTTTTAATATCGGAGAGGGCAATCTGTAAGCAGATTGCAGAGGGGGAAACAAAGCTCTCTCTAACTTACTTTTCTGCACATTGGGCAGGAGAACTGTCCATTGACATGGCTACAGTTCTGGCTGATGAGGATCTTCTCCAGGCACTTCTTGCAGAAATTGTGAGCGCAGGATAGGACCAGCACAGGGGGAGTGAACAACTCTAAGCACACCGAACATGAAAGCACCTGTGCTAATGCCTCCATGACATGGCTGCGCTCAAAAGAACGGAGCCTCAACTTGCCTTCTCTTCCAGCAGCATTCTCATTTAAGTTCTAGAATGGCACTAAAGGCCTTTCCAGAGCCATGTCACAGCAGCTCCATAGCAACATAAACTCAACGGTGTCACACTTTTGCAGAAGACCTTTGAGAATTGTGGTCTGTCATTGCCAAACCATGGAAACACAAAATTCTCAGTATTTATGGTCGCATCCAATGCTGTTCCCACTCAAAGTAAAGCCATTGAAATTAATGGACAGGACTTAGGTTCATTCGTTTCAATGGGTCTACTTGGAGTAGGACTTCACTGACTATAACCCTTAGTTTTCCGATTTAATTTATTAACTTAAAAGAACGAGATTGGCTTATATTCATCATGTGGCGTTGACCATCGCTGTGGGCCTGAAACTGACTTTGAAAAGCAGCTTTTGACTGTTGCACTATTGTCTGAAAGTGCCAACACAGTCTTGACCAAAAGATCAAGTCCCAGAAATGCAGGTTTGTGTTTTGCGAGCTCATCCACAGATCATACCAAATATATTTCTTTAATAAGGAGTTTTGCCAACTCAAGCTCGGGTTTTAAGTTTCCTAGCTTTTTGCAATTGTCTGGCTAATGTTTCAATATTTCAGATAATGCTTCAAATTGTCCTCATTCCCATACTGGAGCAAATGCTTGCAAGCTGGTATTATAACAGAATTGTCTCTCCCTGAATCTGTTTTCCAATTTGTGAGTGCAATGGTCAATAACACTGTTCTAAGGCCTTCTCACTAAGGTTCATTTTCACTACTTCTTTCAAAATTAATAGCATCACTGTTAACAATACTTTCAGAAAACCTCTGTGGGAATTAACAAAGTCGTTCTGATGGTGCTTCATGTTCAGCAGATTCATATTCTTCAACAAAAGTGCTGAAAACGATTATTTCACATTTCTTGCAAATGCCTCCCAATCCATTTAAATGCTGCCTCAATATTCATATTCTTCTGGTGCAGTAGTGATGTTACAAGTTTAATATATTTCCAGGACGTTTAGCATAATTTCAGTAAGAAATACTGTAAAGGACTACAGATCCTGGTACACTGTGGGGGTCAGGTGGGATAGCTATGAGGAATTATGAAAAATGAAGCAAGCTATTGTGTCAGCAATGAAAGCATTGTGTTGACTGGGTTTGAGCCATTGACAATAATTTCTGATAGCAATCCCACCTGACCCCCACCTGACCCTCTTTCCAAAGCAGCAGTGGGCCTGCTGACAGATGAAGGGTTAGATTCAGTGCTGTTTTTGTCTGGTAAAAGCACTACCACATTGCCTCTGACAGGAGTTGCTGTTCTAGATTTGTTTCCTGCTCAAATACAGCCGCAACACGTGGCTAATGAATATAGTAAATGTGCTATTAGTAGTAGTAGAATGTCGCCCAAAATTTACAATTCAGCAACATCAAAATAATATATATATCAGTCCATAACCAAGTAGTCAATGAAATGAATTGCTGGTGGGGAACACCACGACGCCTTTCAATGGATGATGCCCAAGACAGTATATCCAGATTGAATCAACTGTTTCAAAGATGAATCTTCGTCAGCAAATAGTTTTCGATAGAATATCCATACAGGTAAATGTAATACTTGTGGATCAGAACTCACTAACCAGTGTAGCTAACCAGCAATTCCCCGCCAGCAATTCATTTCATTTTGGATGACGTTCTACTACTAGTAATAACACATTTACTATATTCATTAGCCATTAGCAGATTATTCTGTATTGCAACACAGGGGTTTGTTTTTGTCACTAGATTTATTTCCAGCAGAGAAACTTAGAATTGATGTTTGCTTTGAAGTCCCGATGATCATAATAATAGTGGTGGTGGTGAATTGAAGATCTGCATTTCCTCCCAGCCAGGGGAAGATATAACTCCTGCCCCCCCCACCCCCGTCTAGAAAGGCATAGAATCATACACCTTAGCCAAGAGTTGAAAAAATACAATTTGCTTATGAGGTAATTGATTGCTTCAGTTAATTGACTTCTTCCGATCCACAGCAAGCAGAGACTACTGAATCCCACCTCACCACTAGTGATTGCTCTGGATGGATATCATAGCAATGGATATCATAGCCATAGGGTCTGTTTGCTATTTCATCAGCCAGATAGGACAGTTGTGCTTGAACTCTTGAGTTCCTGATTGGTGAATTTAGATACGTAAGAACACACCAGGCCTGATAGTATTCTCTCCATTTTAATCTCTGCCTGCTGACCCTTCTCACATGATTTTTCATGGTAAGCAAATTCCACTGCAGCAGCAACACTCCCACCCCCGCCACCAAGTAAAATAGCATGGAAAGACAAGTGGCAGTTTTAAAAGCTTCTCAAAATGATCTTCTTTAAAAAAAAATCTATTCATTTCTCCCCACAATATAGTCAAATTACAACTACAAAAAAACCGGAGGGGGATTGAATAAGTAGAATAGAGTCTTCTCTTAAAAGTAATTCTTAGTCCTTACTACCCTCAGAGGACAGTAGCTCCTCCCAGCTCTCACCTGGGATCTTTCCTTTCTCATCCCAGCTTCTCATACTGGGACACCAACATTTAACTGTCTCTTCCCCAGGGTCCTCCATCAACCATCTACCACCCCCCAAACAGTGGACTCCAAAGAAAGAAAAAGAAGAGAAACGAAGACGGGAAACAGAAAACGGAATGGGACAATAAAAAGGAGAGGGAGAGAGAGAAAGAGAAAGAGAAAGAAAGAAAGAGAGAAGCATTAGAAAAAGATGCAAAAAGAAAAATTCTGATTTTCCATCTGCTGGCTTCATTTAAAAAAAACAAACCGGTATTTAAAACTTTTAGTCCATGTTAATATCCATCTTCTGTTAAACAATATTTCTTTTAAGTAAAGGTGTCAGAACTTCTCAAAATCTCAAGCAGCAATCTAACCCTAGGAAGACAACTAAAACTGTCCGTACAGTGGTGCCTCGCAAGACGAAATTAATCCGTTCCGCGAGTCTCTTCGTCTTGCGGTTTTTTCGTCTTGCGAAGCACGGCTATTAGCAGCTTAGCGGCTATTAGCGGCTTAAAGAAAAAGGAAACAAACTCGCAAGACGTTTCGTCTTGCGAAGCAAGCCCATAGGGAAATTTGTCTTGCGGAACGACTCAAAAAACGGAAAACTCTTTCGTCTAGCGAGTTTTTCGTCTTGCGAGGCATTCGTCTTGCGGGGCACCACTGTATCTTATTCTGCCTCAGCAAGGTCTGAATGAGATGTTTTGGAATAATCCAGTTTTAAGGCTCTGGATTTATTGATTGATTTGATTTGTATGTTCACAACATACAATTTTTTTCTTAAGAGTCACCAGCAACACTCACCACCTCCCCAGTCAATAATCTATGTAGGAAATGAAGAGACTTTAAAACAATAACTTTTTTATTTATCTCCATGACACTATAATACAGGTCTCACATTTCAGTTTTCCCGACAAATGTGAGAATTATAAATTTATATGGTGTTATAAAGTCAAAATTCTCAATTTTCTAAAAAGGATCTATGAGCAATTGATTGCCTATCTTTGTGCTGCACGTCAAGTTTCTATTCCCCCCTATATGTTTGTTTTGGCATTACAGAGGAAAAGCTGTACATTTGTACAACAGTCATTAATAGAAGCTAATGTTTACTCACCACAAAATAAAATGTAATACCATTGTCGTAAACATCATCTTGTATACTTAGTGTTAATATGCAAACATTTAACGGAATAAACCATTGCGTATCATGGCACTGAAATTATGGCAATAGCTCAGTGTGAAAAAAATAGCTTATTAATGATAAACTTTCTAAAATCAATAAATTAAATACAAAATGCCACAGTACAGACACAAAATGGCAACTCATTAAATATTAGCTTATGTACACAGCCAGATAGAATTAGTTGTGGTTATTTAATAACCAACGTTATTAGTTAACATGAACCAAGGAATACAAAATATAACAATGGATGGTAAAGGAAAGATAGTCTTGGAAAGCTGCAGAAAACTAGCTTAGCATGTAAACATCAAAAGATGGTTTCTGTTTGGTCTCTGGAGTATTGTCTTTGGTGTTCCAATATCTGTTTAAAAATATTCTTCAGAATGCTGTAAATGTCCAAGCCACCTTCCGAATCAGAACTCACCTGCCGGAAGCAAAATTAAAGTTAATAAAATTATAACACATACATATCAGGCTTTATCGAAAGACAGTACTGTCTAATTCAAAACACAATGGTGTCTACAGAAAATGAAATATAAATCCTACATATAGAATCCTGCATATAGAAATTCAGAGTGTCTCATTTTACCTAGTACTAGAATATTATCTGAAGTTTACCACTTGAACTACAATGGCTATTAGATGTAGTTTATAAAATGGAGTAGCAGGAGCTAAATAGAGAACAGCGCTTGCAAAATTAGCTGTTCAAATCTATTGTGAACTGGTATGGATGCAGTTTTGTCAAAAAGTAAATTATTACATCTGCGGTTGTCCGTCCCCCCCCCCCCACAACTCCCATAATAGTGAGTGAATAAATAACTAACTAAATAAATAACCTTTATTTTCACTATACCACCTGTGTGCAGTGAAATTAAACGAGCCCCCCCACATACACTCAGTCTTGACTGCGCTCTGTGTGCTTGTCAGAAGTCAATCGCACCACTATTTTTTTCCATTCAGCAGCCCAACAGCCCACAGATAAAAACTGTTCTTTAACCTGTTGGTGCGGCTGACTGTACTTCTGTATCTCCTGCCCGAAGGTAGGAGATTAAAGTGGTGCTGGCCAGGGTGTGAGTCGTCCCTAAGAATTTTTCTCGCTCTCCTGAGGCAGCGGTCTCCCGCGATGTCATCTAGCAAACTCTGGGGACAGCCCATGATATCATGTGCTGTGTTCACCACCCTGTGTAGGGACTTCCTGTCTGTGACTGTCAAACCAGCATACCACACTGTAATACAGTATGAAAGGACACTTTCTACTGTGGCCCGCTAAAAGGAGATCATCAATTTTTGTTTGACATTGCTCTTTCACAAGACCCTGAGGAAATGGAGTTTCTCTTGGGCCTTCCTAACCACCTGGGTTGTATTGATTTTCCAAGTAAACTCCCAGGAATTTAAATGAAGAGACTCTCTCCACACAGCCCCCCCTCGATATACAACAGGGCTAGTTCCCCTCTCTTCCTCCGAAAGTCCAACACCATCTCCTTTGTCTTGCTGATATTTAATGATGATGATGATGATGATGATGATAATAATTTATTATTTGTACCCCACCTATCTGGCTGGGTTTCCCCAGCCACTCTGGGCAGCTTCCAACAAAGATTAAAAATTAGGTGCAAGGTGTTCTCTAGGCACCATGTGGAGACTTTCTGAACCTCCTCCCTTTACGCTAATTCATCTCCACCTGTAATTAGACTGATTATGGTGGTATCATCTGCAAACTTAATAATTGCAGTGGATGGATCATATAAAATACAGTCATATGTATACAACGAGTACAGGTAGGGACTCAGCACACATCCCTGTGGGGTGCCAGTGCTGAGCTTCAGAGAGGTAGATGTAACAGGTCCAATCCTCACTATTTGTGTGCGATCCCTCAGAAAGTCTTTAATCCAATCACAGATGGTAGGGGAAAGGTCCAGGTCCATCAGCTTTTTAATCAGAATGTCCGGAAGGATGGTATTAAAAGCCGAGCTATAATCAGTACAGTGATACCTCAGGTTAAGTACTTAATTCGTTCTGGAGGTGCGTACTTAACCTGAAACTGTTCTTAACCTGAAGCACCACTTTAGCTAATGGGGCCTCCTGCTGCTGCCGCGCTGCCACCGCACGATTTCTGTTCTCATCCTGAAGCAAAGTTCTTAACCCGAGGTACTATTTCTGGGTTAGCGGAGTCTGTAACCTGAAGCGTATGTAACCCGAGGTACCACTGTAAACAGCATTCTGACATAATCCCCCAGTCTCTCCAGATGACTCGCTGCAAGGTGAAAAGCTGTGACTATGGCATCATCTGTTGACCTATTTCTCCTATAAGCGAACTGGTGTTCATCAAAATCTGGTGGAAAACATGTCCTAAGGTGTTGAAGAACCAATCTCTCAAAGCATAGGGAGACACAGAGCTTCATTTCCCCCCCAAAGCAAGGTTGTAATTGGGAGCAGAGGCCAAGTGGGTGGCTTCTGAAGCAGTCGGAGCTGAATCAGTTTGCTTTCCAAATCGCCAGATCAAGGTCCAAAACAAATCTTGTTTTGTGGTGCCCACCCCTAGCAAGCAAGCAAGCTCCATGTGGACACTGATTGACACCAGAATTCTATAGCCCTCTGTAGGTGTGCACCCACACATTAATTGGCTCCAGCGTACAGTACATTTGGTTCAGAGTCTTTGCATGAAATGCAATGTTTGAAATAGTTTACCATCAGGTTAATTATGGTCAGCGTTCTAGGCTAGTCTATGAGTTACAAAAGATCACAATTTCACATTCCACTTGCCTTTGTAAATGCTTTAATGGCACGATCAAGGAGAAGGTCCTCCACGTACATTGGTATGGTCTGCAATTGCACCACGCAGTTTAAAATGCACAGTATAGTGTGATATTTTCCCTGATGGGGAGCGGAAAGACATTGTTAGGTAGGAAATATTTTAAAGACACCAACGTGGAGGAGATACCGACCACAATCCAACAGCATTTGGCATGCTTGAAGCTATACGATTCTATAAAGAGAGCGTGAACTCTTTCCTTCACAATCAGCTTTGTGATTTCCACTAGTGAAAGAGCATACCACACCTGCTGAAATGCCCTCTTCTGCATAAGCACAAAATGTCCTCTATAAAAGGGTGGAAAATCTGTGGCCCTTTGGAGGATGCTGGATTCCAGTTCCTATCAGCCCTAACCAGCATGGCCAATGATCAGAGATGATGGAAACTGTAGTCCAGGAACATCTGCAGAGCCACAGGTGCTCCTCCCCTTTAAGCCTGTTAAAGTCAGTGGCATTTATCAACAGTATTCACTCATAGCAAATGTAGGCAGGGCTGGATTAACCATAAAGCAAAATAAGCATATGCTTAGGGCACCAAGGGAAGGGGGGCACCACAGAAAATTCCCATTGCCAGATTTACCACCTGAACAAAAATAAACATTATTTATACAAATATAGAAAACTAAACATTATTTTCCATCCTACTGTAAGTTCCATTTCATTTTGAAAAATAAAATTTTATTTTATGGTTTACTGCGGTTTATATTTTGAATTTGATATATATGGGGGCACTAAACTCTCTTAAGTGCTTAGGGCCACTAAGGATCTGAATCAAGCCCTGAATATAGGCTAATCAGTAAATTATGTCCACTTGAATTATGTATTCAAATGCAACAAACAAAAAGGTTTCCCATCAAAAATTTACAAATTCTGAGCACAGGTGACTAGCATACATGGAAAAGAACATTTCTCTTAAATACTGCCCCACTAACATTTGCCACCCAGTAGACTGGACAAAAAATAGTTCTTATAAGACCTCTAGATCGGTAGCAAAAAAAAGGTAAGTGATATGAAATACAGCATGCACTTATAGGGCTCTCCCACCTAGCCATTATAAGTTACCAAGAAAAGAAAGTAAAAGCTATTAGAAAAAGGAGAGCATGAACATGTTTAAAGGCAGAGAGTGACATGGTATAGGAGGCAAAATGAAAGGTGGACATATTTTCATAGTGGTATAGACCTACACAGGAGGGGGGGGGATGCAAACATTACTCTTAAGGGTCATGCAAAAGATAAATAACCAAGGAACCCACATTGGGATAATATGAGAGAGGGTATGCAGAAACGTAGGGACAGATACAAGTACCATGAAGGAAGAGGCCTTAGTGAATGTACATTTGTTAAGCTGTATTTTTTGTGATAAGGAAAGTGACAGGAAAATGCACTGGGAAGTATAGGGTAACTATTTATGCAACATTGTATAACCTCTGAACAAACAAATTAGAATGAATGCTCAATAAATAGCTGACATCACAAACTCCCTTCAAACTATGTGCAAATAAATCATGACGTCTGGAAGCAACCAAAGGCAAGGAGATGTGTATGCCGCATTTGTGTCATCTTATGCAAAATGCTTTGTGAGGTCTTTCTGAAAAGTGGTATATAATTGCCTAAATACATTAAATGCTTACCTTGTCTAATAATTTAAGTGCTTCTTGAGGGTCTACGTTGTTTTTTGCTAACACATCTACATCATTTTTGGTTAGAAGAGGTTCTTTAAGTTGCTCTATCCAGGACCACATCAAACTACTGAGGATAAAAGGATCTGTCTCTCCGCATATCCTATCCCAGGCTCCATTCTGAGAATTCAGTTCTTTCTATAGATAAAAAAGAAAGAAATCCTTGTCAACTTTCTATAAATTGTCTTTGCTTTAGTAACGTTAGGGTACAATTCTATAAACACAGACCCCTTTTGGTATAATCACACAGAGGAAGGAAGCAAGGTTGTGCCACCCCCCAATTTTGTCCCATTCCCAAATCCCTGCCTGCCATACATGCATGGGAGATGAAATGTCTGAAGAGCATTTGTTCCATTTGTGATTTAGCACTCTATGTGACCGTGGTCTTCAGGGAGGGGGGTTGTTGGGAATGGGACAGGAGCAGCAGAGGCAGACCTGCTCTCTTTCTCCACGCTTTTACAATTTTATGGAAAATAATGCCTTCAGGCAGCTTATGTACACACTCTCTTTGTGTGTGTGTGTGAGAGAGAAAAGATAATGGGGATATGGGGCAGAGAGCATTTGTTGGGGACCGTCAAACTACTTTCCCCAAAGCCTTCCACTTTTTGAGTCCAGTTTAGAAGCAAACAGATTCAACACGCCTGGATGCATTTGTGGTGCCAGTTCCAGGATCTGGGCCCCCTTCAGCCAATGCATTCTTAGTAGGCTTCCCTGACCTGGATGAGACAAGTCTTGTAAGACCAGGGCACAGTGCCCTTGACCTCCTTGGGTAAAAGGTAAAGGACCCCTGACAGTTAAGTCCAGTCACAAACGACTCTGGGGTTGCGGCTCTCATCTCGCTTTACTGGCCAAGGGAGCCGACGTTTGTCTGCAGACAGTTTTTCTGGGTCATGTGGCCAGCATGACTAAGCCGCTTCTAGCGAAACCAGAGCAGTGCACGGAAACGCTGTTTACCTTCCCGCCAGAGCAGTACCTATTTATCTACTTGCACTTTGACGTGCTTTTGAACTGCTAGGTTGGCAGGAGCTGGGACCGAGCAACAGGAGCTCACCCTGTTGCGGGGAATCGAACCACCGACCTTCCGATTGGCAAGCCCTAGGCTCAGTGGTTTAGACCACAGCGCCACCCACGTCGCTACCATCTTGGGTACCCCATGCAAAGTGGTTGTGCTGGTGGGCAACAGGCCCACGACTGGCCTTCAAGTCCCTACCTCGCTGCCCAGGACAACTGCAAGCGGGGAATGGCCGGGAGGTATGTGTTAAAGCACCTGCTGCTTCAAACAGAGTCTTTCTTACAAATGCCTTCCTCTTGTTTTAGGATTTAATGTAAGCAGAGAGTTTAGGACCCTGTGTTGACTCATAAGCAGGAGGTTTGCCCTTAGACTGCATTACATTCATACAAAAATTGAAGGGTTTGTCACTGCTTAAAACCTTTTGAACTTGCATGCCCATTTTGGTTTCAGGCTGTGTTTTGGTAAAGAGCTGACTCCCACGTTCCTCAAAATATGTGCTCAAGTATTGTGAAGGAGCACTGAAGGGGAGTGTGCACCAGTTTGATGAAGTACTCACTTTGCCGCAACTGAAAGAGGAGCAGTAGTCTTTTTACAGATGACATAAGTCTGGTTCTAGAGCCCAGCTTTGCACGTTAATTGCATGTGTACAACAAGAACACCTGCTTGTCCCTAGATTAAGCAAATACAACAAAGCTAGTGGCTACAGTGTCTTATCGTTGAAGGGCATGAAGTAGGGCATAGTAAGCACCCCTGAGTATGTTCTCTTTATAGTAGAAGAGTTTGGATTTTATATCCCGCTTTATCACTACCTGAAGGAGTCTCAAAGCTGCTGACAATCTCCTTTTCCCTTCCTCCCCCACAACAAACACTCTGTGAGGTGAGTGGGGCTGAGAGACTTCAAAGAAGTGTGACTAGTCCAAGGTCACCCAGCAGCTGCATGCGGAAGAGCGGGGATACGAACCCGGTTCCCCAGATTACGAGTCTACCGCTCTTAACCACTACACCACACTGGCTCTCTCTATATAGCTTTATATTTTTGATAGCATAAGCTTCAGTAGGAAGAATGGCCTTTACTGGTATGACTTTATGCTCTCTGAAAGCAAAGATGTTATAGGATTCCCGCCTCTCTCCCTCCCCTTCCTAGAGGTGCTCTCCTGAACTAGACACATGTGCAACATTTACAAAATGAAAATACCTGCCACATCTCCACTTTCTTCTCTTTTTCTTCTGATCCCATAAACTCATTCACATCTGCCAGGGCCTTTGCTGCCAACGTTCTTCGTGCCTCCAGAGTTAGTTCTGACTGCACGACGATATGGGGGATCGATTCACAGAGATCCCGAATATTGCGGATCTCATGCTCTGCTTTTGAAGCGTCCGAGTCCTCAGAGGACCACATTTTTTTGCCATAGCTATTAGCTTTTCTGCCACAATTATAGTTTAGTGCTTTTAGCTCTTCTTCGTCTTCCTCCGCCTCCTCTTCCTTCCGATCACTCGAAAGGCCCGAAGAAAAGGTTTGGCTACGCTGCACTTCTCCGGGATACCTGCTTTTATGGAAAAATGGAGAATTAGCTTCTTTTCCATCTAAAGGCGTCCTGTCCTGACACGAGAAAGTAAATGTACTACGGATTAAGAGTTCTTGGGTTAAATCAACCTTGAGAGTCTGGCAATTGTTCGGCGGGTTTGTTTTGCTGCAGAGTGGCACTTGCACAGGCACCGACCAGGGGGTCTCTCCTTGCTCACAGACAAACACCGCTCTTCTCAAATCTGAGTCGCTGTAGCTCAGGCGTCTTTTTGCACGACCCAGAGGCTGAAGGCAATCAACGTTCCTCCTCTTCCAAAGAGGATCACATTCATGTTCATTGGGATGAAGAGGATTGGCTCCCGAGAGAGAAAACGGCTCTGAAGCACTACTGTCTTGCCTTGTCAGCTCTTTATCAAGCTGCGTGGAAGCTAGCTGAGAAACGGTCTCTTCAATCTCAGCGGACAGGTCGGGAAGGTCCACAAGTTCCTCTATCACGTGCCGGTTTTCAGCCAAGTCCAAGAGCAATTTGCAAACCAGATGAATAAGCTTTGGCACGTACTTGAGGTTCCTGCTCTCATAACCATGGAGCAAATGCCGCTGCCGGATCAGGTACTGGGAAAGAGTGACGGCGTGTGCTTTGGGTTCACAGGATGCAAAAACATTCCTGAGAGGAATCAAGAACTGGGAAAACTCCCGCACACACAACAGCTGTCCTCTGGTTTGGATAGAGTTAGGCCTTTTCGCCCTGACAAAAAGGATTGCTTGGTCTGCTGTCATTCGTGTGGCAAAAACCAAGTAACAAGCTATTAAAACACCTGGAAGGTAAGTAAAGGACAAAAAAGAAGGAGGAAATGTTAAATTTGTTAGGTGAAAACAAAAATGTAATTATCAAAATAGCACAGAGCGTACGGATGCAGGTTCATGTTCCTTCCAATAGAGCAGGCTAGCCGAAGCTGCCGCCAGTTATGAAAATAAATTCTGCCTTGTAGGAGCTCCTCCAGATTATTTCCCCCCACTGCACCATACTTGTTTATTTATATAAAGAATTGCACATTTACTTGCTATAGAAACATAGAACAGCTTCCAGAACAAAAAATTATTAGAAACCAACAACCTTGAAACATCTACACTGAGCAGGCGGCAACAAATTGACTTCAGGATTACATCATCACCCAAAACAGGAGATGAAAAAATTGGGAAATTGTTTTGGAAACCAATAGGTCTTTACTAGCGGATGAAGGGAGGTCAGGGAAGGCACATACTGAGCTTTTCTAGCAGTGCTTCCCCTGATTTAGAGGAATGAGAAAGCAGTTCTTAACAATAATAAAGCAAAATATCTGCAAAAATTACAAGGCATTGGTGCTTATAAGGGGAAGGAAGGAGTGGCCTTGTTCCTGTTACCACATTTTGGGTTTTTTTACAAAAAGGGCTAGATGAATACACTTATGCCTGAGGGATACTTTGGGAAAGAATTAAGTAGGGTTTTTTAAGTATGAGCATGGAAAGTGGGATGGTGTTGAAAAGGCACTTCATGGATATGGCACAAAAGCTTCTTAAATAGCAAGTGCCTCTAGAAATGCTATCCCCACCTCCGATTTCCCCTTTACAAAAGCTCTCATGCCAAATCCTTTGAACACAAAGACCAGTTTGGGAGTTGTGTGGCACATCTGAGAAGAAAATTGTGAAAAATGCATGCATGCAGCCTTTGAAACAATGAGGGCGTTGTGCTAGCATTTCTATCAGAATAGACTTCATTATATGAATGTATCAAGGAATCTACAAAGGAATCAAGGAATCTAAATTATCATTATTTTGCATTTTATAACAATACATTCTCAGTGAATTTGTAGTTGAGCATTTTTACCTGTTCTGCCAAGTCCTGCATGACAATGAATAGCTACTCTCCCTTCCTGTAAGGCAAAAGTCATCACTTTTACCATATCGAGGATAGTAGTGAGAGAAGCCACACCATAATCCTTCCATCCAAAGTTATAAAAATAAACTAGAAAAAACAGTTTAGAACATCATTATTATCAAAAGACCATACACAGCTCATTGTATTCATATTGCAACAAAAATATTAGGATCTATTTTAAGAAAGCTTTTCAGAATTTTTAGCCTGTATTTGTCTTCCTCCATTTTAGTATGTCGTCTTATGAGAACTGCAAATGCCACATTGCAAATTGGTTATGGCATTTCACACAAAACATGGCATATCAAACCTGTAACAAGTAAGGATTTTGCTGTGTGTGTGTGTGTGTGTGTGCACACACACACACACACACACAAAATATGTAACATAATGTTTTGGGAAGTAACAGAATCCCCACTTTCTTAGTAGCTGTCAATCTTACCGAAATGAGCAACAGTGTCTTTTCGTTGGAAGGGAAAGTCTTTCGATTGCAGCGGAGGCGATAAAATCCACATGCAAATCTATTGCTTTGCCAATGTGCGAAATGCACAGCTGCAGATACTATACACAGCTATTCATTCTCAGCTGCTTATTTTATGGCTGTTTATGAGATTTCGTATCTATAATGCTCCATAGTGGAGCTGTGTATTTCTTCAACTTTCTCATTAGGTGCAAGTTATTTTCTTTGGCAAACATTTCTCAGCTAGCTGCCACCAAGAAGTAGGTGGCAGAAACAGCCTGTAAGCACCACACTTTATAATTAACAAGGAACAACAGCAGGAGCAAACTTACTTCCCGCCTCCATGAAAGCTTCAGGAAGGTAGGTGAAACCACTCTCTTGTTCCAGTGGATTCCCGCAGCTAGCGTGTTCTCCAGGACGCTGAAGGTTAATTACTGTTTTTATGCCACATCTTAGGCAAAGAAAAAGAAGGCACATTATTGAGCTGTGCATGCTTTTCCACAATCAATATCCCCACCAACGTTCCTTCTTACTTCAGAATTGTTATGAACAGTTCCAAACCAACGCAGAAAAGAAATAATAGGTCAGCTTTACAGCTCTAAGAACTGCAATAATTCACTACCAGTCTATTTCTTTTACCTTTGAAACTGCTCGATAATATTATATTTTTCAATAAGTTCTGTTGATGGTCGAGACATGGCTAAAATGTTATCTGTTATCCTGGAAAGGAGCAGGGAGAGAAGAAGTGAGCAGTTATGGGTTAAAATACTTCCTAGCTAGTGTTCAGCTGTAATTTTCTAATAACAAACCATGCCACCTTAGATAACTATGTGCTTTTAAACCATTTAATGTCTATTATCTCTAGCTGAAAAACGTTATGTAACAAAATTACATTATGGTGCAAGATACTGCAATAAGAATGTAGATAGCACAGAATATTCAGATTTCTATTTCTATATCCATGCACAAAATAACTATACATTTCTTTAAAATGTTCTTTTAACAGCTTTATAAAATAGCACTCTAGTGCTTGGGAATGCTATCATTACATCTAACTCTTACTATTCAATACTAAAATTTCAATTAAATTAAAATATGGTTTGTGGTAAAAAAAATTCTCAAATTAAAACCATGCTTCAAAAAGCAAAAGCCAATGCTACCAATAGAATTTTAACATACATATTTTGAGCATAAGTCAAAGACACAAAATTCAAAAGGAACCTTACCTGTTCCACATATGTAGTGCATGTAAAATATGATTACTAGCACTGTATTTAAGCTGGTCTGCACATCTAAAACACAAAGTATCTAAATCTATATAAAACTAGTTCTCTTTCGCTGACTGTGGAGCCTGATTCTAAACTTGTTTACACAGAAGTTCAATGGAATTCAATGGGACTTGCTCACAAGTAACTCTGGGTTAACCTTTGACATTTAAAAGCAACATTTTTAGTACTCTAGTAGAAGCTAATTGCTTCACATTACCAGGAAGAGTAAAGCCCTTTCACAGCCTGTTCTTGGTCACTCCACCGAGTTGGATTTTCATATTTGCAAGCACGACCACCGCATGCCATAGAACACTGCATATGACCAGGAATGACATGGCGAAGGCGTTCTCCAACTTTTGTGTATTTCGCAGTCGGACGCCTGGACCTTCCTGCAACACAAAAGGCAAGACCAAGTAAAATCTTTCATCATACAACTTTTGTGAATCATATAAAAACGAATGTATGCAGTATATATTTCAAAGCAGGCAAAGCAATCAGGATCATTAAAACATTTACTGAAAACTGGCTGCTGTCTTAACGTCTCCCTCTCAAGGGTCTTTGTATGTAGCAGCTCCTGAATAAAGTAATGGTCAGTCATTATCTAGAAGCAGCAAATGCTTTTTTCTCAACTAAAATTCCATGAAAAATAACATTAAGCTTTTATGATGGTATAAACTGATAAGTAAAGAGTCAAGAACTTCATCTATGATTAGTTATGAGAACAAGATTAGACACATTGCCATAAAACCCAAGTCCAGTTTATAGAAAGGAAATTGCCAATACTTTACTTTTTTTCTCATGGAAAGCAGCATTTAGCTCCTCGGGGCTTACAGAGGAAATGGCCACCATAACTCTATGCGTAGAAGTCGAGAGGACCTCTACAACAGAGCTCCGTCGCCTTTGGAGTATGCGGAGAAGAGGATCAGAGGAGGAATGTCTCCGGCCCTGAAAAAAGTTGCTAAAAATATTCACTGTCAAGCGTCTTCTGGGTGAGCCTTGCATGGTCACCCACTACTTGCAGCAGTTTAGAAATGCTGTAGGAAGTCAAACTGAATGAGAAGTCTGACTTGCTCAGTACTGAACTTGCACAGAGACATGCATCTTTCTGTATGATCTAATAGCTGTTCAGGATAGGCTGCTCTGTCTCCATAGAAACCAACAATGAACTCACTAGTGGCAGCTACCCTTTTGGCAGCTGAATTCTATATACATTGATTCTGTGTGGGACAAACTGTTCCACTGCCGATGAGGATTAGAATCACTTGAAGCAGATCATTCCAAACTGGAGCAGGACTCCCAAATAGTTTACTATGAACAGGAAAGGTTTCTGGAATTGGAAGTACAGACCTCAACAGCCTGGACAAGAAGAGGCTGCTTCTTTTTATATATATAAAAACAACCCTCAGAAATTAATACAATTCAAGAAATCGTGACTAAGGTGTCAACGAACATCCCATGCCGGATTGGAAGATGAAAATCAGAAGTGCGTGGAGAGCCTTATGTAAAAGGATGAAAAGGGGAATTAACCTTTTCTTGGAGAGAAATTATATAACACACTCATTTCCCCAGCAAAATAACTATCATGCCTTTTAATTTTAATGCTAGTGTAGAAATAAAGCTTTCTAAAGAAACACTAAGATCTGTAAAGTATTTTATCAGCAGGAATAAAAACCCACACTACTCTTTTTAAAAAAAGTTATCTTGCTATTTTATGAGATCTGTAAAAGAATGTATAGATACTACTTGAAGGGTGAAGGAAACAGATGAGGGATAAAATAATTCCTCATTGTGTGAACAACAACAAAGCAATCCAAAGCGGTCCTGGGAGCACTTATCAAAGAATATGTCAGCAATCCAAAAATGGATTTATTCATTTGCTTAGTCTTCAGCAGGAATTTCTACACCGCGAATTCCCAATGCATAAGCAGATACACAACAAATTGCACTCTTAAGTACATGCCTGTCACAGCACATTGCACCACCAGAGAATTTCTGTGAATATACCCTAAATTTCCACCAGAAACTGCTAGAAGTCACTCATATTCTTTCAGTCCAACTGAGGGTCTTATGGCAAAACAGGAGAAGTCTTTTAAGTCACTTTAAAAGGTGTTGGACTACTTCACAAATGGAGTTACTGGAAATCTTGTAGCTGTGCCAACTGGTTTACATAGCTTTCAACTTCCTTTTTGTCTACACCCCAGTTTATTTTTTGGACAATTAGGAACATGAGATTCGAACATGAGAAAAAAGGCCTAATCACATTCTGCAACTTTTGTTTTCTTAATTCACTGACCTTAAAAGCACTCTACCAAAATGAGGAATCAGAATTACAAGTCATGACAATGGTCATTTGTTATCCTGCATTGTCAATATCGTCCCTCTGTTACATTCTGCTATTATTCCAGCACTGCTTCTGGGGCAGCTGCTGATTTTCCACCCTAGTCCCTCCTATGAAGTGTATTGAAGGAGAAACAGGGGGAACCTCTTCCATTGGGTAATATCTATATCTCTAAACTTGCACAAAACTGCAGAAGCAAATCTACAATTGCTTGACGGTGTACTTTTGCACACTTCTTGGGCAGGGATTTTTTTTAAAAAAGACCCAGGTTCAACAGATTAGAATCAACAAATTTAAAAGCAGAGAAAACACAAACAGAAACATCTATGGGAAAGACCAATGTTGCCCCTTATATACAAATCCAAATTATGTGCGGGTGTGGGACTAGGGCTGGGCGATATCTGGATTTCAACATCACGATTTGCAAGAATAGCCTGGGGTTTTTTCATTGTTTTATCCCACATTTTAATTTACTAAAAATAGCTCCCCCCCCCAAAAAAAAGCCCACTTACCTGAACTCATGGTTGCAAGATATGCACTGCTCGATACCAGAGAACAGTAGGGTAATTCATTTTCCAACAGGACTCCTGCAGCCATCGCAGTACCTGTTGAAACATTTGCCACAGTAGCCTTAGTTGTGGTTTGTTGCATATCTTCAAAAACAGCCAGAGGAGGAAAGCCAAGGTAGAATGTACTGTTGCATTACCACCCCAATCTCTGAGCAGTGCAAGATTCCAGGGGGTCCAGGCGCTTACCCAGGATCTGTGTTTCCTTTGGAATGAGGAACAACAGAGACTGGTGGCTTTATGATACAAGGTTTATTTAAACACACATATATAACCTGAACCTACAAAGGAGGGGTTCACAGCATCAACACCCCAAAAGGCTCTTGGTCCCACAGCCTTGGATGCCAGCAGAAACCAGCCATCACTTTCTCTTTTGACTTTCCAGCCTGCTTCTTTTTCCTCTAGGTCACATCACAACCAACTCTCCCTTCAAAGACTCAGGCTTTGTCCTTCCAACTGTCTAAGCACTGGATGAGGGGCCCCACCCATTCATCATCTGGCACAGAGGACTCTTTTCTTTGTTCTCTTAATGACCCATCACCCAGGCGGTTACCTCGTCAGGAAGCTAGCCTGGCTTGATTAGCTTTTAACACTTGCTATGATTATGGGTCCAGTAGTGATGTATAAGGGACGCGGGTGGCGCTGTGGGTAAAACCTCAGTGCCTAGGACTTGCCGATCGCATGGTCGGCGGTTCGAATCCCCGCGGCGGGGTGCGCTCCCGTCGTTCGGTCCTAGCGCCTGCCAACCTAGCAGTTCGAAAGCACCCTCGGGTGCAAGTAGATAAATAGGGACCGCTTACCAGCGGGAAGGTAAACGGTGTTCCGTGTGCTGCGCTGGCTCGCCAGATGCAGCTTGTCACACTGGCCATGTGACCCGGAAGTGTCTGCGGACAGCGCTGGCTCCCGGCCTATAGAGTGAGATGAGCGCACAACCCTAGAGTCTGGAAAGACTGGCCCGTACGGGCAGGGGTACCTTTACCTTTAGTGATGTATGGACGTGAGAGCTGGACCACAAAGAAGGCTGATCGCTGAAGGAAATCAGCCCTGAGTGCTCACTGGAAGGACAGATCGTGAAGCTGAGGCTCCAATACTTTGGCCAACTCATAAGAAGAGAAGACTCCCTGGAAAAGACCCTGATGTTGGGAAAGATGGAGGGCACAAGGAGAAGGGGACGACAGAGGACGAGATGGTTGGATACTGTTCTTGAAGCTACCAGCATGAGTTTGACCAAACTGCGGGAGGCAATGGAAGACAGGAGTGCCTGGCGTGCTCTGGTCCATGGGGTCATGAAGAGTCAACAACATGATTATGGGTGTATGGTACCTACAAACTCATATCAATACCATAAGCAAAAGATGGTGCAATGTGTAGAAACTGCTGAGTGAAACCACGTAAATGAATTGTGTTAAGGGAAGAAGTACGGTACTTTCTCAGTCCTGAATCTACTGCCAATGAATTTAATGCAGTAGATGACCACTCTGTCCCTTCTTAAACTGTTAAAAAGCACTTCTGTGCTAGTTCAGAAAATGTGAGGTTTGAGCTGCGATTCCAAATTAAATATGGTAAGGCACAATAAAGTCTCTTAAGAAGGCAAATTTTATGCCAATTTTAGATCTAATCTAGATGCATCTAAAAAGGTCCTGTCACCTGAAACATCATATCCCCAGAGGACTTGCACACGGAAGCTTTTCCCACAGCAGAGAACACAGTCAATTGCTCTCTACTGAAAGAGTCACATTCTATTGCAACAAGTTTGCAGGCTCTCTTTAAGAGCCGCTCTGTCACGTTTACATACATGTGAGAACAAACAAGAGGCACTTGAAAGCTCCTCTGGAGGAAAGGAAGGATGAACATGTGATTAAAAAAGCATAAAATCAGTAGAAGTACCCAGAATAGTATTTAATGTGCATTTCTCAGTGCTGACAACTAGTTCCATAAAAAAATACACATATGATTAAAGAGTTTTAGTACGTTTGTTCTCTAATGGGTTGGAATGATAATTACACATTTTACATTGGCCTGATTTGCACAACACATTAAGCCAAACTATGGTTTCTTCTAGATGGCAGCTCATGGTTAGGAGAGAGATTAACCAAAAACCCTGGTTCGGACAACTCGCTACAGCCTCAGCATGGCTAGGTGGAAAAAGGATTGGAAAAAATGTTTAAAATATCTTTCAGCAAAAAACCAGAGGCTTACCTACTGGGAATCACAGATTCGGATATCCCTAAAAAAAACAAAGGAACATTTTCCTTATGCTAACGTTGCAGCAAGAATACTCATTGCGACAAATTGGAAAAGCGAAGAAGTCCCTTCTAGATCAGAGTGGACTCAAAAAATGATTGAATATGCAGAATTAGATAACTTATCAGAAAGAATAAAAAATAAATCAAAGGAAGTATTTATCTCAAAATGGAAAGTTTTTAAAATTTATCTGAAAAATAGTAACGACAGTTTGAAGTCTGTAGCAGCATTTGAATAACTTCAGCAGGAGTTTTAAGTTCGATGGAAAACAGAGGATAGAATAAATAATATCAAAACCAAAACATGTTATAATGTGGCAGTGAATAACTGATGAGAAATAGAAGCAAGGAGTAGAAGGGAAGTCAGTTATATAGAAAAAAGTCACTTTTATGTTAAACGTATTGTGAGCACTATTTAATGTGTTGTTGTTGTTTTTCCTTTCTTTTTTAGTTGCTAGGTAATGGATATTAGTTTATTTCTATATTTCATTTTTGTGTGCGAAATAATAAGAAATTATAAAAAAGAAAAAGAAAAAGGATGGGGGGGGAGAGAGAGCAAAGTTTCTATGAGCTCCCTTCCAGGAGCCTGCACATCTGTGTGGCCCCATTATGTAAAAGGAGACATACTGGATCATGCAAACTAGGCCTATGTATAGTTTGCCACTTTGGAAATGTAGGGGATAAATAAATAAGATTTACAGAAATTTGGATTTATTTTCTTCTACCCTCACTCCTAAATATGCATTTTCTTTTATACAGATAATGCTATTTAATAGCTTCCAGAAACCTACAAAGTTTTGGTTAAAATATATATATAGAGAGAGCACTGAATTTACTGTCAAGCCAGTTCCAATTTCTGTACTATGAGTAATGCTCAACCTCTGCATTTATATGAGAAAGGAAAGTGCAATGACTAATCACAATGGAAAACAAGAGCTCTTTAGAACTTCACTTGCATATCCACATCAAAAATTGTCAGGAAACACAATTCCCCCCTCTTGTAGCATTGCTCAGTTATTATCTATATATAAAGGTGTTTCATCCTCATTAACAGTTGTCAAAATTGCTACATTTCTTCAAACACGCATAGCTGAAATATAATACATGTGTTATCGAAAAACCCTGATGGGTAGTAAAGTCTGAGAGGGGTATTTTTTATTTCTTGAGATGGAGAACATGAAGGCTCAGGGGCAGGCCGTGTTATGCAGAAAGGTGAAGTAACCTATCTCAGACAGCACTGTGGCAAGTCAAAGATCCAGGCAGGAACCAGTGCCTGAATGGTGCAGCAAGACTTTGCAAAGTGTTAGCCCTAATAGGAGAGGCACCATTTGGACTCGGCTTCATGCAGCAAAATATCCTGGGCTAACACAATAACACTAACTTAACAGCCTCTACTACAGGGCAAGACAAGGGAAGACTGAAGTGGGGGACATACAGCTTAGTGTCCAGGAAGCTCTCGTTTTGAATACCTAAATGGCCAGGTACACGATGATGGGAAAGGCTTGTTCGGAGACCCTGGGAAGCCACTGCTTGTCAGAATACAGCTAGAAAAACCAATAGTCTGACTCTGCATAAGACAACGTAAGCTGAAACTTATGAGGAGCCATTGAAGGAGCTGTGTATATTTAGTCTGGAAAAGAGGAGACTGAGGAGATATGTAAGGGGCTGCCACATGGAAGATGGAGCAGGCTTGATTTCTCCCACTTGAACAAATGGATTTAAGTTACAAGAAAGGAGATTCTGACTAAACATCGGGAAGAACTTTCTGACAGTAAGAGCTGTTTGACAGTTGAACAGATTCCCACAAGAGGGAATCCTTCAGTGGAGGTTTTTAAGAAGAGGGTGGATGGCCATCTGTCATAGATGCTTTAGTTGAGATTTGGGAATTACATGGGGTTGGACTAGGTGGCCCTTGGGGTGTCTTCCAACACTACAATTCTATGAACGTCATACAGTGGCTGGAAAATGGACTGTGCCAGCCCAATCTCAGAAATGGAGGAGTGATGGTTTTCTTGGAGCGGCCAGGAAGGTATCAATGAAAGTTGCATTTATTTATTATTATAAAATGAAGTATATATATTTTTTTATGTTACAAAAAGTCTTTTTTTTTCTTGAACAGAAAGTGTATAAACAGCTATTATTTATATTTACCAACGAAAGGCTTGCATCAACAAATGTTTCATTACGTATTTATGTAAATAATTTTGGAAGGTATTGAATAATTAGACAACAATGTTCCATGTTATTTCAGGCCGTGTTCCTAATTCTCCTGCAGAGCTAATAAAGCCACATGGCTCTAGATAGTCAGGTTATTGGACTAATCAGATCAACTACATTTATCCATGCAACATGCACCTCCATTGCCATGACAGTTAAGAAACATTAATCTCGGGAGCATGGTTAAATAGAAACGTGTCACCTCACTTTGAACCACACCCTCCCCACATTGTTGATTTAACACATGTAATGGAAATAAAGCATACAAATACATATATGCATTACCTATTTACCTCATGAACAAACACATCACTTATGGTCAGGGCACCTATTGTGCTATTCTTAAGAAACAGCATACTATCAAATGGTTTGTAATAGAACATTATTCCACTGCTTGTGTCTAGCTACCATTCAGCAAACATTTCACTAACATGCTGCTCTCTTCCTTGGAACTAATTAATGGGACATATTAATGGGCAGAATTTGTATCAGGTGGGTGTTCTCCCTCTCGGACAATCTACAGTCTTCAGATTATTTTCATCATTCTTGAAGTTATCCAAACAAGATAAAGATTACAGCACTGGTATTGCTCTTATTACTTCATCACAACATAATGAACTCACTACTCCTTGTTTTGTTTTTAACAATTGGTCTTAAACTTTAATGCCTAGCCAGATAATTTCCTGGTTTTGCATAGGCTGCTGGGCTAAACTAATGATTCACTCCTATAATTAAAGAGGTTATATGTTAAATCCTAGATTACCCCTGCTTCTGTGGCAAATGATGCTGAGAGGTTCCTATATATTAAGGCAAGAGTCTCTGAGCAGGGGCACAAGTGGCCAACTGTTCTAATCCTACTTCTTTACTGATAGCACTTCCTTCTTTATCCCTCATCCATTTAGTGAACAATTTTGAGAGTATTTTTTGAAAGAGCAAAGAGTCAGAAATCAAAATTCAAGACTCAATTGCTTAATGGAAACTCCGCTTCAGTCTTTATAAATTGAGAGATTACCCTATTTTACCAAGGCTGTAACCTTGCTCTATTTATTTCAATCAAAGCAGGTCCCAGTTCTCTGATCCAACAGAATCTGCAAGGAGCAGCCGAATTGTGCCTTTATAGACGAAGTTCCACTGATCTGCTGTTAAGCACGGAAAGAGGGAACTTTCAACAACCCATTGACCTGATCAGTAGAATTGTGGTTATTTGAAAGGGCTACATACATTGCTCTGCTGTTAGACTGGACGGGCTGCAAATGCAATCCAAAACCATGATCTGCTGGGTTAGAATGCATGCGGATGGAGTGGAGGTCTCCCTCCACCTAGCCCAGGATTACTGCACTGCTCCCTGCTCCACATTCCAGCCGCTGCTCTGATGTCTGGCAGGCTTCCCACTGGCAGTAACCCATGGAAAGCTCCAGGGATGGGGCTGAACTGGTATGGGCTTTCCTGGATCCCCAACCAGCCCCCCTGCCCTCACCCAACAGCACCAGGCCCAGTGACTATGCCAACTCCAGATTGGCGTTGTCCAGAGCAGACTTTTGCCTACCCTGCCTTCCACCCGGGTCAACATGAGCAGTGCAGCTGTGGATGCTGTGGTGGTTATGCCACTGCATCATCTCCCACCCCTGCCTGGCTGGCGTTTGAATTCCTCTGCCACAACTCTTGTCAGGCTTCAGGGAATCAAATCCCTCCCACGGTGGCAGCCAAGAAGCAGATAAACAAGAAGAGTTCTTACCAAATATTTTATTCAATATTCACAGAGACGAAGAAAAGCAGTTTCTCTTAGATAATGGCATTGCTCCGAGTAAAGTCCCACCCCTGAATCTCTTCTATTCTATGTCATCCCTGAGTCAGCTGATCTGAGTTTTCTGCCTCTGAGCTGTCTGTTCTACTACTCTCAATGCCTGCCTGGTCCCGGGGGAGGGGGGCAGGAATATTTCTAAAGACACTGAGTCTGTCAGCTGTCTCTCCCCTGGTGCATCCTCTTCCTGCTGTTCCTCTCCCATTATTTCCCAGCTTCTCCCCTCTGCAGTCTCTGAACTATGACCTTCTGCAAAACACTGTTATAAATCTATACTGTCCTCCTCTTCTCGGGAAGGTTAGGGGGGGGTGATCCCCACCATTCTCCCTCAGTCCAGCTGCTGACAACTCTATCTTACAAGGCATGCACAACACAGAAGTCTGCTTCCACAAGCATGGAGCACCTGGCTGGATTGGCGCACAAGGAGAGTGCTAGTTAGCAGGCAAAAGGCATCCAAGTCAGAATTTACCCTCCAAAAATGGAACTGGTGAAAAATTACTGAATTTATTTTCAGTTACCTATTGATTATCTCAATGAATTATAAATCCACAATGTATCGATCTGTATCCATCTATCTAACATTTTGGGCAATGATAGTGGAGATGTTATATAACAGACAAGGATCATGACGTTCTCCGGGTATGGTATGGCACCTTGCTGAAGCCACACAGGACTGAGTTTAGGCAGTGCCTGGTTGGGAGACTACCTCAAAACCACACACACTTTATATTGCGTTGCATGATGGAAGAAAGGTCAGAAATAAATGTAAGAAAATAAAACAATAAATAAATCACATTACCTCTTTCTTTTTTTACTCATCCATGGTTGGGTCAAGTCTACACACCTCCACTTACTCTCAGTGATTCATATAGACAGTATAAAAAATGCTTACACACAATCTTAGAAATCAAAATAGGTCACACGGGATACTATTTAAAACACAAGAAAGTAATTTCTTTTGCTTTTTTATTGAAAAATTATTAAAAGGAAAACAATACAATAACTTTCAATACACCCATCTTAGTTTACACATATAGCTCAATATAAGCCATCCAAATACGTAGCAAGGGTATGGAGGTCTTCCCACCACTGCGTAATAAATGGTGGGTATTTATCCTCCAAGGCTCTCCTTTATTACTGCAAGAACTCACAAAATCCATTTTTGTTGTCTTACCATTAATACCCATATAATTTAGTTAACTCTCCAAATATCTATTTTATACATTTTATTTGTTAGCACTAAGCAGTAGTATCCTTGCTGTTAATATAGCTAGGCAACGAAACAGTGCAGCCTTATCATACAAGTCATATCATGGGATGCAAGTCTCACCGGCTACAGTCCAGCACAGAGTTAAGCCTGCTTAAGCTGACTGATTTCAATGGGCTTAAAGTGTGCTTAACTGTACTGGCCAGTCCATAGTCACAGCTATTTATTTTCACTTTCAGTTCCAGACTTCTAAAATCAGAAACTGGTTGAATTCTTTGCAACTGTTTTCACTGCAGAAAACGTAGGCCAGATTCTTGTGCCTGAACTGAAGCAAACAGTGGTAAGCAGTTCTCACCTTACCAATAAATTAAAAATGAACAAATCCTCAGAGTTCTTAAAGTAACACGTCCCTAAGATCAGCTTCCATACCTGGGGATTGGAAAGTGGCCAATATAGAACCATTTTTTTAAAAAGGGATCCAGGGAAGATCCAGGAAATGACAGGCTGTTCCTGGTAAAATAGCAGAAAGCATTATCAAACAGATAATAACCCAAGCATATAGAAGAACAAGTAACACAGAGAGCTGCCATTTACTGAGTCGGGCAATTGGTCCACTGCTTTATTTCTATTGTAGATTAGGGCCGCTTATTTCTTTAGAGTATGGATGTGTTAAGACACTGGTTCAAAAACACCTGTGATTTTATATTTATGCTGCACCGTTATTTCTTTTGTTTTTTTATATAATAAATGGATGCTTCTCTTTAGCATCCAAAGAAACCTTTGGTGTGGTATGAATGAACTGTTCAAACAGATCTTTTGAACGGCACTCAGTTGTGACTCCTGCAAAAGGTTACAGAGAACCAGACAGAGGGCCTTCTCGGTAGTGGCGCCCGCCCTGTGGAATGCCCTCCCATCAGATGTCAAGGAAATAAGCAGCTATCCTATTTTTAAAAGACATCTGAAGGCAACCCTGTTTAGGGAAGTTTTTAATATTTAATGCTGTATTGTTTTTAACACTCGATTGGGAGCCGCCCAGAGTGGCTGGGGAAACTCAGCCAGATTGGCAGAGTATAAATAATAAATTATTCTTAAATTATTATAAAAGTCCCCATCTCTCAAAGCATGTTTTAGGGTCATGTGTGAAGAACACACAAACTCTACACATGTAACAGCATGTTGTAGATAAAGTGGCATTTCAAATGAAATCATTAATCCCACTGATTGGGACCAAACAGAAGATCCCTGGGTCCATATTGAACTTGCCCCAGCCATGCCAGCATTCTGAGCACTTCCCTTCTTTAAATTATTAGATTCGGTGATAAAGGGAATTGAATCCCTTTTAAAAAACTACAATCTTGACATGGAAAAATCAAAGGAAAATGTTGGCCTCTGGAACGTCGCCATTACGATAACTCCCTTTCTAGACCATCCTGCCTTTTATCAAGGCAGATAAATTTATCTGCCATTTATCAATAAGATAAATATTGGCATACAAAGAATGGAAAAACAGAGGCTTATACTCACTCTATAAAGGCAAAGCAATAGGTAAAGAAAGGTTAAAGGAAAATCTCAATGATCTGCACCCCAACTGGCTCCAGATTCTCCAATATTGTTCATTTGCAGTTGTTTGTTCTCTTATGACATTTGAAACAAGGTGTATTGAATCCCACTGTGATATGAAAGGTGTGGTTTCATTGATTTATGGTGTGCTCATGGACTATTACATTGAGAATGAAAAAGGTTTGCACATAGTATGAGAGACTGAAATAGGCAAAGAAATCAATGATAATGAGTCGGAAGGCATATGGAGGACCCCACCTTTAAGAACCATTTCATCTCACCTTCAAGAAGCTTCTTTGAAGGTCGTCCTCAGGTGGCATTGGACTCTGGTTCGCTTAGCAAAAATCAACAAATCCTTATCCCCTCTTTGTGGGAGGGGATGTGGGAATAGGAGAACATATTTTCATGCTTGGTGGGAATGTAAATTTGTCCACACATTTTGGACAAAGGTCTTCAGTATCATTTCTAAAATTGCTACACCTCTCTCGCCAAATCTAGCTTTAACTCTGCTCTCATTAAATCTAGATTCTGATCTCACTATTCAACATAAAGATCTAATTTTCTTTTTCCTGACGGCTGCACAACTGGTGATAGCGTATTTTTGGAAATTCCAGGCTGAGCTACCCCTTGAAGTTTGATTCAAAAATATCTGGAATGTGGCTATTTCAGAGCGATTAACTGGGCTTAGAACTGGGCTTAGTGTCTCTGGACAGCGCTGGCCCCCGGCCTCTTAAGTGAGATGGACGCACAACCCTAGAGTCTGGCAAGACTGGCCCATACGGGCAGGGGTACCTTTACCTTTACCTTTAACTGGGCTTAGAAGGGTAGCAAAAGGTGTTATAATGATGAAACCTGGTCCCCCTTCTTTTCTTACGTAAGGGAAGTTGATAGCAAATCTCTCCCACTAAGTTCACAAACATGTCTGTAGAGAGCCTATACTGACCATTAATGCTCTAAGGTTATGTAAAATGATGTTATTTATTATTTATTGAATTTATATACCTCCCTATACGCGGAGGTCTCAGGACAGTTCAGAGACTAATGCGATATTTGTTTATTTTGTGTGTGTATACCGTATTGAGTAAAATAAAGGAAGACACAAATGGGAAGAGTGCTATGGGGCTCTTAACCTGCTTGCAGGTTTCCATAGGCATCTGGTCCATCACTGTAGCAACAGGATGCTAGACCAGATGGGCCTTTGGTCTTGCTATGCTTTTGTTAAATATCTCAGGAGAACCACTGCTTGGAAGTGATGAAGTTCCAAGGAATGCAATTTAAAATCCAGCTGCACAGCTTCAGATAGTGGTTTTACTGATATTGCAGCCTGAGCAACCGACTACTTGTCATCTGTTTCGCAAATGGTACTGACAGGAAGTGGGAAAGGAACTTATGCATTAAGTGATCACATAAAAGAGTTGTTTTCTGACTTCCTGCCAGCGCCATTTTCCATTTGGTAGCGGAGCACCCAGACGGCTACTACCACTTTCCTAGAGAAAAGTGTGGTCAGCTGCTCCATTCACCAAGCAAGCAGTTGGGTAGACAAGCAGAGCAGGAAAGGGCAGTTACACTGAAACAATGGCAAATGGGGAGAAGCAAAGCCATGGCAGCAGAAGGAGGAAGTCACCATAAGGCATCTTGCCAGGGCTGCCTCAAACCACTGCTGCAGGCAATGGGAAGCCAGTGCCAGAGTCCATGGGTGCCTTTTCTCACCCCAGCAACTTATTTTTTCCCTTCTGGCAGAAGTCTCTCAAGTTGCTCTGGAGGGCCTTCCAAAGGAAAGAGTTTTAGGGGGACACAGTACTCTGCTGCCAGAGAGATTCGCTGAAAAGATATTAGCTAATACAGCTGCAACTGATGGAAAGAACAGATGGTGATACATCTATAGCAACAGCAGTTTAAATAAGGCAAGTGCCAAAGGTGCACGCTTGCAACGCTGCCTGCCAGCTGTTAAAGTGAGCTTAAGAATCATAGCTGGCTCAATACTGGCCAAAAGGTCACTAGGACACACGTAAATGGAACGTGAACTTCCTGAGTCCTTTTCTTGGCTTGCTAATAGTTGTTGTGCCACATCTGTCAGAGAAATCCCTTTCTAGAGCAGAAATATTGGTGTATTGAGGTGAGGGTCAGCAAAAGAACCATTGTGCCCAAGCTCTATATACACAGCTATAGCCCCTCAGTCTCACAGTTACAAAACTGGAAGTACATAAACTACAATTCTTGAAGCTTATGTACCCAACTTTTTTTTAAAAAGGAACATTCCAGCCACAGTACAATCCCTGTCCTAAGATGAAAGACAAGGTACAAGACTAAATATCTAGGTTAATCATGTGAGATGGTGGCAGAAAAATAATTATTATGTGTAAGACAAGGACCAGAAGAAAAGTTGAAAATTGTCTTGGATTTGATGAAAAACCATTCACCATCTGTTTTAGTCACAACTGATTTTCACTTAATCAGTAAGCACCATGTTTAGGTAGAGCCAGGGCTGCTTATATGCACCAAATGCAGACAAAAGGAATAAAGACATGCAATTTAATTGGTGATACGTGGTGTTCTATGATAGTTCAGTGTTTCAAACTGCCATGTATTAACGGCAAGAACTTGAATGCTAAATGACAGAAATTAATTAGCAGTAAGTAGTCCACTGTCAGTATCATTATGGTAGGACGCAACGTAACAATTTTCAAATATTTTACAGTATCTTGAACAGGCTTCCAGCCAGTAATTAACACAGAAAACTGTAACAAAAGAGTGTGGAAAACTGAATACATTAACTGCTTCAAAAACAAACAAAAAAAGCTGACATTTCCCACCTTTTCCAGTTTTACATGGGAATTAGAATCATTATGTTCTACGATTAAATGTATTAAATAGCTTTATCATTAAAACTTGTTTTAGAACTGTCCTCTATGCTTACAGTTCTCTTGTATCTGAACATGTCAAATGCCCAGAATTAATGTTAACCTCCTATTTTACAAGCAGATCATTCACAGTAATTGCAGCTTGCTAGCCTTACCTGTAACCCAGTAAAAAGAATTGGTAATAGTTGATCCTTTCATTACTACCAGTTTTGACCAATCACAAGAACAGCACAGTGTAGAAATACAGAAGGGTTCTGCTGGGTGCTGCAGTTTCTGCTGTTGTTAATTGGATTTGTAAATGGTAATCTGGGAGGAGCCAGTAGCAGCCTACTTTCTCTTCAACCTACATGCGGAACACTAAATGTGCTATGTAGATAGTTATCCCAAATACTGCTTTCTTGGGCCTGGCCTATATGATAAATACTGTAGGTTTTAAACAAACAGGTCATAGTAAGCCATTGCAATGCAGTATTCTTCCTTGTTATTTTTGAAGTTATTTAATTCAAAACTGCCAGTTGAGATACACACCTTAATTCAGTAATTTTAGGTATCCAACAAGCATTTCTTGATGAACACTTATATTAAAAGTTAATAATGAAAAGGAAAAGGAAGTTAACCATTTTGAAATAAGAATGCCTTTCTTATCTAGAAAGCACGCCTTTATTCTTAAGAGGTAAATGAAGTTTACCACTTTGGAACAGTGATTATAGTTTCACACTCTAATATTGACAATATAATATTTATGTTAAAAAAGATTATGTTTTCGTACTACCCCTCTAGACTGTTTTGCTTCTTCCTGTGACTTTTAAACACAGAATTTGGAAGATAAAGCTACGTTAACTAGGCTGAGCATGGTAAAAGCAACCTCGTATATATCCCTATAAATGTTACTTGCCTGTTGGGGGCTGGCACAGGAGCGATGGAGAGCTCAGACCCTCTTCCAGCAGTCTGTTGGGCATAAAAAAGGGTCCTTCCATTTCCACTAACCCACTCACTCACCTCATGGCTACTAGGCAGCTGCTTAAATAACAGGCTGGTATTTTGTTTTGTTTTGTTTTTAAAAACTGCAGCTGCCAGCATCTGATAAGGCAAGTTTGTAAGGCATCCCTTTGGTAAATTCATTCATTCATTCTCTTCTATTTTAAAAACATTTGTATACCGCCCTTTATTCAATACATTCCTGGGTGGTATAAGAAATAAAGCAGTAAAATATACAATAAAACCAAAACGTCACCAGTAATATAAGGCAGCAGATAAAACACAGAGCAGGTATTAGCCAAATTAGAATCAGAAAACAGAAATGTCTGCACACATACATACATACATAATTTTATTTGCATGCCGTCTTTCCATAGTTCAACCCATGCTCAAGACGGCTTACAAAGTGGGAAAAATAAATAATTACAACATAATAAAGCAGTCATAAACACTAAATATAAAAATACACAACAAAATCAAACAATTTCCACATAAATCATAAGATCTAAAATAAAGATACAAATAATTAACAGCAATAGCTGAAAAAACCAACAAAACTCCCTAACCCCCCCCCCAGCCCAATAGCCTCAGGTTTTGTAGCTGGAATCAGTCAGGGCCCTGCTCTCCCAGGCCAGGTGAAAAAGGGCCTGCAAGGCATGGAGCAGGTTTTCCCGGACTCACAGCCAAGATGGTCCAAGTTTTAGACCAAGATGGTCCAAGACGATGCATGTTTTACATATGTTTTTATTTTGTTGTTAATTGTCTTTTTATTAGTGTCTGCTGCAGTAGGCAGTAAAATAAGCTAGTGCTTGGCTCAAAGCAACTCAGAAAGAGCTTAATGGCACAGTGGGGATTTTAACTTGCGTCTCCCCAGTCCTAGTCTGAACTGCTACAACACACTGGCTGAAATTGTGACTCTTCTACACACTACAGAAGTGAACTTTACTGCACTGTTTTATTTGACCTTCCGGCTGCTCCTTTTCTACAGCTGATACAGCACATAGTTGCCACTGTATTCACCCTAGCCTACTCTCTTTGGAATACAGTAACGTATATTCACAGAACTTTAGGAGGGAGGTATCTATTCGTTTTATGCAAGCAAGAAAACTCCTGCCCAAGACCTAAGCCTGAACAGCAAATAAGCCTGGAAAATAGTGTGTCAGCTAAATGCTTATATTTGACCAGCCAGCAAAGACACTGGGATTATAAACAACTGAAATTATTGGGTCATCGCATATATTATACTTATATACCTAAACAGGATAGTGATCAAATATCAGTCTCTCTTTTTTTCTTTCTTTTTCTTTCAATTTTTTCTTTTATTCTTCAGTTCTGCATTTTGCAACTTTTTAAAAAATGGATTAAAAAGAGAGAGCTAACAATGCACTTCAGAACTTTGGCTGCATCCAGCTAATTCTGAAATTTGAAGCATTGCGTCACTTGTTTATATATTCCCTTGCTACCATAAAGGACTTTACAGAAACTGTTGATAAGAGAAAGAAGGGAAAGAAAATTGCTTCAAAAGCAATTGTATGTATCACCTTATATATATTGCTTGTATATATCACCCTGGGATTAATTATCCCACAGGCCTGGGGCCCAATTTTTACTAACTGGGATGAAAGCTTGCTAGAAACAATAAGTTCTTTCTAAGCACCAAGAGTCAAGGGAACTGTGCAGAAGAAAAAAATAATTAGCTCCACATAATCAGCTAGGAAGCTAATCAGTTTTATTGCTGTTATTATGTGAATAACAGTAAAAAAAAAATCAAGGCAGAAACCAAAACCAGATAAATAATTTTTGTTATTAATTAGTAAAAACAATGTATATGTGAAAACACTCACTTTTTATTTATTTTCTAATAGCTCTGTCAAACAAAACTAGGTTAAGTAAGCACAACATTTAGCCTCAAGAGCTCTAATACCTCAAGCACAAGCACAAATATCAACGAATGAAAAACATGTTTTTTTCCAGAGCAAAGGATTCAAGAAGAAAAGTTATTATGTAATAACACCGCATATGTGTACTCCCTGTGTCTTAGGTCATAGCTACTTATTTGAGTAAGCACAAATACTTCAGTGCTGCTAAATCCCACCAGTGCAGTCACTAACCCAATTGGGAGGCCATGGTAACTCATCGTTAAAATTGTCAAACAGTGGTACAATTCTATCCAGATTAAGCATTTCTAAATCTAATTTATCTCAACATGAGAACAAAATGTATGCTTATCTCCCACTGAAATCATGGGACTTTTAACATGTCTAATGTTAGTGCGATTGGTTCTGAAGTTAAAAAGCTTCTGCTAGACTACAGGAAAAATTACTGGCAGAATTGGGCAGATGCAAGTTGTTTTTAAAAGCACAAGTATAATCAGTGAACATGTAAAGGAAAAGCTTTAACTTAAGCAGAACACACTTCCCATAGCCATTAGTGAGATACAAATAAAATCAGGCTTTTGACACTGCCAGTAAAGCTGTGAGCTGTCAAATACGCAAAAGTAAAAACTAATCTTGTTTGAATCAATTCCCTTACCTAAGCCCATTTCCTTCATAAACTGGAAAAAAATAGTTAAATTATCAGAGCTGATGAAAAACCACAAACACAAAGAGTTGTCTATAGCTTTTAGATGACTTTAAATTGCTAGCATGTAAGAAATAACTCCCAAGTATGTCCAAGGGCTTCTCAACAGCTACCTGGAGGACCATCTTGTTCCTTGCAAGCCTGTCTAGGCACTGAGATCTTCTAGAGAGGTCATTCTCTCTGTCCTGCTGACAAATAACTTAAGTGCAGATGAGAACCACTGAAATTAATGAATATTGACTAAGTTAGGTCGATTAATTTCATTAGGGCTACTCTGAGCAGGGCTACTTCATTGAATACAACCCATTGTTTTTCATTAGTGGCCACTATTCATTGGGGCTACTCTGAGCAGGGCTCATTGAATCCAACCCATTGTTTTTCATTAGTGGCCACTATTAGCCGCCTCTGTATACCAATATATATCATCTGTACATCAATATACCAGTTTCCAGACCCTCTCTTTCTAAAGTCTGTGGAAATACCAAATGAGGGGAAGGGAATAGTTTGCACACTAGTTTGAAAACATGTACAGACAACACAGATAGGAGCTGTCAATTTAGATGACACTATCACAGGGAGGTGTGTACAATTGCAAACCACCATGTATAAAGGAACACTGTGAGAAAATGAGCCCTGTGATTCGCAAAGGCTACATTGTACATGGCCTCCGAGTAGACTGAAATTAATCAAGTCCATTAATTTCAATAGGTCTATTTTGAGTATGACTTAGTTGGATATCACCCATAACATTTATCTTGGATTCTCTAGAAATGCATAGGTGTTAAAAGTTTAAAGAAACAGTAATTATCAGTTATTTTTTTCAAGGCAGTTATAGGTTTTCTACTCCAACAAAATTCTTAGAACTGCATGTTTTTATGTGAATAAACTAGTCTACTGCAGAAAGGTAAATTTATATTTATTACTCTGCCCATTACCAGCACAAGAGCCTCACCCATGAGGGCAGGGAACCCTCATGCTCAAAAAGGTTCCCCACCCCTGCCTTAGGGTGCACTGCATATTCAGTGCTTGGATATTTTTGCAAGTAATACAAAAAGGTACCCCCTCCTATCATTTCATCACATAAAGGATTTCACAGCATTTTTATTTGTCTGTAGAAAACATCCCCTAAATACCTAGGTTATCCACACTAAATGGATTTAATGCAAGTTACATGCCTTGCATCTTGACAAAGGCAGGTGACAAAGTACCTTCAGATCAGACAGGAGACAGTATTTTAGTAGTGCTACGTTGTCTGAAAAGGTTTTTGCTTTCCACAGCTTCTATCTTCCCACTGTCATCTGGTGGCCAATTCTCTGAAACAACACAAAAAGTCTGAAGCACCCGATTGCCAAAGGGCATGAGTCCAAGCAGCCACGTGCCTCTTCAGAAGGAGAGGAGAGGAACCCTCATCCTCTTGTCTCCAGATTTCCCGATTTAGTTTGGGTTTGTTCCCCCACCCCCCACCCCAAGCTTTTTTGACCATATCACTGAAGGGGCGAGGGCTCCCCTGTTTGGAGTGAGACGCTGCCTAGGAACTAAAGGTAAACCCTACCTATGTGGGGAAGCCGCCTGGAAGATGAGTGGGTGGGTCATGGAATCATAAGCATCGTAGAGTTTGAAAGGGAACCCCCGGGGTCATCTAGTCCAACCCCCTGCAATGCAGGAATCTCAACCCGAGCATCCATGGCAGGTGGCCAGCCAGCGTGTGAGTGACCCGCACAGCAGCATCCCTGACGGCCACCTGAGAAGCGCATTGGGGCAGCAGAGGAAGCCGTCTGTGGGGTGGGAGAAAAGCTTATAGGTGTGTGTGGGGGGGTGCAACTCAGGGCTCCGAAAACCGAGGAAGCGGCACCGGGGGAGCTGCGAGGCTGGCTGGAGAGAGCCTCGCCTCGTAGCCCTCGGGGAGCCGCCCCCCTCCGGTGTGGGGGGGGGGGAGGGCAGACGCCGCGGGAGCATATCCTGCGAAGCGGCGGAAGCGAACCCACCTCGTCACGGTCGGCTTCTGAGGCGGCGGCGGCGGGGCGGAGAAACCCCCCATCCGGCGCTCCCGGACCTCCTCTCCGCGCCGGGCCCGGCCGGCATTGGGGAAGGCCCGAGGGATGGGAGGGCCCGTCCCGCCTTCCAGGCGGCGGCTTCTTGAAAAGGCGAGGCGAAGCCAAGAGGAGCGGCCTCCGAACAAAAAAAAAAAGCGCCGCGGGTGCGCCTGCGCGGCCCGCCAGGCCAGGCCTCGCTTGGGCTTGTTGCCATGGTGACAGGCCGGCGGGAAAAACGAAACCGGGGAGGGAGGGGCGGAGGGAGGCCTTTTCTTCAGCGCCAGGTGCTGGCCGCCCGTGCTCTGTTGGAGGGGAAACGGCACGGAGGGGGGGGGGCTGTTGGGGTTTGGTTGACCGTCTCCCGCTTCGTCCAGCGGGGCTTTGTAGCTTCACGGCAAAAAGTAAGAGCGCTCTTAAGTTTAAACTGGGCCTCGTTGCTCTTAGAATCAAAGAATTTGGAAAGGACCTCGGAGGGTCATCTAGTCCAACCCACTGCAATATAGGCATCTCAACTGAAGCATTATGACAGGTGCCAGCCAACCTCTGCTTAAAAACCTCCAAGGATGGAGAGTCCACCACTTTCCGATGGAGTCCGTTCCACTGTCAAAACAGCTCTCACCATTATCAGCATCATCACCATCATTATAGGCTGGATATCCCACAGCATCGAGGCTCCACGAGGCTTGGCATTCCTGTGCAACAGATCCAATTTCTGCCATCAAAATGCAGTTCTAGTCGCTACCTTCCATGCATTCGCATACCTATGGTTCATTTAGTTTCCCTTTCTGTCAGTATTTGTATACAAACTACATATATTGTCACCAGATCCTGTTTCATAACATTTTGCAGAATCTTGTATAACCTTTTAAAAATAAATAAATTAAAAGTATATGTGTTTGTGTGTATATAAACTCAGGTTGTGCTATTAAAAGTTGATTTAGCATTGTTGCGTGAAAACGTCCTTCCCTCACCACACAAAAATCAGACCCTTTTTTGCAATAATGAAAGTGATGAGAAAATGGACTGGGGAGTGTGGGGTACAAATTTGCTTGAAGCAACATCATATAATTATGTGGCAAATCAGAAAGCTCAATAAGTAACTGATGCTGTTTAATCTGCCTGAAAATTTGTATATACAAATCAGTTTTCATTTTAGTTCATTTGCCAATTGCAGAAACATTAAACAACACTGGGTGTTTGCAGACTATTTTTGTTTTTACTGCTGTAAACTGCTTAGATATATTTTTATGATATAGCAGTATACAAATATTTTTTATAAATTCTTATTTTGCTTATGGTTGAGTTTAATTGTTTTTGAATGTTTTAAGTATCTGTTTTAACTGTCTATTACTGATATATTTAATGTGTGGTGTGTTTTGAATTTTTTGCTCGGAGGTTTTAGTACAATAAGTGGTATATAATTTTTATTTATTTATTCTTTATTATCAACTCTAATAATAAATCTGATGTTGAAATTCCCTGAGTCAAGAAAAGAGAAAGAAACCCAATAGCCCCAATAAATATGCCAAAGAATTACAAGTTTTTCTCCTTCTGGGAGACTTTATTGTTGTCCTCAGCCCAGTAGCAAGCAGGTCAAAAGGGAAGGGAGAGAATAGGGTCCCATTGTACTATGCCAAGCTTTAAGGTCTTCTAGGGATACAAAATGTTGCTGGAATACTGAATTGCTCCATTGTTCTTCTACAGTGCAAGTCAACACAAGAGATGAAGAAAGAACACTGCTTTCTTTATTCCATCAGTTAAAATTAGGGTTTCCGAGCCGGTACTCTGTCTCTTGGGTCAATTTATGGCCTAAACAGTATCTGCCAATATGTGTAACAAACCCAAATGTATTTTCTTTTCCTTACTGCTTCAGGAATGGAGAATCAGCTGGGGTATTAAATTCATTCCAATCCTCACCTAACACTTCACTCCAAATTGACCTCTAAGCTGCCTCTTCGTGCCGGGTTCCAACTGTGTTTTTGCAGCTATTTATTCTGAACCCCACTTTTCAGACTATTATCATTTCCCAAGATTAACAGGGAGAGAGAGAGACAAAGCACTGTCATCAGGCTTACAAAGACACAGAAAGGAAGGGGAAAGGCAAAAGAAGGAGAGCAGTTGAAGGCCAGATCTAAGCAAAAAGAAGTGTTGGTTATTTATGCCCAGTTCAGGCCCACCTGATCTTCCCCTGCTGATAACAGCCGTTGGTGGCATATGTGGTCAGTGGATAGGATCAGAGGGTTCTTTTGCTTCATTTAATGGTGGGCTGTGTGAATTCACTCTCACCAGATGCAGTAATGGGCACTAAATTGAGTGGTTTTCAAAGAGGGTTAGACAAATTTATGGAGGATAAGGCTATCAATGGCTATTAGCAAGGATACTGATACCTGTGTTCCACCTCAATGTCAGAGGCATTTGTGGATGGAGAGGACCTGACTCTGCTTCCTGGTGACCCAGCAACCAGTGGGAGCTGGCCAGTCCATTGGGCAATCAGGAAACAGAATTTAAGTTTCCTCAGATAGGGGCTACCTGAGAGAGCACAGGCAGAGATTGTCTGTGAGTTAGACAGGGATCTGGGATTAGAGATAGGAACCTTCTGTCTGGGTGGACAGAAGGCTTGCCTGGCTAACTGAGCAGACTCAAATAAGGATTATTTCTCAGTGGGGACAGCAAATTGGCTCTCTGTTAAAGATAGGGATTGTCTGTGGGCAAAGTTCTAACTACCTGGGGAAGTTTAGGGCTCTAGAAGGTACTGGGAATGTTTTACAGGTAGTGCAAGGCAGTAGTCATCCTAGAAATAATCTTTTAAAGCATGAAGTTAAGGAATATCCTAAATATCTCTGTAAAGAGTGTTTTTTTAAAAAAGAAACAAAGTGTTAAAAAACTTCTCACTAAACGATAATCTCTTTGAGCATAAACAAAATTCTTGTTTTGTTCTAAAAGCGTCTCATCCTTACTCTGGGTGATGATTAAGCAGTCACAGGTTCCCCTCCACCTAACTAATACTTTGCTGCTGGATAAACATAAAGGCTACTGCAAAGAGTTAATTGGGAACCTCTGCTGTGGGAATGGAGGGTGAGATTTATTTAATAATACACCTAAAAAAGCAATTATCAGGGCTGCCCACTTGAATAAAATATTGTGGGCGCCCAGGTGAGCCCTGCCCCACATGATCGATCACATGACGCAGTGCACACACACTATTTGAATGGAAATGCCCATCAACTTTGTGGGGGCCTGGCCCCCTAAAATAGTTTATTGTGGGAGCCAAAGTCCCCATGGCCCCTAGGAGATGGATCCTATGGCAACCATGTTACCCAGCACCCTACTTAAGTGAGGGTGTCCATTATGCCTCTGAATGCCAGTTGCTGGGAAACACAACTGGGGGAGTGCTGCTCATTTTCTTATGTTATCTTAAGCCCGACACAGACAGACGGACAGACAGACAGACAGACAGAGATGCATCAGAAGGAACAATTTGGAGCTCAGAAGCAGAGGGGGAATCTGTTCCCCTCCCAGCCACTTCTACAATCCAAATGACTCCCCCCAGATGCTTTTCACTCCCTAGATTTCCATAGATGTGTTGCCCAGGGGGGCTGCAGAGCTGAAGACAGCACATTATTTCCTCACTTTTGTGTTTAACACTTGGTGAATCTCATGACAAAGAGAGGGAAGTTTCTCCAGCAACTATCCCCAGATATCCCATGAAGTTCTACCTAGTTCTGTGAAGTTTGTGCTGGGTCTACAAATGTAGCAGGATGAGGCTGGCAAGATTTGAGGAGATTAAATGGGATGGGCCACTTAAGATTGCAGGCATCACTTTTTAAGACGCTCCTATAAGTAAAGCCTGCCAACCTAGCAGTTCAAAAGCACGTCAAAGTGCAAGTAGATAACTAGGTAAACCTCCAGCGGGAAGGTAAACGGCGTTTCCATGCGCTGCTCTGGTTCGCCAGAAGCGGCTTAGTCATGCTGGCCACATGACCTGGAAGCTGTACGCCGGCTCCCTCGGCCAATAAAGCAAGATGAGCGCCACAACCCCAGAGTCAGTCACGACTGGACCTAATGGTCAGGGGTCCCTTTACCTATAAGTAAAGCATGTATGTGGGAAACAGGGTGACTGGTGATACTTATGCTAAACATTTCTTTCGGATTTCTTCTGGCAAGGTTTTGTTTTGATTAACTTGGGGAAAACACTGAAAAGCAAGTGGTTACAGCGACAATTACCACCTCAAAATGTGAGTACCTCATTCCTATTCATTACAGGCCTGCTTCAGAAAGGTGTTATAATTGAACACTGGTATACATCTCTGTTTTGGAAATAAACACTTCAGTTCCAACCCTGTGAATGCTCTAATTGAATGTATAAGACTGAGTAAAGGAATGCAGTATTTGGCTTCAGTCCAACAAGCAGGTGCTGAGCTCTGCACTTATGATGGTGCTTTTGAGTCTTCCTTCCATGAGCTGCTCTTATGCCATTTGACCAGCCAAACCCTCCTCCCCAAATTAACTTGGAGTAGCTTGAAACATCTTTACTCAAAATATAAGGAATTGTTTTGTGGGGCAGGGAAACGTAACATATCTCAAGGTGTATAAGCCTTGGCACTCCTAAAAGGGCTCTTTGGGTCTTATTTTACCTTGCCTCTGATCTGGGATCTCTGAAATCTTGATTAGTTTCTTGAATAAGTATCTTCATATTAGCTCAGCCACCATGGCATAACTGTGGCAAGTAATTAACATGAAAATGATTTTCAGGTATGTCTGTTAAGTGATGATTCTTATTATAGATCAGGGGTTCAAACACAAGGTTTTTTAGGGATTTTTGCCTTTCTCCCCCCCCAAAAAAAAAAACACTGGCGCTAAATCAGAGCAAATAGCAATGCATGGAAAAGCCTGTTTGTTCCGATTCAGCACTAAACCAATAGTTTTCTTGGGTGAAAGCAATGGAACAAGTGTGGAGGAGCCCTTCAAGGGAAGTAAATATACCCAGTCACTATGTACCTGTATTTCAACTGCAGAACAATATATCCTTAATACTGGAAGGGTTAAGATGCAACTCAGCTTGCACAGAAGGCTGATGTGTCTGCATGGGGGAAAGTAGATAAAGGAACATCCAATTTATCTAGACTGTCATTTCTGAGCTAACCAGTGCTGGCCTCCTATCAGATGCTAGACTCAGCTATACAGCTGCAAATAAAACGGTTTAAATGTGTTGTAAAGTTCTATATACAAATGTGACCCTAGATGGAGACGGTGAGCTATGCCAAATTCAATGTATTTTTTCAAAACGTTTTTTTTTATAAAAAAAAAGCATTTTCACAGCATTTTTTATAAGTGTGTAGATTCCACCTTATATCCTTAGGGTTACTGATCTCACTTCCTACATCTTCATCCTCATATTGGGAGAGGAGACATCTTCCTTCTGTCTTTTCTGCTGAGTAAGCATGGCTCATTGCATTTCCACCTTAGTTAGATGGGTCTTTCCTATCAAGCATGTATTTCCTACAATAAATGTAGCTTTCTTATTTTCCCAAAACACGCACCAGAGTCTTGGTGTGACTATATCCAGGGTAAATTGTGCTCCTCCAGCAGGGATTCAGTATTTAGTTAAGTTCCTGCCAGCATTTTAATTCCAAATGTCAACACACAATTCATTCTGGCTCTGTTATGAACATTATTTACATCCTTTTCTGGCTGTTTCTCCTTTAATTCTGTTTATCACTAGCAATAGTTATGTATCTCTGCTCTTTACCTAAGTGAATAGAGCCTTTCCAGAGACAACATTGCTTCTCACTAGAGGCCTCTCGCTTACCCTGTTTACATAGATGCATCACACATTATACAATAACTGTCTTGTTTGTGACAGAACTGAGAACGGAACAAAAGAAGGCTAGTCAGCCGTTACAGCAAGGCACAGCCCTATGATGGGCAGCAACACTGGCTGATTATGATCTGCCATTCCTACAGAAACTGTGTAATAAATATTTCTGTAATATTGTAGGACTCTACCACAAAGTACCACACTCTTCTTACTTAAAATAATCATATACTCTGTTCTGTGAATGAATAATCCCCAAAAACTCCCCCTTCCTTTGTTTGGTCACATCAGATTCATTTTTACCTTTTCAGCAATTGCTGATTTATTTATTTTTAAAGCTGAATGCAAAGAAACAAACTGGTACTATATTACCATTTATGAACTGCAATCCAAAGGTTTGGGAGGCAATCTGCAAATCTACCATGTTTTCAATAAATCTGCTTATGAGTGAACATTATGTAAACTCACAGCACTTAATATTTTAACCCCCTAAGGCCAAATCAACCATCGTTGCAAGTAAAAAAAAAAAATGCTTTCATGAGAACCAAACCATTTAAAGCGTCACAATGTTTTAATAATATCATGCTATCTTCTTTATCATTATGGGAGTGTGCACAGGGTATTTGGTGTGTGTCAAGGCACACCCTAATGTTTAAAAATCAAAAACGGATTGTAGAGACAGGAAAGAGTACAGAGTACCTGACTTTCTCAGCTGCCATGACCCACAGGGAATCAGCAATGGGGAAGAGACAAAGGCGAAAGGCAAGAGGAGAGTGTGACGTTAACATAGGAGAGTGCTGGAGGTGAAATAGTTAAACAAGTTACCCAATCAGAACCCGGGGGGTGGAGTCAGGGGGACTATAAAACCAGCTCTGGGAGGGGCGAAAGGGGAGTTCGTTGGGAGTTGGGTGGTTGGTTGGAGTGGGAGTGAATTGGGATAGAGTCTGTGAGTAGGTTGAGTTAGTGTAGCAAAATAAGCTGAGTCAGGAACAGTTAGGAGCTAGGAAGACAAGTAAATATCTGAGAGGTGGTTTAGTGAGTGAGAGCAGGTAGCGGAAGTTATAGGTCTGGATAGGCACCCTATGATTGTAATTGACCGATACCGTTTATGAAACCACACGCTTGTTAAACTGCAATAAATAAACAGAAGTTTATGTTCCAATTTAACCCTGACTGGACTCAGTATTGTACCAGGTAGGGCCTGGGTGGTGGCAGCGAGAAATCAAGTGGTGGCACAGGGATCAATAGATGGTGAAACGTCCGGGGACCCTGTGTGATCGCCACAGAGAGAAACTGAAGAAAGAGATGCAAGCAGAAGAAAAAGGATAGAGCTTCTGTCTGCACTTGTCTCTGGAAGCACCAGTCCTGCCAATCATCCCCCTGCCACTTCCAGAGACAGGTGCAGGCAAAAGCTGTCAATCCATTCTGGGCGTTTTCTCCTGCCTGCATTGCCCAGTCCCATAACTCTTGATGTTTCCTATTTTCTTCTCACAACAGAAACTTTCCTTCCTCTCATATAGGCCAGCTATGGAGACATTAGGTTGGTTCACATAGGCAAGCTGAGCATTTATTTTCTCTTGGGTACAGCAGCACATAAAGAAGTATCAGCATAAGCTGGGCTGCCACCATTTGTACAGCTGCAATGGCATCTTTCTCCATACATCTGAGTTGTATTTTTTAAAAAGAAAGAAAGAAGTCAGCTCAGCCTTGTGATGCAACCCCTTGGATCTCCTTAGACTAGGCAATAACTTCATATGCACAAAACCAGAGCCTAAATCATGTCAAAATGGTGTTACATTAGGTGTGTGGTTGCCCCCCAAAACAGCATGTGTTCAGTAACCCCTCTCTCCCACCACACAGGGCTGGTCCTACCATTAGGCAGAATGAGGTAGCCACCTCAAGCAGCTGATTTTGTGTCTCATAAAAGGGCAGGTGAATGAATTTAATATTGTTGCATTTTAACTCCCATGGAGACCCTGATGGAATTTTCTGTCTCAGGAGCAAAAATAACTTGGCTAGCCATGAACTACTATGCACCTTGATTGGGCCAGGCCGGGGAGAGCACCATTGGCTGCTCTATCTCAGGAGGTAAAGTATGGACAGTGGAGGGATCCTCTGCACACGGCTGTGGTGGCGCGATGGCAGTGGCTCGTGCCGCCGCTCCTGGGTGCGAGCCCCCTGTGGGCTGCCTTCTTGTCACTCCCCTCAGAGATGGCACCCAGGGCAAACCGCCCCCCCCCCGCCTCCCTTCCTCCTATGTTTTGGAGGCAGAGAGGAGAATCAAATGTTTGAGTGGCACCATGTTTAATTCAAGTTCAGTTTCTTTGGTTTACAGGCCATGAACATCAAAAACAGTGTAGGGTTAACAAGACAACCACAGCAAACAAGAAAAGAAACATGATGTACATACATGCACACATGAGAATAAATGAGAGTAGTACAAAATCTATTAAAAAAATAAAAAATAGTTAAAGTTACAGACAATTTTAACTCACAGCTCATCTGCTCTTTAATATTTATGGCCTATTTGTGATGGCTGCACTACGGAACTTCGATCTAGTCCCTGTGATCATTGGGTTATAATCTGTCATTAAAACTGAGCCACAAAATTCATCTGGGCTCCCCAAATGTAGGGAAAGTGCTGGGGAGCACATTTAATGTCATGTGTGGTTTGTTCTCATCTCAGGGACAACATTCAGAATGAGACTGCCAACTGGTTATGGTAGGTTCTAGGAGATTTCCTGTGAAAAACAGCTGGAAGAGATGCAGAACTACAGATACAGAGAACGACAAAGAGCCAGGCACTGTGATTTGAAAACATCTTGTTCCACCGATGTTGTACTTCCAAAGGGAGATGCCAAACCAGTCTATCACTTTGAAGCTTCAGTTGCTGCACTTGATTTCGTGTTGCAAGGCAACACTGTCAACAGTTAATTATGTTATCACTCAGCATGCTTTCCGGAGGTGGGTAGCTGCGTGAAGCCATTGTGTCTACAAAGGTCACTTGCACATTTGCTTAAATGTCATCCCAAATTATTTTTAACCAAAGTCAACACTAAACTGTGTTTACCTGAGCGCCATACAGCTCTGCATGAGTGTGCAGTTTCCCTGAGGAAGGGGGCCAAGGTGAAAAAGGACAGGGCCCCTGCACCTCTTAACAGTTGTGTAGAAAGTGGGCATGTCAGCTGGTGCAGATTGCATATGTGGTGCATAATGCCAAATGATGTGGGAAAGATAGAAGAGTCACACTCCACATTTGCACTCTAGAAAGAGCATTTCAAAGCCTACACAAAGACCTTTGTTAAAGCAGCTTTTACTATAAATGAGGGGGGAAATGACTTTCCCCCAGCATATAATACCATTGCAAGACTATCATTTCTCCTGCACCTGGCCTTGAGGCTTTTGTGTTCGTTTTCCATTTTCTCTCCCCCACAACCGAAACTTCGGACTCCCCTGGCAATGCTTGCCAAGACTGCCCAGAACTATCTCACTCCCAAGTAGTTACATTTTCACTTAACTCCTGTTTACCCCAAGGCAACTAGTCTCATGGAATATCTTAAAACCAAAACAGGCACATTAAACACCACAAAACATGAAAATACATACATTATCTGCCACACGTGAAAAGCTACAGAAATATCCTCTTCTCCACAGAGATTCAGGCACTCATTCTCTTGGCTGTCCCAACTGGGATTTCTGGCTCTCATCCAGAGGGATCTTCACAGCACAAACCTCTGTATGCCAACTCAGAAGTAAACCCTACTGGGTTCAATAGGGCTCACTCTCAGGTAATTAGGTATAGGGTATTGACCTCACAGAGCTACAATTCCCAGCATCCATAAGAAATGACAGTTCCCATGATTTTCCTACAAGCAACCTTTAATGTGGTATCAATGTATGGTGTGGGTGTGGACTTATACCACTGTGGTGCTGTGGTGCTAGATCATGCTACTTGATCTAGACTGGGGAAAGGTAAAGGTAAAGGGACCATTAGGTCCAGTCATGACTGACTCTGGGGTTCCGGCGCTCATCTCGCTTTATTGGCCGAGGGAGCTGGCGTTTGTCCGCAGACAGTTTCCGGGTCCTGTGGCCAGCATGACTAAGCCGCTTCTGGCAAACCAGATCAGCACACGGAAACACCGTTTACCTTCCTGCTGGAGCAGTACCTATTTATCTACTTGCACTTTGTGCTTTCGAACTGCTAGGTGGGCAGGAGCAGGGACCGAACAACAGGAGCTCACCCTGTTGCAGGGATTTGAACTGCCGACCTTCCGATCAGCAAATCCTAGGCTCTGTGGTTTAACCCACAGCGCCACCCGTGTCCCAGACTGGGGAAACCCAGGTTCAAATCTCCTGCTCAGCACCAAAGCTCCCCAGGAGTCGGTGTCATTCATTCTCTCTTGCACAAGTATGAATGTGTGTTGGAATAGCATGCCCTGGGAGAGGGAAAAATGGAATGATATAAATACTATTTTTGTCTGATGGAGCAATGCAGTGCATGGAGGAGAAGGTGGACAAACCATTGCAACAACCAAAAAGCTGTTTAAAAAATATTATTCTGGATATTTTAGGCAGGTGCCCCCAATATATTGTTTTAGATGTCTACTGAAATTCAAAGTGTTGGTGCTGACTTTTAAAGTAAGGTTACCAGGCGTCCCCATTTCCCAGAGACAGTCCCCGGATTTACAAATCAGTCCCCTGACAAAATCCATTGAAGTTGGATTCATTGAAAAAAAATCTGGTAACCTTACTTTAAAGCCCTAAACGGCCTCAGTCCTGTATACCTGAAGGAGCATCTCCGTCCCCATTGTTCAGTCCGGACACTGAAGTTTAGCGCCGAAGGCCTTCTGGTGGTTCCCTCACTGCGAGAAGCCAAGTTACAGGGAACCAGGCAGAGGGCCTTCTCGGTAGTGGCATCCACCCTGTGGAACACCTTCCCATCAGATGTCAAGAAAATAAGCAACTAGCTGACATTTAGAAGGTATCTGAAGGCAGCCCTGTTTAAGGAAGTTTTTAATGTTTGATGTTTTATCGTGTTTTTAATATTCTGTTGGGAGCTGCCCAGAGTGGCTGGGAAAACCCAGCCAGATGGGCGGGGTATAGTGGTATAAATTATTATTATTATTATTATTATTATTATTATTATTATTATTATTATTATTTCTAGCGAGCCTATTCGTAGGTTAGTTATGTATTTTTACTTTTATATTTTAACTGACTTAATCCATGATAATTATTATATATTATTCTTGTAGAGATTCTTAAATGGAAGCAATTTATATTTTTGTTCAAAATAAAGAAATAAAGAAGAGCAGCCTGTCTGTAAGTCTGTGGATTAGTTAGGTTTGGTCCATACTGGGGCACTTTGTGGATACAGTAATGTTGAATCCTGGGTGCTTTTAATGGAACAGGAGGAGGTGTGGGGGAACAGTCTACAGTGGTACCTCGGGTTACAGATGCTTCAGGTTACAGACGCTTCAGGTTACAGACTCCTCTAACCCATAAATAGTACCTTGGGTTAAGAACTTTGCTTCAGGATGAGAACAGAAATTGTGCGGCGGTGGTGTGGTGGTAGCGGGAGGCCCCATTAGCTAAAGTGGTTCAGGTTAAGTACAGTTTCAGGTTAAGAACGGACCTCCGGAACAAATTAAGTTCTTAACCCGAGGTACCACTGTACTTTATCTGTGTTCCCTTTGCCATTCCACTGTGTTCTGTAGCCCTCTTCTGGCCACAGTTGTTATTTCTCTAGTGCAACCTGAAAGGCTTCAGAGATGCACCTTGGCATTTCTGTGTCTGATTGCGCATGATTTATCCCAGGCAGCTAAGGGAGATAAAATGTCAGATACCATATATGCCTTCCTTACATCTATGTATGAACAAAATAAATAGAAGAAGCAAGGTAATTGGGGTATGTTCTTTTGGGAAAGGAAATCCTGCCACTTCCATAAAGTAGTACACTCAACATGCAAGCCTGTTGGTTTTGGAAGTTAGCATCACAGTCTCCCATACCCTTTTGGAGAGGCAAGCCATTGCCTTAGCTGCCTTGCCAAAATGCTTGTCCAGCTCAGCATCGACAGAGAGGTTGCTGGTTATGGTGGAGCCCAGGCTGACAAAATTGTCTACCACCTCAAGTGTGTGGTTGCCATTGCTGACAGAGTCTCATCCCAAGCCCACATGTCCAGCATGTTCACACTTCTTCTGTCTCAGTGACATTTATGCTGGCTTGGTCATATACACGGAATGGAAGATGGCAGGATCCCCAGGGATGGGAAGCTGGCTTCAGGCGGACCAACTCTGCATTACAAAGATGTCTGCAAATGCGATATAAAGACTGGCAACATTAAACCCACTGCACGGGAATCCCTTGCAGATGATCACAGTCCCTCAGGATTGTGGGTGCCCACCGCCCAGGGGCATACGAAGTGGGGGTGGAGGGGGCGGTCTGCCCCGGGTGCCACTCTTGGGGAGGTGACAAGATGGCCCCTGCCTCCCCCCAGCTGTAGAGCAGCTGAGGTCACGCGCAGTCCGTATGGGCACCATTCGCACAGTGTCCATACGGGCTGCCACTCTCATACACCATCCATACAGGCGTCCGTAAGGGCTGCTGCGTGTGTGCACTCTGTATGGGATGCCGCACATGTGCACTCAGTACGGGCTGCTGCTCTCATGTGCCGTCCATATGGGTGTCTGTACGGACTGCCACACGTGCACACTCTGTACGGGATGCCACACATGTGCAGTCCATAAGGGCTGCCGCTCTCGCTCGCCGTCCATATGGGTGTCCGTACGGACTGCCGCACATGCACACTCCATATGGGATGCTGCAAATGCACACTCTGTGTGGGATGCCGCACATGCGCAGTCCATATGGACGTCACATGTGCGCCACCGGGCGGTTCGCCCCACCCCTTGGCGTCCTGCCCCGGGCAAGCGGCAGCCCATACAGATGCCCGTATGAGCGGCATGCACACGCAGCAGCCCATACGGACACTGCACGAGCGGCATCCCGTACGGAGTGCGTGGGCTGCCACACATGCACACTCCATACGGATGTTGAGTGTGCGCCACCGGGCGGTTCTCCCTGCCCCTTGGCGTCCTGCCCCGGGTGCCAGAGAGGGTTCCTCCACCCCTGCCACCGCCACAACATGGGCATGTGACGTCCCATGCACATGCCTGCACATAGTGTGTGTGTTGTCACATGCACTACATGCAGGCATGTGTGTGCGACGTTGCACATCCACATTGTGGCAGCTGGTGGCAGCTCTATTCACATAATCTAAATCACTTAGCACACATTCAACGCAGATTTCCGTGCTTCAAACTGGATGCTGGAGAGAGCATCTACAAAAAGGTCAGATGATCTTTCCTGACCTTTGAACTCAATGGTACTTACTTCTGAGTAGATGTGAATAGGATTGTTCTAACCCAAAGTCTCATGGCAAATCACAGTTTCACACAATTTAGAATGGTTATTTGTTCCAAATTCCCGCTGTAAAAAAATACAAAAATCCCATTGCCTTCATCCATTCCTCACAATAAGGAAATCACTGAGATCCAAGTGTAAAGTTTGGCTGAATTGGGCCCAGTTTAAGGCATTTCAGGAGCGCAGTCTGAGAATTCTCTATATAAATATGTCAACAAATAAATAAGCATAGCAATACATTTTAAATATTCCTGACGTAAAGAGACTGGAAAACTATACATAAAGAAATGTGTGGAAGGCAGTATCGGTATCACTTGCAAGCACTTCCGTAACTAAGCAAAAGTCTTTGTAATTCTTTGAGTGCTAAAGCATATCAAAGCCAGCAGAGGACAGTATTGCCTATGGGAAAAAGTCTGATGCTATTTCCGCTAACCCTGAGTGCTTTGGTTCATTGGTCCCAGGCGTGCACATACTAATAACAGAAACAGAAAGCTGTTTTGTTATTTTGCCACACCACTCTCATACTGCACCTTGCACTTAATAAGGTCAGCACCAGGCAGGCGTGTTCTGGGGGAGCAGTCTATAATGAGGACACCACCAGTAAGAAATCCTGCCTCTTGTCACCACCCACTTGACCTCAGAAGGTGTGGCACCCAGAAGATGAGGCAGGTGGTCATCCACACAGCCTGGTCTGAAACTATCGGGGTAAGAGTTTATCTCCATCACGTCACACTTATAAGCTTCCCAGTTGCAGCTTGGTGGCTGCTATTCCAAATAAAGATCTTTCTGCAAGTAGCCTGGGGAAATGGGCTTCTAAGCATCTTTCTTTCTTTCTTTCTTTCTTTCTTTCTTTCTTTCTTTCTTTCTTTCTTTCTTTCTTTCTTTCTTTCTTTCCTAACCACATTAAGGCTCCCTACATCTGGGTAGAGGGGGTGAGCCATGTAAGAGATATGTGTCTTCCCAGCAACCTGGGATTTGATATTCTTTCGTTCATTCATTATATCTAACAGTGACAGTGAGATTATATGCATGCTATTCAGGAGAAGTACATCTCATTGAGTTCAATAGAGTTTAATCCCAGGCAAGTGGGTACGCTGATTTGCAATACACAGTGGCGTAGCGTGGGTTGTCAGCACCCGGGGCAAGGCAAGTAATTTGCGCCCCCTAACCCGTGGATTTGCACCCCCTAACCCGTGGATTTGCCCTAACCCCAGATGTTGCGCCCGGTGCGGCCGGCCCCCCCTACACCCCCCATGCTATGCCACTGGCAATACATTTCTTCCTATTCAGCTGAAGTTAGTTGTGACTGAAAGCAATTGGACTTGTTCACTCTGTTGGGACACACAATCTTATGCATGCTTCCTGGGAAGAAAGTTCCACCGTGTTCAGTAGGGCTTATTCCCATGGAACTGCCCCTTTGGCTGCTACAGCTCCAGTCGCTTTATAATTAGGTTAGATCATTCTTGAATTCTGCTTTAAGTAGTGTTTTAATGACCTCTTAGGCAGGTAATGCCCAGTGGTGGAGCTTCATGCTCTGGCACCGGGGGGGGGGGGGGGGCGGAGAGCAAGCGGGGGTTGGGCTGGTGCGCTTCCTAGGGATGTGGCACCCAGCATGGGGGGGGGGGCAGCCACGATGGCACCCCATCGGGATTTTGCTGCCGGGGACGGTGCACTCCCCCCACACTCCTCTTCTTCCTCCAGTGGTAATGCTTTGCCCAGTGGGTTGGAGAGCAGCTTTGAGGGACAGGCTGGGAGATGGTTAGAGACTAAAGGTCAGGAACGGATTTTCCCCTGGGCCAGATCCTGACACCAAAAAGGAACTTTCTCCCACCCCTTCCCCAGTTGCCTATCTAGAGGTGAAAAATCTGCAACAACACAATACGGGAAGCATTATACCAGATCAGACTACAGTGGTACCTCGGGTTACATACGCTTCAAGTTACATACACTTCAGGTTACAGACTCCGCTAACCCAGAAATAGTGCTTCAGGTTAAGAACTTTGCTTCAGGATGAGAACAGAAATCACATGGCGGCAGCAGGAGGCCCCTTAGCTAAAGTGGTGCTTCAGGTTAAGAACAGTTTCAGGTTAAGAACGGACCTCCGGAACGAATTAAGTACTTAACCCGAGGTACCACTGTACTTGTCTCAGTGTTCTTCAGCTTTGGGTGCCCTGATGTTGGTACACTACAATTCCCATTGTCCCTGACCATTAGCTAAGCTGGCTGGAGATGAAGGGACTTGCAGTCCAAGAACATCTAGGGATCCAGGGTTGAACAACACTGGTCTAGACCAGCTAGACTGTCTTTGACAGACATTTGTCCCATCACTAGTGACCTAATCTTTTTAACTGGAGATTATGGGGAGTAAAGGGGGGAACTTTTAGCTGTAAAATATATATTCTACCACTGTGTTGTGGTTTCTTCCCAACAGAATTTGCTGATGGGCTGTTTCAGGGGATGAGAAATTGGCCCACCATCATTTTACTTCCACCTCCAAGTGGCTGTGTAAGAAACCTCTTGCTAGCCAGCACTGTAGATGTGCAAAAAATAAATTTTAAAAACTTATTTATTTATTTGTTTTGCAGAAAAGGATACAAACTGCACATGAGCGAGCAATAAGTAATTGCTCATGAGAAAATGCAGCTCATGGGGAGTGGGTGAACATCTCCACCCTCAGATTGTGAACCTGTTCTGTGATCAGAGATTGAGAGGAATCCCTAAATGCTCCTGCAACATGGAATCTGATATGAATATGACTGTACTGATCAATTTAATAGCAACACTGCTGTGACTACTTGTTCCAGCCAATCTTTTGAATTACCTGCAAATGAGGTTCATAATGTAATAGCCAAGCAGCAGTCCCATTCATTCAAAATTTCATGGTTTTTTCCTAAATATTTTATCTGAACAAAGGCAGCACATTATACTAACATCAAATTTGTATTATGATTTATGTAGAGAGCATTCCACCTCCACCATGCTAGCTTATAATGGCTATAATTTCTTGCACGAGGCAAAATCAACAATTAGTGAAGCTACTGTTTATATTTCCTATGACACAAACAATATTCTCCCATCATATCAATAGCTTTCCTTGAATCTGAAATAATCTCAGGTTATTGTATATTTTAGTATGATCTATGGAACTTTTATGTGCCTTCAGTGACCTGTGCATAAATCCAGTAACGGGCGTTGACTTTGGTTCCATGAGAAATATGTATGTCAGGAAATATCCACGCACATGAGATGAGTGACTGCAGTGTTCAAGGACAAGAGCTTATCACCTTGCATGATTGTCCCTCCACCACAAGAGGGTTAATGGGTTTACATCATTAGTATAGCTTTGTTGCACTTGTTCTATTTTTGGCAGAAATGGTGTGTGTGAATTTCTTTCATTTTGCAAATTGTTTTACTGGTGGTCTGCAGGCTGCAGCCTTCCTGGGTGACCTCACATCCCTCAAAGCCCAGGAGGAGGTATCACAAAGTTGCTCCTCTTTATAGGACTTGTTCAGACCAGAAAGTAAAAGCAGCTGGGGAGGCTGCAGGGTGCCAGATAACAGTTCACATGAAAGAAATACATTTACACTACCCATGAATGCCTCGCAATGATAAATTAAACAACACGTACACACACACAAAATTTTAAAGAAATTCTAAAGTGCCCTGAGAACGAGGCAGAAAAGCAAAAGTAGAATCAAATGTTGATGCTGCAAAAGCTTTTAGACGTGGGTGGTTCTGGACTTTTTACAGCTATGGAAATCTGTAGAAGGAACTGAGCCGTCTTTATTTCGAGTGTCTGGAAAGGAAGATGGTGGTGAAAAGGTGATCCATTTTAATTGGAGAGGAAATCAGAGGATCAGAGTGCAGTCGGATGTAGCTCACATGGCATGCCAATTACGTGATCTCATTGCACGTTTTCAAAGATAGCCTCATGTTGCAACTGCCTGAGATGGCCAGGTGCTTGCAGAAAAATCATTTGGGGAAGAGGGCCACATGTTTCGGAGCTGACGAAATTTCACTCAGCCATGAAATGCTGCGTATTACTCAGGCCCAAATTATGCCTTCAACAGCTCTGGTGCTTTGTACGAATGAGAGCATGATTTCACATGCTCCGTGCCTTTCCTGAATGTTTGAGTGCAGTAACCAGCAAGGAAGGTAGAAATCAGAGCAGCTGATCTCCCCCTTGCAGTTACTCTGCTGCAGAGGGAGAGGCAAGAGGCTGTGTCCCTTGCAAGGCATGAAGGTCTCCACCAAATACAAGCATCTGGAGGTTAACAGGAAGAAGCTGGTCCTGGTCCTGTCCCACCCAGGGAACCCATTATATGACATAAGAAGCAACATACTGGGCCTTACCCTTAAAGGGGGCAAGCAGAACTCAAGCCATGCAACCCAGGACTACAAGTTCTGAATGCACATCCCACAGAAATAATGGCAGATGAGGTGTTCAGGGTCAGACCACTGGCAGATCCAGCTGGTTGCTGTCAAGGCAGGAATTTAACATAAGTCAAACAGTACTATGTGTTGCTGCAACTCAAGCATATGGGGAGAGATCAGCAGATGGGTCTGATGGTCTAAGAGAACCTTTCTTGACCTTGAGGAAATGTTTTTTGACAGCAGCTCCCATCAGTGCCAGTCAGCATGGCTGTTCTGGCTTGTGGGACTTTTATTTAGGAAAGCAATGCTGTCCTGTCTGCATTTAACCACTGGGTTAAATGTGCAGCTCAGGCACTGGTCATGGAGGTCCCTCATCCTCTCTTTGCACCTTCCATTGAGCAGAAGGGTGAAATCTGCTGTTCCTTTAACAACACAGAGAGAAGAACTCTCTCTGAGCAGGGCCAGCCCCTTAAGGATGACAAACAAAGCAAAACAAAGGAGAAGATCAGGAGCTTGACAGCTAGGTTTTTCAAAGTCTCAAGGTTGCTGCTTTTAAAAGTTGTTCTGACTGGTTCTCCCTTGCTCAATAATTGACTCCCTCTCCCACTCTAACATTTCATTAATAATTCTCATTAAATAAATGGTGTGTAACATTGTTAAATTCAGAACAAAACTGATCTGTAAAGGCAAGCTTTTAAAAGATCAGCTTTATGTTATTTGGTATCATAAGCAGTAAGCATTTTTTTAAAAGCATTTAAAAATATTTTGCTGCAGAATATTAAAGGAAAGGGCTGCATCACTGCAACAAATTTGAGAATCCCTGTTCTAGACAGTGCTGGGTATACTCCTGAAAACACAAAACCCCAAGGTCAGCCAGATTCTGCACCAAGAAAAATAACCTGATTCAATTGTTCAACTTGGATGCAACGTGTGTATGCAACTTAATCTTTTTCAAGAACAAATTGCCATGCAGAGATCCTGCAATCACCTCTAAAGCCACATGTACACTCCCCCTAGATTGAAACTGGCATGATGAAACCACAACAAATGCTGAGGAAGTGGAGGGCTAATGTGATTGCTGCAAGCATCAGCCTGAAGCAAAGGGTACGCTTTGAGTGACATATCACAACAGTGCCCCCCCCTGCACCTGACCTTGAAGCTTCCGTGTTTGTTTTCGCTTCCTAACTATCCCACATAGGCTTCTGCTGCCAATCCCCAATGAGGCTTCCTTTGTATTCCTTGTACTCAACAAACTAAGGTACAACAATGCCCTAGTCCGTCCTGTTGAACTTCTGAGCAGGCATGTATAGGATTAGAAGTTCATTCAGCCATCAGATTGCATACTTTATAGTATGGTACTACTTCTTCTTTGGTGATCACTCGTAGCCGAGTAAGATTGTCTTCCATAAACACGGTTTTAACAACGAGTCTGTAAGTGGCTGTGGAGGCCAGTTCTGGATCCACACGTCCTTCCACAGTGGGGACATTGGTTTCCGGGCAGGGGTTGATCACGGTGTGGATTTGCCAAGCAAATCCACTCTTAGCACGTTTCTCCCCCCTGCATCCTGAGTTCAAGTGTCTTCAAAGCCCATGACACCTTTGGTAAAGGCTGTTCTCCAACTGGTGCGCTCACAGGCCAGTGTTTCCCAGTTGTCAGTGTTTATACTACATTTTTAAAGATTTGCCTTGAGACAGTCTTTAAACCTCTTTTGTTTAAAAAGCATTACACTTTCCATTTTTAAGTTCAGAATAGAGTAGTTGCTTTGGAAGACGATAATCAGGCATCCGCACAACATGACCAGTCCAACAAAGTTGATGTTGAAGAATCATTGCTTCAACACTGGTGATCTTTGCTTCTTCTGGTACACTGATATTACTTCGCCTGTCTTCCCAAATGATGTGTAAAATGGAGACACCATTGATGGAATCTTTCGAGGAGTTGGAGATGGCGTTTATAAGTAGTCCATGTTTCACAAGCATATAGTAAGGTTGCTAGTACAGTTTACCCCCATGTAATATCTTTGAAGCTGTTACCCAGATAAAAGGACCTCAATCAAATCATTTCAGGGTGTTTTTTTGGTTGATTCAGTAATTAATTACAGTGAGTTGTCTCCCACTCAGTTATACTCGGAGTAGACCCATTGAAAGTAATGGGACTATGTTAGTCACCTCCATCATTTTCAACTGCTCTGGGTAAGACTAACATTGGCTACAAGCCAATTACATATATTTTCATATTTAGTGTAGTGTAGTAGCTACAATAGCTTAGTTGGTTACAGCACGGTGCTGATAATGCCAAGGTTGCAAGTTCGATCCTTATATGGGACAGCTGCACATTCCTGCATTGCAGGAAGTTGGACCAGATGATCCTCAGGTTCCTTTCATAGAATCATAGAGTTGGACAGGACCTCAATGGTCTTCTAGTCCAACCCCCTGCAATGCAGGAATCTCAGCTAAAGCATCCATGACAGGTGGCCATCCAACCTCTGCTTTAAAATCTCCAAGGAAGGAGAGTCCACCACGTCTCGTGGGAGTCTGTTCCACTGCTGAACAGCTCTTCCTGTCAGAAAGTTTTTCCAAATGTTTAGTCAGAATCTCCTTTCTTGTAACTTGAAGCCATTGGTTCGAGTCCTACCCTCCAGAGCAGGAGAAAACAAGCATGCTCCCTCCTCCATGTGACAGCGCTTGAGATATTTGAAGATGGCTATCATATGTCCTCTCAGTTTCCCCTTTTTCAGGCTAAACATACCCAGCTCCTTCAAGTGCTCCTCATAAGGCTTACTTTCCAGACCCTTGATCATCTTGGTCACCCTCGCCTGCACACGTTCCAGCTTGTCAACATCCTTCTTAAATTGTGGTGCCCAGAATTGGACACAGTATTCCAAGTGTGACCTAAGGCAGAATAGAGTGTTACTATTACTTCCCTTGATCTGGACACTATAATTCTGTTGATACAGCCTAGAGTAGCATTAACTTCTTCTTCTTTTTACTGCTGCATCACACTGTTGACTCACGTTAAGCTTGTGGCCTACCAAGACCCCTAGATCCTTTTCACATGTACTGGAAAAAGCCAGGTGTCCCCCATCCTATGTTTGTGCATCTGGTTCTTCCTGCCTAAGTGCAGAACCTTACATTTGTCCCTATAGAAATTCATTCTGTTAGCTTGCGCCCAGTTCTCCAATCTGTTAAGGTCATTTTGAATTCTGGTTCTGTCTTCTGTGGCATTTGCTACCCCTCCCAGTTTGGTGTCATCTGCAGATTTGATGAACAACTCCTCAATTCCTTCTTCCGAGTCATTTATAAAGACATTGAACAAACTCTACAATTCTATGAATCTAAGATAAGGACAGGGCTGTGTTCCATGGGCCAATGGGCCAACTCAGTGTAAGGCAGCTTCCTATGTCCCAATCCTCATCTGTATGTGGAATGGGGAGGGCACCATCTTCTCCTTCCCCCTCAGACAGCAAAATGTCCTTGACTTGTTGCCTGCACCTTCTAGCCATTCCATGCTAGAAGCTCTGGCTGTCTGGGTCTCCAGGAGCTTTGGGCTCCAAGTTCCTCCACCCACGCCTGCCACTTTGCTGACAGGGTCTTCTCTTTCTCATACCTCCTATTCCTGATCCTGACAATCAGAAGAAGAAAAGCCACACACAGTGCCGAGATGGAAAAATCCATTTCAGCTGCTGCAGTTACTGCAGCAAAACTATCTTCTCTTAAGGAATCTTCTTGGATGGCTTCCTAGTAGTGCAGCTGGTCATGATCTTAAACGTGGCACATTCAACTCTGCCACTAGCAAGCAGAAGATTTGTGGATGACAGGAGAGTTTGGAGCTATGCCCTGCTTCTCCAAAAAGAGAGGTGCCATCCCTGGAAGTCAGGCCCTGTTATCCTGGAGGGTCTTGCCCTTTCCCCTATCCTCACAATGGGAAGGGTGGCTGTGGTTTCTCCTGGGGAAGAAAAGGCTTTCTGCACATGCTCCGTCTCCTCCTACTCAGTTCACATGCTGCAAAGCTGACTCAGCCTAGGAACCACAAAAAAGTGACACTGGAGGTTGCCAAGCTATGGGGCTCATGGATGCATTTTCAAACTGTCATGGGAAGTTATGTTGGCTACCTGATCTATTGGGGGCACTCAAATGCTCCTTTCAAGCCTAATTTCAGCAAGGGAAGGGAGCCCTAGGGGCACTCACAAGCACTGTGTAAGGGACCCCTGGGTTATGCATTTAAACTCAAACTCAGAGGAAGTCCTGATTGCCAGAAATATTATTATCGAGTCTTTCTGGGAATAGCAAAAGTCTAATGAACTATCATGGCAAAAAAGAAGGAATTTGGGCAGAAACAGTTTCACCCAGGTGGTTGTCAGCATATGGGTAAAGAACTCCAGATGGTTAAGTCCAGTCAAAGGTGACTATGAGGTGCGGCACTCATCTCGCTTTCAGGCCAATGGAGCTAGCGTTTGTCCACAGACAGCTTTCCGGGTCATGTGGCTGTCATGACTAAACCGCTTCTGGTGCAAAAGAACACTGTGACGGAATCCAGATCACATGGGAAAGCCGTTTACTGTCCCGCTGCAGTGGTACCTATTTATCTACTTGCACTGGCGTGCTTTCAAACTGCTAGGTTGCCAGCATATGGGGCAGGTTGTCTAGGAAGAGAGAGAGAAGGTGGCACTGCAGCTCACAAACCAGCTCTTTCCTATTGAACGGGGTGATCAAATAAACGATGCTTGGGGCTGAGGAACAGGGAGAGGCCCCATGATCTCTCTACATGCACACACTGGCCTATCTTGTCCTAGTTGGTATCATGCTCATATACTCTGAATGGCTTTAAAAGAAGACTATGTAGCTGTGGAATCATTTCAGTGGGAAATCCCTGGGTTTGGTGAGATATTAAGACAGGCAAGCTTCCTGGTTGAGGATGACTAATGATGAACACATCTGGAATTCTACAGTTAAGATGATATGCCTGAGGAATCTCCCAGTCCAATCAACACTGAGAGGAAAAAAGGGAAGCCCCCTCTCTTACATAGGTTTACTGGAATGTGAAGTGTGTGTGTGTGTGTGTGTGTGTGTGTGTGTACTGACAAGAGTGGCTAAAGGTGGTTAAAACCACAGTTTTGAATGACTGAGGTTGGTGGTTGGAGCCAGTTTGGGCGGAATATCTGGAACTCTTGGCTGGCCGTCCGCCTCCATTAGCAGCAGAGCATAGGAGATGGTGTGTGCATGAGCTTAGACAGGGCAAAGGGAAGGTTAAAATTGCTGCTGGTACGAAACCAGCAGGCTGGTGATTATTCCTGACTGATGAAGAGGATAGGCATGCAATCGAGTGTTCGCAATTTACTTCCACTGTTCGCCCAATTATACAGATCTTCTTTTAGCTGTAATATCCCAGCCTCGGCATAGTTGATGCTATGTATAAAAGTCTCAGTGGGGGGGGGGGGACGGGACCTAATTTTTGTACGCTGCTCTTCCCGACTGGCAAGTTCCACAGAGATCCACTCCCTAGGAAGTGTGTTTAGGACCATAGGAAGCTGTCCATGGGTGCACCTAGCTCACTACTGCCTACTCTGACAGGCAGCTGCTCTCCAGAATTTCAGGCAGGAATCTCCCTAGCTGTAGATGTCAGAGATTGAACCTGGTACATGCAGATCAGCCGCTTTGCCTACTGAGCTAGGTAGGTCCCTTCCCCGAGGGGCCCCTCACAGACTCACTGGATTCAATGGATTTGTCCTTGGATTCAGGGCTCTTTAAATTTTTTAATGATATTCCATTTTATAAATTTCAATAATTTTACAATCATTTTAACATTTCAGAACTCGACTTCCTTTCCCCTCTTTCTGCGCTTCCTTAATATTATATATATATATATATATATATATATATATATATGCAGGTTTTGGTGTCCTCGGGTATCTTCCCGTGTAAAAGTTGGGGTGTCTAGGCGACGTTTCGACGAGGTCTCACTCGTCATCTTCAGGCTGGTGCTTTCGGCTTCTTGTTACTGGAACAGAGCAGGATCTCAGTGTTTGAGTTCCTATAAATACTGTAGAGGAGGTATGGTGTATAGCCTCCAATGTTCTGGGCAGAGAACTCAAGATATCCCTCAAGCAATTAAGGAACAAAAGAAGAAAAGGCACACTAGCCTGGGAACTTCCTCTCTGCCCAGAACATTGGAGGCTATACACCATACCTCCTCTACAGTATTTATAGGAACTCAAACACTGAGATCCTGCTCTGTTCCAGTAACAAGAAGCCGAAAGCACCAGCCTGAAGATGACGAGTGAGACCTCGTCGAAACGTCGCCTAGACACCCCAACTTTTACACGGGAAGATACCCGAGGACACCAAAACCTGCATACCTGTACCCGTGAAAATCTACGAAAGCAAATATATATATATATATATATATATATATATATATATATATATATGCTTTCGTAGATTTTCACGGGTACAGGAATGCAGGTTTTGGTGTCCTCGGGTATCTTCCCGTGTAAAAGTTGGGGTGTCTAGGCGACGTTTCGACGAGGTCTCACTCGTCATCTTCAGGCTGGTGCTTTCGGCTTCTTGTTACTGGAACAGAGCAGGATCTCAGTGTTTGAGTTCCTATAAATACTGTAGAGGAGGTATGGTGTATAGCCTCCAATGTTCTGGGCAGAGAGGAAGTTCCCAGGCTAGTGTGCCTTTTCTTCTTTTGTTTCTACATATTCCAAGTTAATCATCTACTCATCTACTTTAAATGTATACTCTTATAAAACTGCAGGCTATTACAATAAGGTTCTTATCTGTTTGCAGTTTGTTTGTAAATATTCAATAAATCATTTCCATTCTTTTATAAAAAGTTCATTGATTTCTTATTTTTCCAGTAAGTTTTGCCATTTCTGCATAGTCCATAAGTTTTTGTATCCATTCTCCTTTCAGCAGAACTTTTGGGCAAATAACATTCTTCCCTCTTTAGTCACATACATGGATAAATTTCTATACAGTTTGTAGGGGCGTCTTACCCATAGAGGCTAGTGGTGTGGGGCGCCGGGGCGCCAAGTTCTGGAGGGCGCAGGGGAAGAGGCGGAGGCTGGACGCGGCGCCTCCCAGCATCAGCTCGCCACCCTCGCCCGCCTCCGCCATGCCGCACCAAAGAGGCACCACGCCTGGAGCCTCCATCTGCCATGGCCACCGTGGCACGAAGCAGCCAGCTGAGCCAGGAGACACTGCATCCAGCTTCCGTCTCTTCCCCGCCAGAGGAGCCATCCTCCAGCCACTTCCTGCCTCCTCCAACCCCACCAGCAGCGCCATCCTCCCTAATAAACTCTGGGGAATGGGGGGTGGGGGGAGCTTCGCACCACAGCGCCAGATATGCTTAAGACGGCCCTGATAGTTTGGGTAGTTCTGCCCCTATAATTCCCAAAAGGAAAGTTTCCGTGGTGTTGTGGGGGTTGTTTGTTGTTACAAATGTTATTTTAAACATCTTTTTCAATTCATTATATGTCACTTCCCAGTAAGCTTTAACCTTACTACAAGACCACCACATGTCATTGGATTCAGGATTCTAGCCCCAACTAGGCCTTGAAGCTCACTGGATGACCTGGGGCCAATCACAGTTTCTCAGCCTGTCCTAGCTCACAAGGTTGCTGTTGTAAGGATTAAATGGAGTGGGGAGGACAAGGCGCAAAGGTGGAGATGTAAGAATAATCAATAAGGAAATAAGGAAATAATTAAAGGCTCTTTCAGGTTTGTATCAGCTAGCCGTGGATTGAGGCCCACAGATAAAAGTCCAATGTGCACTTTGACGGTCAAACTCGCAGAAGTTTGCCTAGATGAGGGTTCAGCGGCACTTATTTCCCTTCTGTTAAGATTAGGGGTGCCAATCCTGCTCCCTTATCCTTTAAATTAAAAAGGAGGCGAAAAACTACAATGCTGTTGCAGATCCCACCTGCTTATCCATCTTTTACCCCTGCTCGACAGCCCCTCCGTTTCCTCTCCCTGAAGGGCCGGTTACAAAGCAAAGATGGTCCAGGCTGCAACTTTCGCCACCTCCTTCCTGGGGCCCAGGAGTTGGCCTTTTGCTCTGTGCAGGAAAAAGTGAGAAGTTAATGGAAACATTCTTTGATTACCAACTCTTGCGCACTTTGGGGTCCCTTCTCCCGCAACCAGCTGGTGTCAGGGGTACAAGTGACAAGGCTGAGCTTTTAATCGAGCGACGTCGAGCCTACAGAGCGCGTCGACCTGCCCTGATTTCTTTGTTCTCTGGAAATCTCTAGGGTGCAGGAAGGGACGGGGGCGGCTGGGTTCAGGTAGTGATCTGGTGGCTTTCTAGACTGCTAACTCAGGCGATCACTCAATTCGGATCCTCTTAAATCGGATTCAGTGAATACGGAGTAAGGCACACGTCTGAGTTTTCTAGTCACTCTGACGTACGCAGTTTTAAGAGCCACCCATCCATTTGCAAGGTTGCCCTGAAAGAATATGAGCACGGATCCTCCCTGTTAACACTGCCAGAACAGGCGGACAGTAAGGGTAAAGGAGCGCGCGCGCGCGTGAGAGGGAAAACCGGATCTTGCTTTCTGGGTCTTAAGCACGCGCTGCAGTTTGCGGTGAGGTCCCGACTGAAATCTGCAAAGACTCATTCTCAATGCGTATAACTAAGAATGGAGCACCTTCAGCCCTTCAAATGTGGTTTTATAATAAAATAAAATAAAATATTGTGCGTTGCTATTGTTCTACACCATGGTTCATCGGTCTTTTTAAGCACTGATGTAGCTGGGAATAAGACAGGCAGATCATTCTTCCGTAGGGCCCCTTGGCCAGGGACGCGGACTTATAAAAAATATTGGGGGGGCCCGGGAAAGCTCATGAATAATAAATAAGCTCATGAATATGCAAATAAAGTGGCGCCGCCTCCTCGTGAGCGAATAGGGGAGAGCGTGCTGCGCCTAGCCCCATGGAGTCGGCGCCTATGAGAGAGCCAGAGAGAGAGAGAGAGAGAGAGAGAGAGAGCCCGAGAGAGAGCGAGAGAGAGAGAGAGCGCAGCCAAGCCCCCTTCACCGCCTGCCCCCCCCGCCAGCCCCCTCTCCCCTCCTCCCTAGGCGGCAGCTCCGCCATGACCACAAACGGCGGCGGCAGCAGCAGCAGCCGCGCGCGGCCCGGGCTCCCCTCGCCGGCCGCGGGAGCCAAGGCGCGCGATAATTTGCTTAAATTATGTCAGCGGCGCCCGGCAGAGCAGCCCTCTCGGCCACGGCAGCCCGGCTCTCCCAGCCCCCGGGGGCCGCCCTCCTCCCTCGCGCAACCGCAGCGTTCCCGCCCGGGGAGGCGGCGCCCCCAGGAGAGGCGGCAGCAGCAGCCGCGCGCGGCCCGGGCTCCCCTCGCCGGCCGCGGGAGCCAAGGCGCGCGATAATTTTTTTAATTATTGGGGGGGCCGAGCCCCCCCAATAAAATTTTTGAGGGGGCTCGGGCCCCCTCAGGCCCCATGGGGTCGGCGCCTATGCCCTTGGCCATTAACTCTGGGCCATTAACGACGTGGCCCAGGGAGAGAGGGAAAAATAGTGGAAGTGAACAACTGGCTTCGCAAATGGTGCAAACAGGAACGGTTTGGATTCTTAGATCACGGACTGCAGTTTCTTGAAGATGGACTTCTGGCAAGCGATGGGCTGCACCTCACAACGGTTGGGAGGAATGTTTTTGCAAAAAATCTCAGAAACCTCATCAGGAGGGCTTTAAACTGACTAATGTGGGGGAGGGAGACAGTGCTCCTGAAGGTAGGAGTCTATCAATTGATGAAGATGATCATCCAAATGTCATAGACCGAATGGAGCAAAGAGCATGCAGACCTAGTGGTGGGAGGAAAAAATCCTTAAATAAGAGACACGGGGGAATGATTAATGGACTTCAATGTCTGTACACTAATGCGCAAAGCATGGGAAATAAACAAGATGAGCTTGAGCTCCTGGTACAGCAAACTAAATATGACATAATAGGAATCACTGAAACCTGGTGGGATAAATCCCACGATTGGAATGTAATAATGGAGGGATACAATCTATTTCAAAGAAACAGACCAGACAAGAAAGGAGGAGGAGTGGCGTTATATGTCAGGGATGTGTATACCTGTGAAGAGATCCAAGATTTAGAACCTCAAAGCCAAAGTGAGAGCATTTGGGTGAAAATTAAGGGAGAGAAGAATAACAGTGACCTCATTGTGGGAGTTTACTATAGATCCCCAAGCCAAACGGAGGACATAGATGATGCCTTCCTGGAACAGATGGCCAAGCATGCAAAAGGAAGGGAGATAGTAGTAATGGGGGACTTCAATTACCCGGATATTTGTTGGATGTCAAACTCAGCCAAGAGCATAAGGTCAAACAGATTCCTCACTGCCCTTGCAGACAACTTCATTGTCCAGAAAGTGGGAGAAGCAACAAGAGGAACAGCCATTTTAGATCTGGTCCTAACCAATGTTGATGACCTGGTTAGTGGGGTAGAAGTGGAAGGATCATTAGGCGCGAGTGATCATGCTCTTCTGAAGTTTACTATACAGCGGAAAGGAGCAGCCAAGCATACTAGGACTCAATTTCTCGACTTTAAGAAAGCCGACTTCATAAAGCTTAGGGAAGTGCTGGGTGAGATCCCATGGACAGTAATACTAAAAGGAAAGGGAGTTCAAGATGGCTGGGAGTTTGTTAAGAGGGAGATAGTAAAAGCACAACTTCAGGCAATACCAATGAGACGGAAACATGGAAGGTGCCTAAAGAAGCCAGGGTGGCTATCTAAAGAACTTTTAACTGAGTTAAGATTAAAAAAGGATGTGTACAAAAAATGGAAAAGGGGGGAAACCACCAAAGAGGAATTCAAACAAATAGCCAGCACGTGTAGACACAAAGTCAGAAAAGCTAAAGCACAAAATGAACTCAGGCTTGCTAGAGAGGTTAAAAGCAACAAAAAAGGCTTTTATGGGTATGTTCGTAGCAAAAGGAAGAACAAAGAAACCGTGGGGTCACTCAGAGGAGAAGATGGTGAAATGCAAACAGGGGACACAGAAAGGGCTGAACTCCTCAATGCTTTCTTTGCCTCAGTCTTCTCCGATAAAGAAAACAATGCCCGACCTGAAGAATTTGGAGCAAATGATTCAGCAGAGGAAACACAACCCAGAATAACTAAGGAGATAGTACAAGAATACTTGGCTAGTCTAGATGTATTCAAGTCTCCAGGGCCAGATGAACTGCATCCAAGAGTATTAAAAGAACTGGCAGATGTGATTTCAGAACCACTGGCAGTCATCTTTGAGAATTCCTGGAGAACAGGCGAAGTCCCCGCAGACTGGAGGAGGGCAAATGTTGTCCCTATTTTCAAAAAGGGGAAAAGAGAGGACCCAAATAATTACCGCCCAGTCAGTCTGACATCAATACCAGGGAAGATTCTGGAGCAGATCATTAAGCAAACAGTCTGTGAGCACCTAGAAAGGAATGCTGTGATCACCAATAGTCAGCATGGATTTCTGAAAAATAAGTCATGTCAGACTAACCTGATCTCGTTTTTTGACAGAATTACAAGCCTGGTAGATGAAGGGAACACAGTGGATGTAGTCTACCTTGATTTCAGCAAGGCATTTGACAAGGTGCCCCATGATATTCTTGTAAAGAAGCTGGTAAAATGCGGTCTTGACTATGCTACCACTCAGTGGATTTGTAACTGGCTGACTGACCGAACCCAAAGGGTGCTCATCAATGGTTCCTCTTCATCCTGGAGAAGAGTGACTAGTGGGGTGCCACAGGGTTCTGTCTTGGGCCCGGTCTTATTCAACATCTTTATCAACGACTTGGATGATGGACTCAAGGGCATCCTGATCAAATTTGCAGATGACACCAAACTGGGAGGGGTGACTAACACCCCAGAGGACAGGATCACACTTCAAAACGACCTTGACAGATTAGAGAACTGGGCCAAAGCAAACAAGATGAATTTTAACAGGGAGAAATGTAAAGTATTGCACTTGGGCAAAAAAAATGAGAGGCACAAATACAAGATGGGGGACACCTGGCTTGAGAGCAGTACATGTGAAAAGGATCTAGGAGTCTTGGTTGACCACAAACTTGACATGAGCCAACAATGTGACGCGGCAGCTAAAAAAGCCAATGCAATTCTGGGCCTCATCAATAGGAGTATAGCATCTAGATCAAGGGAAGTAATAGTGCCACTGTATTCTGCTCTGGTCAGACCTCACCTGGAGTACTGTGTCCAGTTCTGGGCACCACAGTTCAAGAAGGACACTGACAAACTCGAACGTGTCCAGAGGAGGGCAACCAAAATGGTCAAAGGCCTGGAAACGATGCCTTATGAGGAACGGCTAAGGGAGCTGGGCATGTTTAGCCTGGAGAAGAGGAGGTTACGGGGTGATATGATAGCCATGTACAAATATATAAAAGGATGTCACATAGAGGAGGGAGAAAGGCTGTTTTCTGCTGCTCCAGAGAAGCGGACACGGAGCAATGGATCCAAACTACAAGAAAGAAGATTCCACCTAAACATTAGGAAGAACTTCCTGACAGTAAGAGCTGTTCGACAGTGGAATTTGCTGCCAAGGAGTGTGGTGGAGTCTCCTTCTTTGGAGGTCTTTAAGCAGAGGCTTGACAACCATATGTCAGGAGTGCTCTGATGGTGTTTCCTGCTTGGCAGGGGGTTGGACTCGATGGCCCCTGTGGTCTCTTCCAACTCTATGATTCTATGATTCTATGATTCTATGAATGTTTATGTCAATTGTCGTGACATTACGATCTTGTGAATCGTTGCACTAAGTTCCTCGTCGCGGCGAGACCTGACCTGCCTCATCTCCTACATCTTGCTGTAAAATGTAAAGCAGCAAGAAGCAGGGTGTCCACTTGTTTTTTTAAAAGGGGACACACTAGATATAATCGGAGAGATAAAAATATCAAGAGTGCAGATGCGTGGTGTGATAGTTTTCTGTGGGTAAATGGTGCAAGCGCAGCTCGGAAGAAGCAACGGGGAAAGGAACTGAGCGCTCCGTAGGAGCTACATCTTTTTCTGTAACAAAATGGCAACGATCCAGCCAAAGTCCAGCACTTTAAAGAATCTCATTGTTTTCGACCTGAGCTATTTAAATACTGTGTGTGGTGAACTATCTTGTTAACCAGCAGGGTTTAGAAATGGCTTGATTCTGGCCGGTTCCGCCTCGCTCAAATGCACCAGGAGCGGCGGCGAGGTGTCTTGGTGGGGAAAGGTGAGGACATCTCCCCCCGCCCCGCATTTCTCACTTGCTCCGTCTTTCCCCGACGGTAATCCGGCGCAATCACCTTCGCTGGAACTGAAGCGAATCCGGGCAGATTGCTCTTCTTAGAGGCCAGATCTCGTCGGGCAATTCCTCCCCGTCTGGACTCCGTCGAGCCTCCGCCCCAGACCCGTACCCGCAATCCTACACACATTACTCGGAAGCAATTTCCCCTGGTTTCCATGGAGCCAGGACTCCCTTGCCAGGAAGTGGGGCTGCTGGCCACCCGCAGGATCACCACCACCTCCTCCTCCTCCTCCACAGGAACAGCGCCCGACTTCTCCAGCGCACGCTCCTCCTGCCTTGCATCTGCAAAGGATTTTCAGGAAGGCTGCAAATTGCTCCCTTTTGTTCCAAATGGGCCATTTTCATCAGGCGCACGGGGCGTCGTTGGGGAGCAGTTTGGGGGCCAGTCCAAAGGCGGGTGTGTCATCCGGAGGAAGTGTCCCCAGCACAACAGCCCTCTGGGAGAAGAAGGAGAAAAAGAGGGAGTGTGTGGAAAGCAATCTCGCAATTGTCCGGCCAGATTTTGTGGCTGTTAAGGAGCAGCGGAAGAAGTGAGTCCGGATTAGCAGCTCTCGCCTCTCCAACAGCGGCTGGGGTGAAATCGACTAGGACGTCAAGGGACTGCCAGTGGGCTGAGCTCGCTCTTCTCTGCAAAGGCTGGAGGGTCGGATCCTGAGCTCTCTCTCTCTCTCTCTCTCTCTCTCTCTCTCTCTCTCTCTCTCGGGAATTCGAGTTTCTTAGCTGCAGTGAAAAGCGGCGCGCAGCCTAGGTCGGTTCCACTTGATAGCGCTCCAGCTCTCGCCTTACGCTTTGTGCTTTTTTCAGATACAGTAAATCGCAGGATGTGGAGCGGTTTCTGATGAGAAAACCATGCACGCTTCCTTGGCAAGAAATGGACAGATCCAGATAATGGGGAAGGAGAAAAATACGAGCCCATGTTTCGGTTCCAAAATTCAGCAGAGGCAGCAAAGGGGGCGAGGCTCAGTTACTTCTGAGTTCTTAGTAAAAAGGCTAGAAAAGTGACATATATTAAAGAAAGGGGAGCGTGGTTCCATTCTGCTAGGAATTCATTTACATACGCACAGCCCCAGTGGGAAAAGAGAGGATTCTGCAGGCACTGTGCAACGCCAACCTGTGCGCATTTACTCTGAAGGATTTGCGCTGCACAGTGAGTGCGCACAGGACCCCAGCCTTCGATAATGCCTGGTTTTGCTTTGCATTAGAATCCTGCCTAAAAGGGGCTCGAAACTTCATGGGTGTGAAAAGTGGAAATAGGCTCCTTGTTTTTCTTTTTAAAAAACAACTCATATCGAATTTTATTCTAGTGTTGGGTTTGAGGAGCAAAGAAAAACAGTGGAGAAGCGGGAAAGAAGTGTTTTCTCGAAAGGAATAAATCTGTTAAAGATGTCTGGTTTTCACCCTTACGGAGATTAAACGTCTCACGATTAGCTTTTGCCTTTTTCTGACCTGAACTCCTACAGCCACGGAGGGCACAGGACGCATGCTAGAAAGTGACACGTGGGCCGGTGGAAGTTTCGGGTGTGTCATTTCAATTAGCCTTCTATTATCGATCAGCGGCTTTGGGGCACGTTGCGCTTGCACTTCAGTCGACCAAGTGGAGTCAAACCAGTTTTATCTGGGAGGATCGATAGTAGCACATTCCAAAGTCGCTGGATACGAGTTTCCATCAAAAGGAATGCCCTGAAAAACCTGGCTGCGTTAGTTCCCGGACGGCCCAATCCTAAATGTGCGTGCTCAAAATGAAGCTCCCCATAAAGCAATCAAGCAGTAGGACTTGACTCTGACACAGTAAGCATGCCTCAGGATCGGTCTGCACACTGGATTATGCGTGCGTGAAGAAACGCGCACCCAGATCCTACGCACGTTTACCCGGATGGAAGATCCGCTGAGTTCAACAGAGTATGGGTTAGTTTAGTCAGACCTCCAAATGATTTGTCTTTTATTTTATTTTCAGAGACATACTTCTTATTTTCTTTTTTTTAACGCAACAGCAGCAATACCAGTGCAAAAAATAAAATAAAAAAAGATAAGGAGAAAATGCAATTAGATGTTTGTGAAGGAGATGGAATAATCGCGCTGTGTTGAAAGGCTCCGCAGCTGAAAGGCTGCTAAAAAAGTTAAGGTAAAGTAAAGGGACCCCTGACCGTTTGGTCCAGTCCCGCACGACTCCGGAGTTGGGGCGCTCATCTCGCTCCATAGGCCGAGGGAACCGGCGTTTGTCCGCAGACAGCTTCCGGGTCCTGTGGCCAGTACAAATTGCCTTGAGAGTAGGACAGGGCAATGACTTCCGGGGAAAACATGGGTAGGAAATAGTTGAGATCCTAAGCAAGCATGCAGTCGGATCCTACGCACGTTTATACCGAAGTAAGTCTCAGTGTGTCCCAAGAGACTTAGCCTTCACTCTTTATTTTTAACTTAAGTTGTTGTTTTTAAACTCATCTTACCCCATTCATGCCTCGGTCATTTGCGCTTCTGCCTGGGACCGAGCGAGACTTATTTCTGGGTAGGTATGCACAGGTTTGCGCTACACGACGCTTTCTGCTTAAAAAAAATCAAAAAAATCAAAGCGGCTTTCGTGGAAGAGGGGCCGATTAAATAATAATAATAGTTAATAACGATGCAAAACACAGATTACTTGAACACAGTCAACATTGCAACGCATTGGAACTCTCAAAGGATTTCAATATTCCCTCTGATTTCCAGTAAAAGGTGCCCAAGGCGAGTTTTAAGCATACGGAGTTAGGTCGCTTCGCCCATCTCCTTTTTCCAAGTGCAAAAAGCGTCGCCGAACTCCTCTTACTCCTTCAAAGCTTCCGTTTCTTACACGCTTCCCCCTCCTTTTCACCTCCAGGGTGTCTCTGTGTCTCCCAAAGGGTGGGCAGAAGGTGGATCGGGGCCTACTGATAGATCTCTGGGTGAGTACAGTCGATCGAGGCGGGTTTCTGACTCCCAGTTCAGGACCATAAAACAACTTTCCCAGCTTAAATGAGGCTGCTGGAGTGAATAAAGTTAATGTGGGGAAAGGGCTGTGAACTCGGTTCAGTTCCGGTCCTGTGGGCGAATTCTTGGAAACAGAGCAAAGAGAAAGGACCTTTCTCAGTCCGAGGGCCGCATTCCCTTCTGTGCAGCTTCCGCGGGCCGCATGCCCGTGGTGGGCGGGGCCGAAGACGAAAGCGGGAAGAACAAAGAACATTAAATGCCTCTTTTCCTAGTGGAGGTTGGTTTCCACCAGCACTCTCACCGCCTCCTCTGTCCGGCAGCCAGACAAAGGAGAGGCATTCTCAGAGTTCAAACACAATTTCCAAACACGCAAAAACATTCAAGGGAGATGCGAAGGAGGGCCGATCAGAGGTATTACCTGCGGGATGGGAGGTGTGTTGTAGGGAGAGGGCCTGAGGGCCGGATAGGGAGTCTTGGAGTCTTGCCTTGGAGCCTGAGATTCCCCAGGATTAGAATATGCTTAGAGGGACACACACCCCTTCTTTAATTATATAATATATGTATTTTTCCCCACCTGACTCTGGTTGGTAAATCTTTGGTTTTTAGTTTTGAAAACACACGCAAAGAGAAGTAGATCTGGCAAGGCTGCCCCTGGCCCGGAAGACAGCGACAGTTCTTCCTGGCTTTCTTCAGTGTTTTTCCTTGGCAGCTCCTTGAGGTTGCTCAGTTGGGTAGAGCGTGGTGCTGATAAGGCCAAGGTCGCAGGTTCGATCCCTGGATGGGACAGCTGCATATATTACTGCATTGCAGAGGATTGAAATAGATGAGAGGGTCCCTTCCAATTCTATGATTCTATGAGATGACCTGGCTTGGACTTCTGTGCAGCGCAAGAGGCCACTCTCGACCCCGAAGCCGCAAGATAGACGGCTGTGGATGCTCGCCTAGAAGTAAGCCCCGCTTTACCCTCTCCCAGAAAAGCCTGCGCATAACGGAACGCCGCTGTCAGCTTGTAAGGCTCTTCGGCCCTATTGGCGCCCTTGCTTGTTGTTTTATTCCTGATTTATGGCCCTCCATTCCTATAAGTGTCTCTCCCCAAAGAAAACCTGCCAATTCCCCGGTTGATCTTCAACGAGAACATAGGAAGCTGCCTTAAGCCGAGTCAACTGGTCCATTTAGCTCAGTTCTGTCACTGACTGACAGCTGGAGAAGGAGGCAGGAGAAGCCTGGGCCTGAACCTGGGACCTTCTGAATGCCAAACGGGTCCTCTGCCGCTGAGCTACAGAGCTGAGGGATCGGCTGAATGCCATACCAGGATAAATACATAACTGTGAGGAAGTGAAAGACAACAATAGTCCTCCATGAGCGCACGATTGTTCCTTGGACAACCTTTGTTTGTTATCAGATTGCGGTTAATTATCCTTATCAGGTGCTCACACAACCCCTGAGAGTGAATCCCATGGTTGTCATCAACAACAAAAAGATGCTGTTTTGTAATATTAATAGTAATAATAATAATAATGATAATATCATTTATCTCTGTGTGTTTGCATCTCATTTCAGATGAAAAAAAAAAGGAAGGGAAGGGAAGGGAAGGGAAGGGAAGGGAAGGGAAGGGAAGGGAAGGGAAGGGAAGGGAAGGGAAGAAGACTAGAATTTCCTGGGGGTTGGCGGCTTTGTTTGCTATTCCCCTGTTGATGTGATATTTAGCACTCTCCCTCGAAAGTAAATTTCATGACAACCAACTTCTAAGTCCATTCATTGATCGTCGGGGTGCTTGGATATTTGATCAGAAGTTCAGGAGGCCATGAAGAGCGATGAGTTAGGAGTAAGTCCAGGTTTAGCGAGGCTTACTTCCTACTGAAGGCGAGACTAAACTTTGACATTCTGACAATCTCGACCCCCAACTCAGATCCTCCAGTGTGAGTTACGTTAATTTCAATGAACCTGCCCAGATCAGCAGATCTCAAGGCGAAGCTCAGTTGCACTTCCTAAAGTCTGCAGTTTACTAAGAAGTAAGCGCCAGGGGTTTCCGTGGACCCTGTTTCCAAGGGAAATGCGCTTAGGATCGAGTTGCTAGACTGTATATGCATGACAATCTCTCGCCGCTAATGGAAAGTAGACTCGGTTAGGAAACTGAAATCGGTGGATTTCTCCCTTGACTGGTTTCGAGGTTAACCACATACTACTCGGGCGCTACTAACTAAGCTAGCCCGGTCTCTCTGGCGACCTGGAACGAGTTGGCTTTTGATAAACGACAGGCAGTTGTGCAATTTATTGCGCGGGAGCTGCAAGCCTCCTTTGACGCTTTACAAAGTGGGTCACCACATCGCTTTAAAAAATGCAGCCCAGCAGCCTGCTGGCACAGCGGGAAGGGTTTCACCCACTGCACGCAGAATTCTGCTCTCCCTGCCCACTTTTCCTGCTCAAATCCTGGTCTAGACATTGATGGAGGTACCGGGAGGTGGCGTGGCCACGACTTCCAGAGGAAATCTGTGGCGAATCTGCAGTCGCTTCTACCTAGTCCCCAAAGTTCTCTGGCTGTGGTTTGTGACTCAGGAGGGAGGAAATATCTGCGGGAATTCCATTTGTAATAAATCTGAGATTCTTTATATCCCGTCCCGCGGTGGATATTCTCGGAAGGTGTTTTATATATATATAATGTGCGTAAAGCAAAGCGAAGTTTCTCACCGGCCTATTTTGATTGCGAAACGAAACTGGTTCCAAATGCTGCTTCTGCCTGGATTGTTTGAGTTGATGGTTCATTGTATTTACATGTTATTGATTTTAATCCGCGAAGCGCCTAGAGGACGTGGCTAATGCCCAAGATAAACATGAAGTCAGATAAATAGATGGAGATGAAGGATCTGTGAAAGAATCTCTCTCTCTCCAAAGCGAATGTGGGTCTCAGTCCTGCCACAGGCAAGCGGCAGTTATGCCTCCCCCTCCCCCAGTTTGGTTCACACACGTCGATAGCGGAAGAGTTGCCCCCCCAAAAGTGGAATCTAGAGTAATTCTAATCGCAATTCATGTCAGTATGCACCTTGCGCCAAATATCTGCCAACCATATTCTGTCTTTCTAGATAAGTGTTACCTTGGTTAACAACGGGCGAGCCGAGGTATCCAGGCCAACAGAACCGAAGTTTTGGGAATGGCACTCGCTTAAATTCCGTCGAACTAAACATGCATCGCCTCTGTTGAAACTGATGTTCGTCCTCCTCGCCGGTGAACTCTTGGTGCCAATGGGGACTGCCTCCGCTCATGGTCCGCCCTGTGGGAACAGCGGCTTCTTTGCGCTGGGAAAAGCGTTGGGTTCCCTATCCTAAGGAGTTTCCAAGTCAAGAGTGTGTTCCCTCTGCTTGTGTGGAACAGCTTGAGGCGGACTTGCGTCGGGCCCCAGACCTTACGGACTCCACTGGGAAGCCTCCGAGCCTTCCTTAATTCGGTTTCCTCTCCCCTGTGCTTCCTATCCACGCCGCGTTTGCTTTGTACACCCGCTACATCTCACTGCGTGGGGGTGGGAGGGATGTGCATAATGTTGCCATCTTACTATTTAAGAAATAGTAGTCGATTCCTTAATTGTATGATTCGAGGGGTCGATTGCGTTTGCGCGTGACACCAAACGACAGTTCGGAAGCAAGGAGCCTCCTTTATTGTCCGATGAGTCGGGCACGTCCTCCTCGCAGCCGCCTTGGAGGAGCAGGAATCCCGAGAAGCCGACGTTACAGGTGTAGGAATGGATTTAGGCACTAGGAGAGTATCTATTATTTAGCTATATCCATTCCTACAACAGGCATCTTCGTAGCCCACATCTGACTCCCCAACCCTTCCAAAGTTCAGGGTGAATCCAGACGACCATATATCATCACCAGGTAAAACAGTCGTCTGGATCCACCCCAAATCTTCGCTATGTTGCTTGTACTGCTGTGGACTTCTAGACCTGCCTGCCATCCATGACCTCTTTACTCCGAAGTAGTCGCATTCGAGTTATTGGACCAAGCCAGAAAACGCTGCCTTTGGAGCGTGGTAGCTCACGAGTGGCGGTTCCAAGAAGAAGCCATTCCCTTGAGTGCAAAACTGCAGTCTTATGCACACTTTCCGGACGTCAAGACCCATTGAACTCCGTCGGGCTTACCGCTCAGTAGATATGCATAAGATTGTAGTGTAATGTCTGCAAGCCTAGAGGAAAGTCAGAGGTAAACGGAGTCCCTTCAAATGCGATCTACATATGAGTATAGTAACCTGGGACGGAGCTGCAGTGCCAGAGAGAGGAAATCTTAATATCTATATATATCCACAATCTTTCCCTATATCCACCACTATTCCCTCTTCTCCATCAGGCCTAACGCCCGTGAGCACACACACACACCACCCAAATTATTGAGCGTCGTTGTCTTTCTTGCTTAAGGCCCCGAAGAGTTATGCCCCTTCCTCTGCCAGCTCCCATCACCCCTAAACATTGGCAATGCTGACCCAGGGGTTGATGGGAAGAGGAGACCACATCTGGAGAGCACCGCGTTGGTTACCCTTGATGTAGAGCTGCGTGAGATGTACTAATGGTTTGGCCAGGGCAGCGTGTGAACTGATGGCGACGAGGAAGGAAACTGCATCTGACTGCCCTGTGGAAGGTCTGTCTGCGGTGTTGCACCTGCGACGGCCCCTTCAGAGGTGAAGGGCCCTGGCTCAGGTCATAGGTTCGATCCCCAGCATCTCCGGGTTAGCAGAGACCCTGGCCAGCCGCTGCCAGACAGTGCAGACAACAGTGGGCTAGATTGACTAAATACATACACCTCCTGGTTGTGTAAACAAAACAAAACCTCTGTAAGAAGGCAGGTCCTTGTGTCCTTGACACCAGGTAAGGAGCACACCTGTGTGAACCGGCCCCAGGTCACTCGCAGGGTTGGTTTCCCATAACTTGAATGAGGTAGGAATACAAATCTGGACATCCTTTCTTTCCCAACTTCAAGGAGAGGCGCCCACGAGCGCCCTTGCCAGTCAAACAGAGGCCACACCACTGGTTGGCAGCTTGGTGCCATTCAGCACCAATAAGGAAACAGAGACGTATCGGCATTGCGTCCTGGTTCATTTTCGCTAGTATTATTATTATTTATTGAATTTTCACTACGCACGACAGCCACAAACAAAACTACCCGCCTCCCCCAAAATAGGGAAGGCGGAAAAACCCCAGTAAAGTCCTACTCCACTTGCGAAATAAGGACACGATCCAACCATTAAACACTTTTTTGAAGCGTTGATTGAAAGATTTAGAAGTAAGTCCCACTGACAGGTCAACAGGGCGGTATCCCAAGTAAGGATGGCCGCTTTGAGCACTTGCTGAAATCCCCCTGTTAAAGTGGCCAGGACTTTAAATCAGTCAGTTGTTGCTGGGCAAGGCCTTATGTATCCTATTTTCTTTTGCAAAGCTATTAGACGTCGTGCTTATTTTGGCGGGACATAGCTGCCTATTAACCTGGACGCCGTCGAACCGGAGTCATTGGAGTTCAGATATACTGTATATCCGGCCAGCTGCAATTCCCCATAAGGTCCAGGGGCTCTCGACGGTTTTCGGTGCCGGCTCCAAATCATGTTGGAAGCCCAAACCACAGAGGGGGGTCACTTCGATTTTCCACGTCTGTATTTAGAAAACGTCTGCAGACTCTTGGTAAACTCTCTTAATTGCGCAGTTGACTAAAGGTCGTTCCAATAAAGCAACAGTAAAGATATTTTATAGATATGAACGTGATATTTTTATTTGTCACGTCTCGTCTAAACGAAGCACTGGCTCATCCTCCTCCGATTACTCCGAAGTAAGGCGGAATGAATTCCTTTGGGATTTCTTCCAAGGGCGGATGATTCCGCCATTGCTGCAACCGGAGAGGGGCTTGGTTGGCCTCATCTGCGGAATTCTCCCGGCAAACTCAGGAAGCTGTCTTCTACTGAGTCAGATCATTGGTCCAAGGAATTCAATATCGTCTGTACTGACTGGCAGCGCCTCTCCAGGGTTATAGTCAGCGACTATTCCCTGCCGTGTTTGGAGATGCTTTTCTACTGAGCTACGGCCTTTGGAGGCATTTAATTATGGGGGCCTACTCAGTTTTGCTTTTTTGCAAGACTCGACCATGCAAACTTCTAGCGCCTACTGAGCAGTCAACCCCCACTGAGAGAAATGGAACTTTCTCCCGGACAAGCGAGCCTAGGACTGCAGTTTAGCAATTCCTAAGCCCGTCTGCTCCCAGGCAAGTCGTTCTGAGGACTGCAGCTCCACACTGTCTTCACCCGAGTAACGATTTCCAGTGGGTTAGCTGTGTCAGTTTGTTGCTGCTGCTGCTGCAGCGAATGAGCAAAGAGTCACGTAGCATCCTAAGCATTAACCCATTTCCGAGGGCACGAGCAGTCCACTTAATCAGATGCTGCTTTTGCTCCTAGGATAGGCACGCATAAAGTTGCTCTGGCAGTCACTCAAGCGGCCTATTGCTAAGAAATACAGAAAATGGATTGCTTGCAAGTGAACTTTAATACATTCGGTACATGAGATCTGTATTAAGTTGATCACTCTTCCAGCAGCACGTATTGAGGTCCTATAATTCATATTTACAGAAAGAATAAAGGCCTAAATCATTATGTGTGAGCCCAGTATTTTCGAGAGCCTTGCATTGTGTTTCTTTCAGAATCTGAGACTCAGCAAAGGGCTCTGGTTGCTATTGTGATTGAAGCTGTTGTTAAAATCTCCTTTATTGGGATGACAATTCTCCTGCAGTGTAATCCTAGCCAGGTGTCTTCAGAAGAGCAAATCCCGCCAAGCTGAATGACGTTTACGCCCAGGTAAATGCGGTATAAGGACGGCAGCAGCCTACAAATATCGTCCCAGATACGGAACCATTGCAACAAGAGCCAAAAGCAAACGCCTTTTGCTGTGTCTGATAATGAGTGGGACTGAGGAAGGGCTGCTTACTGGCTTCAGGGTTACTGTAGATGCTTTATTTCCTTTATTCCTATACCCTTTGGACCTCAGGTGGGAACCTGGAAAACGCTTTAGTTTAGTGGTTCTCAAACTTTTCTCTCTGGGCCACACTTTCAGAATAAAAATTTGCTGGCGCCACACCTAATTTTTAATTGAGGAAAAAATACCTTGGGGGGGGGATAAACACCTTCTAGCAGTGCTTGATTTTGAAAATACACGTCTCTCTATCCATATTCTGCAGTTTTCTTTTTTTTTTTAATCTTCCCTCCACATTTGCCAGCCCCTCCTGCCACACCCTTTGAGCACCGATGCCTTAGGCGAGAGCGTTGGACAGGGACCGTCGCCGCCTTGTCCGGCTTTGCTGCGGTCCTGGATCAAATGCCTGCGAGTAACCATGCTCCCGGCCACTGTGAAGATACCACTGCGAGGCAGCCTTGGGTCCAGCGTGCTCCCAGAATAGGGGTGTGTTTGTCACACACACACACACACACACACAGAGAGAGAGAGAGAGAGAGAGAGAGAGAGAGAAAGAGAGAGAATCGTTTCCACTTCGGGCGGAGTTGGCCCCCAAAGTAGGGCAGATGCACCTTTTTTCGTGGCTGCACAGGGAGGGGGCGGGAGTACGGCTTGGATTTCTCCAGCCGTCTAGCGTGGAGACTAATTTGCTTGCATTGGCGCAGGATCCAGCGCTCCTTCCCAGGTACCCGCCCCTCCTCATCTCGGGCATCTCTCTCTCCCCTCCCCTCCGCGCTCCAGCCCGCGTCAGCCCTATAATAGGCTGTTGTCTGCAACGGCGCTGGGGCGGAGAAAGGAGAAGGGGCTCCTCGGAGGAGGCCGCGCCTTCGAGCAAGCGGACGCGGCGCGCTCGGCTGCCTGGCCTCACTCCGCAGGGAGGTCCTCGGCGGCGACTGCCGGCAGACGCGCGGGCGGCCCTCGGGGGAGACCGGCCGCGCCCCGCCTTGCTTCCTTCCGAGGGGGATTCGAAGAAGGGGCTTGGCGCCCCGAGGCCGCCAGGATGGTCTCTGCCTCCGCCAGGCCTGCGCGCGTCCGGGAAGGAGAGGCGTCCGGGGAGAGGTCGCGCTGAGGGTTGCGCCGCGGAGCCGGGCCGAGGAGGGACCAGGCTCCCGGGGGCCGCGCAGAGCGATGCAGCACCCGCTGGAGCTGGGCGCCGCCGCGCACTATTTCCCCGCCGACCCCTTCGTCGACCACCGATCGCACCGCTACCGGAGTTTTATGATCGAGGAGATCCTGACGGACCACCCGGACGCCAAGGGCACTGCCCCGGCAGGAGAGCTACTCAAGTTCGGCGTGAAAGCGCTGCTCTCGGCGCGGCCCTACCACAGCCCCCTAGGTAGGTCTGTGGGCAGGTGGGTGAACCGAATCCCGACGCTCCCCGGATCGAGCTGTTTGTGGGGCGTCGGGTGGGGGGGGGGGAGCGGGAGAGTTCGGCTGCCCCCTGGAGAGGGAAGGTGGGGACTGAAACGGAAATAAATAGACGTGGACCTTCTTTTGTCCGCGCGCAAAGAGCTGCTTGGACGCTGCTTTTCCCCTTTCCCTGCTCAAGGTCAACTCTCCCCGCCTGGAAGCTCCACCGATCTGCTTCTCCTTCCATCTTTGGCCGAGGGGGCGGCGGGTGCCTTGAGAGGTGGCGCGCGAGGGACAGTGAAACTCTGCTCTCGAGGGAGTTTCAGCACTCAGACCCCCCCCCCCCCCCAGTATGGAGAAGTCGAGGCAAGTCCCACCTCTTTCAAAGGGGGCAGATCTCCGCCGAACATGGCTAAGGCTTCATGGATCAGGGCCTCGGGTAAATCTTCGGCTGCGATCCCCAAAGACACGCGCGCCTTTCGTTCCGTGAAAATCTAGGGGACCCGCTCCCCAAAGGGCTGGCACGCCAGAGCTGTAGCAGGCCTGTGGCACAGCAAAGTCTTACATTAGTGAGGATTTCTCCCGAGTAAGACTGCAGAGAGACATAACGGCTGCCGTCCTAGATACACTAACTAGGGAGTAATCTCCCGTAAGCTTCGTAGTGCTAATTCGTTTTACTTAAATAACTTTTCCCCAGAAACGGAAAGGCAAGTTTGTTGTCTTTGAGAGGGTCAGCGTGTCCCACCACCCATACCCGTAAATAACACAATTCGGAGGATTCCTATTCCGAGCCATGTAGATCGGTTTGAATAAGTAAGTTTTGAGTTTTGGCGTGCGCGTGTGTGCTGGGTCCAAGCAAGGCGAAAGGAAACAACCCGATCCACAACCCATTTAATTCGATGCCTTTAGGTAAGCAGTTGTTTCCACTGGCATGGCATCAAAGGAAAGGGAATGGATTTAAGGCTGCAGTCTTGTGTTCCCTGAGCTTTTGGGGCTGTGGGGTGCAGGGGGGAGGACACGCGTTTTGCTTTATGAAGGCCCGTTGAGTTCGGTGACACTTACTTCTGAGTAAACTGGGACGGAATCGGGCCTCATTGACACCCCCGCCCCCCACCCTTGTGTCCAGATGAATCTACCGCTGGCGGAGATAGCAGAGCCGGCGTTATGGCTGGGTCTTGCAATAAAAAGACCCCAAGATCCTGTGGAATGGCATGGAGGGAAAGAGTCGAGGCTTGCACCGCGAGAGCCGCGGCCTGGACGCGAGGGGCGAAGGGGAAAGGCATTGGCCTCTGGCTGCTCCGAACTAACTCCCTAGTGGTCTAGGACCTCTTCCTCCCGGGTAACCGGCGGAGGGAGCCAGTTTGGGCGCGGGGTGGGTGCTCCGCTCCGCTTCACGCCCGATCGGACCAACCCCACGCTTTCGAGGAAGGACGGCTCAGTCGTCAAACTCCAGAGCACCAAAGACTGGGAAGGATTCCTCCAAAAATGGAGTCCTCGAGTGGCAGCACACTGCTCCCTAAGAGAGTGACCCTGAGACCCTGATTCACAAAGCAAGTGGAGAATGAAACGGACCTTCTTGCGAGGGAGAGCCGTTTCAGGCCCACCCCACCCCCCGCTCTCCTCAGCAGCATTAGATCAACCGCCCATGTTTCTACGAGTGGTACTGCTTTGCTTTGTTTTGTTTTTAAAGTAACCGTATCCAAATGCGTAAAATGTATCCTTTCCGTGCCATTCCGTCTTGCAGAGCGGGCCTTTGGACCTTGCAGTCTTGCTCTCGCCTTCCGGTATCTCTTTGCTGTGCCCCCAAACATGAAATGGCGCCTCCATGACAAACGTGTGTGTGATATTTCTCTGTAGGAGAAGATCCCTTTTCATCCGAGGACGGGTTTTCTTGCCCCTGGTTCTCCACCCGGGCCTCCTAGAACCAAACTTGCTCTCCTTTTGCAATCTGCTTGGAAACCAGGTGGGGCAAGACGCGTAAACCTTACAGTTTATTGGCGGGGCTCTGTGTGTGAGAGAGAGGGAGAGAGCGCGCGCGAAGGAGCGGCGGGGTTGTGGGTCTCTGAGGCCTGCACAGACCAGGCTCTCAAGCCGGAAGGATTCCGAGAGAGGCTTTCCCTTCCCTCTTCAGTGCAAAATGATTCCCTTTTCGGACTCCAGCGCTGAACAAATTTGCATCCTTCCCCGAGCGCTGAGCTGACGCGGGACCAAGCCCATCGATTTCAAAGGCCTTTCATGGGACTGCGTTTGGCCGAGCCTCTTTGAGACTCCTTTGGGCAGTGACAAAGCGGGATATCAAATCCAAGCTCTTCTTCTTCTTCTTCTTTTGCTTTTTAAAAAAAATCCTGAATTGACATGGAATAGCAGATCGGTGGGAAAATGTATAATATATCTTATCTGTATCTCCCATGACTTCAGGGAAGGGGAAGGGATAGGCCACAAAATGTTGACGAGGATCCGAGGGCGCACAAAAAGCTGATTAACAGCGCAACCCTCTGCACATTTACCGAGTACATCAGCCCAGCGGGGCTTACATGCAAAGGATCATTGCCTTATAAATCCAGCTATTTTCTCTTAGCCGGGTAGTGGTTCGCACGAGGCCTACGATTAAGACAAGCATAACACGATCAAAACAGAGTCAGGAGATAGCAAGGGAATTGCCAAAAAGAAAAGTTTACATAAGTGTCCTGCGCGCTGAATTCACACGCCCTCCCCTTTTCTATTTGAAGATTAACAGCCTCAGAAATCATCATTTAGGTCTCATTTTATGTCAGGAGTGGAATTCGGTTCCGATACAGCTCCCCCGGCCATCAGAGGGTCATCTGCGTTTGGGTTGGGGTTTTTTTTGCCTAGGCGTAGCGCTTTCTGCGACTCTGTAGGAGCAAGTTGCCCCACCGTTAGAGAAAGCAGCCCAGGATGGGCTTTCTAAAACAAAACCAAAAGACCCCTCCCTGTCGGACATGCTGGCCCGGTAAACGGTGCGCATTTGAGCCCGCGTCGGCTGTTTATTTTGGGGCTTCTTCCGCGGAGACTAGATCCTTGTAAACGCCTAACAAGCCAGTGGCGGCAGCCGGCGCGTTTCGATCTGCTCGTCCTCCCTGCGGGGTGACCCGATTGCCTTCAAAGCCCTTCTTCGACCTCCTGAACTACCAACAAAGGCGGAGGAAGCAGGAAGCCGCTGCGCCTCGATTTAAGCCGAACTAGGGTGGGTCCGAGGGTCCCTTTTGGAGATTAACGTCGTGGATGTTCCAAAAGAGAGACGCGAGGATTCTCTCGCTTCCGCGCCAGGACTCGGAGCGCGCGAGCGCTGCGGATTTGCCCTTTAGAGTGAAGCGCCACACTCTTGACACCTTTCAGGATCGCAGGCTGAAGAAAATAGGAGCGTGGAGAGTGGCCGGTGGGTCCAGGAGAGCTGCTCACATGGCACTCATTGGGGAGCCTCTTTCTACTCTGCCAGGGAAAGAAATCTGAAATTATAAGCGATTGGCGTCTTAGTCTATTTTTAACTGATTCCCTCTCTCCCCCCCGCCCCCCGTAGCTGGTATGCATTGGCTCTCCAGCGCTGCCAGCACCTTTCCCCTCCCCGCCCCAAGGTATGCGGAGTGCGGATGAATTTGTAACTCTCAAGCGGATGCAAATGTACCGCCGCCTTTAGAGTTTGCTCAGCAAGATGAAAAAGTACCCCAAAAATGACCTCCTGCCTGGATGGAGCGAATGAAAATTCCTCCACTGTTTTGCGAGGAAATCATTGAAGGCGGCAGGTCTCCTCCGCATGCTTGATAGGGAAGGTAGTTTCATTGAACTCAATGGGGGCTGCTTCTGAGTAAACGTGCATAGGAAGGTGCTGTACAGATATAGATGGATGCGGTGAGTGGAACACTGAATGCCATTACTTTTAATGGGTGAAGATTTAAGCATATGTTGAATTCTCTCCAACTCAGTGCTTAATTATGTTTGGATTCTGTCCCTGGTTTGGGTGTGTGTGTGTGTGTGTGTGTGTGTGTGTGTGTGTGTTTTGGGGGGGGGTGTAAGCTATGATATTTTTGCTTTAAACAATGGTTGTCTCAAATCTAGCAAAAGTTGTTTACATCTTTTCATTATTCTATTTTCACTTTTTCATTATGGAGGAAAATGCTGGCATTGTCTTAGAAGCTTGATTGACACGCCCTTTAATGTATTTGCATGCAAATTAATGTGTATGTTATGTACAGCTCAGTCCTGCACATGTCTACTCAGACGTAAGTTCCATTGACTTCAGTAGCATTTACTCCTAGATAAGTGTGTTTTGAGAATCTAGCTTTAATCTAAATATCGGGTTACATTTCCATTGCCTTGAGAATCGGCCTATGAAAGTGGAATAAATTTAGATTCCATTTAAAATCACATTCATAAGCTGCTAGACAAAAGACTTTCCAAAATCAGAGCAGTAGGCTATATATCAATCTCTATTTATTACCTGTTCTATGGGAAATATTGAGTTACTGCTTCACTAACAATAGATTTCCACAAACATGGAAATAGTTTTTGAGCAACAGTATATACAGGCTACATGTAGTGTCTTGAATTCTTTTAAGAAAAGGTTTTCACCCGTTTGCTAGACGCATTGCTTGAAAGTAAATTTCGTTAAAATCGAAGGGACTTGTTTTGTCTAATATTGTGCTTCCAATGTTATTATTTATTTATTTTTTAAAACTATTCCTGATGCTTATATGATTCGAAAATACTGTAAATATTTTAGCAGCAGCAATTTTTCCTTTCTTTCCAAACGATAGAATATGTTCTACTGCTCCTCGGGGAACACTAAATATAAAATATGATCACTGGGAGCAGAATGCTAGATTCACAAGCTGCTGAATAAAACGGCAACATTTTCAAATAAGTCAATTTTTGCCACTGTCTTAAAGCTTTACAGTGGTAGTGCCATCCTAAAAACATGCAAACAAGCGCAACTTGCGAGTAAGTCCCATAATCGAAGTATTACCAAATAGGACGTTAACTAATTTCGACTGACGTCATCGACGTCTATTTACAGCACAGGAAGCGCCTAATTCACCCTCGCCATAATCAATGGAAGTTTCGATTTAATTTGTTTACGATTGAAATGGCAACACCACTGAACTCACCAGGGCGCTAGTTTCCTTGGAAATGGCTTTCGGATAAATACAGCAGCTGAGGATCGAAAGTTAAACCAGTTTAGTTATGGAAAATTGGCAAGATGGCTGATGGGACTTACAGGATAGGAATCCTTCCCTGTCGATCTCTCCCGCTCTCACCCCCCACCCCCACTTTCGATACCCAATCGCTTTGGATCTAGACGCACTTTAAGAGGCGCTCTCATTACTCAGCTCTCCTTCCCAGCGCCCTCCAGTAAACCTCCGAGTGGCTGATTTGGGCTGCGGGAATATCGCTAGCCAGTGCGCGAGAAATGGTGCAACCTGCCCCTATTCACCTTGAAGCCAAAATCCGACACGCTTAGACTTAATCCTAAATCAGCCTCGAAGGAAAAGTTCGCGCCGCACGATTTCCCGCGCAGGGAGCGACGCTCCTGCAGCCTAATCCCAACCTTGTTTACTCGGAAGTAATGCAGTTTAGTTAAATGCGTCTTAACTGCCAAGTAAATACGTTCATTATTATAAACCCCAGCTGCTCCTATTTCCACCCACTGCCTCCTCCTGGCTGGCACTCGGACACCTCCTAGCTAAGAGACTCCCCGTTTCACCTCCAGCTTCGTCTTGCCAGATTGAGTTGAAGGGAGAGCAGGAGGAGGAGGAGCGCAACCGTAGACCTCAAGGTGCTGAGTACAGGGCCCGCTCCTCCCCGAGGCTTCCTCGGGGATCTGGAGGCAGTGACTCTAATATTCTACCTCACCTGGGTAGGAAGATGAAATGGGGGACCTAACTGCCACGCAGGTCACCCAGAGCTCCCTTGAGAAAAGTTGCCATGCAAATAAAGGAAATACATATATAGATCAAGCGATTCGAGATCTCAGCGGGTTCTTAGCTTCTTTACCACCTTAGAGGCCTGGAGAGACCTTACCTCTGTTTTAGGACTCTATTCATAATCTGCCAGCCACATGATGGGAGTTGTAACCTAGCGAGGTCTTAGAAGGACACTGTCTGCCCCAGCGCAATCCCTGCAGTAAAGAACTTTGTGGAGAGCAGATTTATAGTGATGCAAGTGGTATGCGCGAATACCAGTTTCTGGGCGTCCCAAGCGGAGCGAGTGCTGCTGCTGTACTCACGTCCTGCTCGTGGGCTCGCTGGTTAAGGAGACTCTGGGTACAGGATGCTAGCTGCACTATCTGGGGCTTGGGCCTGATCCGGCAGGGCTCTTCCTGTGACAATACCTCTGTGCGCCATCGCGCCACGGGAAGCTATAATTCATCTGCTCCCCTTTAAAGCGCCACAAGACTTCTTTTGTCTGTGGGGAAGGAAAAATCCCCTGAAGAGTGGCCGGAGAGTGCCGAGCCTATGACTCTGCCAGGCGCAACAGCAAGCTTTCTTCCCCGGGATCTTTGTCCTGACGCTTTCCTGCTTCCAAACGCTGCCATCTCAGAAGGGGCGGGGGCGGGGAAGGGTGCTAGAGCTAGGATTCTCAGCCCCCACCCGGCTGTTGACTCTCAATCTCTCTCTCTCTTTGTTTTCAGCGGTGCTGAAGGCTGAGCAGGCGGCGGTTTTCAAGTTCCCGCTGGCGCCTCTGGGCTGCTCCGGCCTGAGCTCTGCGCTGCTAGCGGCGGGCTCCGGGCTCCAGGGCGGCTCGGGGCCTCCGCACCTGCCCCTCGAGCTGCACCTCCGCGGGAAGTTGGAGCCGGGGACTCCGGAGGCGGGAGGCAAAGCCAAGAAAGGCCGTCGGAGCCGCACCGTCTTCACCGAGCTGCAGCTGATGGGCCTGGAGAAGCGCTTCGAGAAGCAGAAATACCTCTCCACGCCCGACAGGTGGGTCCTCGCCCAGGGAGAGGGGGGAACCGGGAACAGTGGGAGTTAGAGGCAGTCCCCCCCCCACGGTGGTGGGGATCGTTGTGGGGTGGGTGAGGGGAATCCTATCGGCTTGCCTTCCTGCCAAAAGAGAGAGGGAGAGCGCACGTCGAGAAAGCCAGCCCGGGAACTCTTACAGGTGTCAGGATCAGTTCCCCCAGTCCCCACCAGAGCTCAAAGTCCGCAAAGGTAATGGGGCAGGCCCTCCGCGAACGAGCCCACCTGGGCAAGCCTCCGACCCCCCCGCTGAACCCTTCTTCCCCACAATGGGGATGGGGGTCGAAACCCGGAATGAGTCCATTCTTCCTTTGGCCGCCGTTTCTCCAGTAGGACAACACCTAGGGTCGTTTCCCACATCACTGCAAGAATTAATTGTGTGCGCAGGAGGATACTGAGGCCCCCAGCTTGCAAATATGGCTCATTTTGGGTTTGCTTATTGGTGATCCACCAGACATTCCAGTGTGGAATACTAGATACGTAAATATGATCTTTCTTTCCGAAAAGGACAACATAACTATTCATTCATGAAGCTCCCTGGACGGACTTGATAAATTGCTTATTTATTTCTTTTCTTTAGCAAGCCAACCTCTCAGGGTCGTCATACTTGCTCACTTTATATACGAAAATGCTGCGCTCCCAGAACTAGAGGTCCTGACCCTATTAAAGAGGGTGGGTGGTGGGCGTAGAGGGAAAGGGATGGTGAGTGGATAGCGGCGCAGTTTGCGCAAGGGAAGGCGGATCTGGAGATAGAGATCTCGAGCCACGTGCGCCCTCTCTTCTCTTCCCTGTAGGATAGATTTGGCGGAATCCCTGGGCCTGAGTCAACTACAGGTGAAAACTTGGTACCAAAATAGGCGAATGAAATGGAAGAAAATAGTAAGTGTGCTTTCTGGAAGTTCAACCATTTAAATCGGTGTCCCCCCCCCCCTTCACCCCATGTACTTAGATAGGCAACCGCTGAAAAACACACTGTTCCAGCCAAATGGCTTTTCTTGACCTCCTAGGAAAGGGAGAAAGAAGGCGCCAGGAATATAATGGCAGAGGTTTGTTTTCTCTCCTCTTGCCTGTCTCCAAGTACCGGTGTGACCTGGACGCATCCACCCCAGCCGTAAAGGAAAGAAAATGCTAGTCAATTGCAACCCTTTCCTCTGTAGGAAAAGTAATACGCCCCCCCCAACCCACAGATTTCCTAAGGCTGCAGACAGAAAGGGTTCCTTCCAGGGGTGGAGAACCTCGGTCCACCAGACGTTTTAGACCACAACTCCTATCAGTTCGAGGCAGCATGGCTAATGGTCAGGAATGATGCGAGTTGTAGTCCAACTACAAATGGCGGACTGCAGTATACAGTCTCATTGGACTGTGGCAAGGTCAAAGATTGTACCTTTGCCATTGCTCCAACCCGACTCAAACCTTCAGGGCTTCCCCGGGCAAAACGTACTCTTGGCAGGGAAGAGCCAGTCGACCCCTCTTCCTCGGTCCCAAGATGTATAAGAAGGACTCAGGATTCAAAGCTGATCCTCCTCACTGAGCCACCCCTCCCATTGCTGGCAGAAAGCCTGACACTGGTGATCTGTAGGATTGATAGATCCATGGATTACTCGTGGATTTCAATGTGGAGTTCTAACGGGATGGTAATCGGTGCAGCTATGCCCACACCGATGCCTTCGACCTGCTGTTATCCCAGAACAAGACCTTGCCTGGGATATTCAAGGGACGGAGAGGCTGTCCGGTTCCTCACGTGGAACTTGAACGAGATGATGTCAGATTGAACCTGGGCTGTTTAAAGCCAGTCTCTCCTACGCTGATCCTGACCGCAACTTTAAAGTCCAGATAGATAGTTGATCGATCTTACTTACACCCCGATTCTCACAACAGGAATGTGGGACAACATTCAACATTGAAATAAGTGGGGCCTGACACACATTCACGGTGATTTATTATTACTGTAGTCTTATTCCATCGGTGTGCACGGAGCATTACAAAGGAACATTAGATAACCTGGGGAGACACCCAGAGGAAAGGAAAAGCTGGAGAGGCAAGTGTAAAGGATTATTATTAATAATAATCATTAATTGTGTTTGTATACTGCCCTTCCTACTGAAAGAGCGCAGGGCAATGCGCAGCGTTTTAGAAAAACCTCACCATTAAATCGAATCAGTCAATTAATTAAATATAAATCCCACTTTTTCCTCCCAAAGGAACCCAAAGTAGTCATAACACCCGGACATTGCAGAAATTAAACCATAGTATGGAAAAATAGCAACAAAGTAGCACGGCTAATACGCGCAAACGCAGTTAGTACCGGCAGTGCAGTCCCTGCACCTCCGGCATCCAGTCATATTATGCTCCTAGGAGGCATTCTCGTTAGTTCCAATGAGTCTCGCTTCGAAGGAAAACAAAGCCTGGCAACACATTGTAATTGCATTTGCGCGCAATAGTTAAGAATAAAGCGGCAGCCTTGTACACCTTCCAGGGCTCATAGGACTCCAACTCCCATCAGCATGGCCAATGGCCAGGAATGATGGGAATTGTAGTCCAGCGACCTCTGGGAGGCCACAGGTCCACTGTTCCGGAATTTCTACTGGGAAGAAATCCTGTGGATCCTGTACAGGATTGCAGTGCGGTTGGCTTTTACGGAGTGAGGGTCTCTTGTCGTGGCCTCCAGCATCCGTCAGACATCATCTGGCAAAAACTGGCAGGCGTTTTTGCAGCGTCCTTTAGGCGGAAATCCTGTGCCTGTTCACCCGGGGCTTATTTTAGAGCAGGCATACCTAGGAATGTAATGCGGAGGGCCACAGGTTAGGCACCCCTGATCTAAACTCCTGGAGAAGCTCCAATTGTAAGCAGAAGTACTCTTATAAAACAAACCAGCACGGATCTTTCCTGGTTAGGAACTGGTACTCTGAGTGAGTGCACAGATCCAGCAGCCAAGGCGATCCTCTCTGTTAGCCTCGCTCCCCTGCAGCAGGAGAGTAACCCTTACTTGCTGCCTGAAGATGGCCACCGGTTTCGGACAAGACTGGTGCTTCTTTTACAGCTGCGCAAGGTAGAAACCGAACAGGTGAGGCTATCTTCCGCGTGGAGAACAACTTGCTGGAGAAAGGCTCGCCCGCTGGATTTCTGCCTGCCAGGATTCTGTCAAAAGCGCAGGATTTCTGCAGGAAAAAACCAAACCCAAACAGTCCTAGTTGGCCCACTGGATCGCGCAAGCCAGGTGGAGGGTCTGGGTCGGTGTTAAAATCCTGGGGCACCGATGCTTTTTAGAAATCGGGAGCTTTTTTTACTTTGAATTTCCTTTTTTAAAAATAAATTAAAAGGATGGGTTCCTTATAAGCCTGTAATTCCCGCCCCCCCAGCTGATTAAATTCTCTGGGCCTTCTTGCTTTCTTCTCCCGATTTCCCCCTTTTTTCTTTTTTGCAGGTTCTGCAAGGCGGAGGGCTCGAATCTCCCACAAAGCCCAAAGGCCGCCCGAAGAAAAACTCCATTCCTACCAGCGAGCAGCTGACCGAGCAAGAGCGAGCGAAGGAAGCAGAGAAACAAGCGGAAAGCCTGGGCTCCCCCTGCCAAGTCAGCCAAGAGGAATAACGGCGCGCCGCAGGCTGAGGCCTCTCGGCGGGAGTGCCTTGCAACACAGAGACTTACGGTACTGCAAAGGCGGCCGCGGCCGAAGCGCCTTGCTTCTCCATTGAGTGGCCTAAGAGGCTGGATCCGCGAGGCCTTCGAAACCCCCCCTCTCGCATCCGCGCGCGCCCTGTTGGAACCTCCAGCCATTACGGCTTGAACTGCAGGCTTGTGCGCCTTGCCAATCGACTAGTCCTCGCTGAGGCGCTCGCTTGCGCGTACGTGGTTTCTTTAAAAACCACGTGGATTGCCTGATGCGTAAAGAGGAGTAGGCGCACAAAACAGACGAGGGGCGCGCTACTGACTGACTTTGTTTTTCAGAAGCTTCAAAGTGGAAGAAGATGGGTGGCAAAATGGTTAGTGGACTATTATTCTCAGTTGAATCCGTTGTATTTACTGCGCGTTTGAGCTGCCCCCGCCTCCGTCCCTGTTGTGCACTCGTAAGGAAAACGTCGCCTTCGCGCTGGCTGGGCGTTGGGTGAGAAGGATTTGGGCAGAAGGGGGCTCTTTTTCTTCTTTCGCTGTCTCAGACACGGGGTGGGGTGGGGTTGGGGGTCCCGCAAATGATTCGACAGACAGACGCCTTTTACAATCGGTTTTCATTAACATGAAGATATTGATTTTATTTCAATAAAGTATTTTATGGACGACTGGCCTGAGCTATGTCATGCGTTCATTTCCTCAGAACCGTCGAGGCCAGGAATGGGAAACCTAGGCGCCTCCCCGCCCCCCCATAGGAGTCAATGGGGGTTCGCCCCCATAAAATATTTGAGGGGTCCTCCCGCAAGTTGATGGGCATTGGAATTCAAGTGGTGTGCGTGGCCACATAAGGTGGTTGATTATGCGGGGCGGGGCTTACCTGGGCCCCCAAATATTTAATTCAAGTTGGCCCATAGGCGTGGCCAGAATTTTTGGTTGGGGGGGGCAGAACCTCAGAATTGAATTGATTGATTGGGGGCAGCTCCTCCTGCCCCCCTTGGCTACACCCATGCCCCTGCCGCCCCCCCCCCCAGATGTTGCGCAACTTAAATTTCGTAGCTGCCCCAGAAGCGTGGGAATTGGATTCCAGCAACAATGGGGCTAGCCCAATAGGAGGATTCCGGAGAGTCAATGGACAACTCACCTTCCCCCGAGAGTAATCCTCTTCCTGTTCAACGGGGCTAACTCCCAGGGACATGTGCAAAAGCAGATTTCCTGGGAGCAAAGCTCAGGCCACGAATTCGAGGCAATCAGCTGCAGGAAAGACAGTCAAATTCTTAACAATGTTCGTAGATCAGTTTTCGCGAGAATACAAACCTCCCATTGTTAATAACGTTAATTGCCATTCTCTGTGCTTTCTGCATTTCCTTTCGCTTAGATCTCAGGATTTACGATCAGGACCTCACACTTCATGCATCCGGTGAAGTGGACCGGAGTCCAGGAAAGCTTACGCCGCAATAAATGCGTTAGTCCTTAAGGTGCCACATGGTTCTTCGTTACTCTCTTGCGGCAAGACAGACTAATGGGGCTGCCCCCTTCGAATGAGTTATTGCTCCTGTTTTCCCTTCCTCGTCAGCGCAGCTTCCCAGCTAGAAAGGCTCGTTGCGTAGTTTTTGACCTTCAGTGGTATCAAGCGAAGCGTAAGCTTGACTAAATATAGAGAGCCAAGATCCCTTATAAAGCGAAGCGTTTTCTTGGTCTTTTCCTTCGAGGCAACAGTATGCAAACCTTTAAGGCACACAGATATCGCCATCCGCTTGCCGCAGGCTTCTGTGATACCCTGAAGCTGGCATACTTTGACACTAAGAAACGAGAGAGCCCAGTCAAAGCTATCATTTAATAGCTGACACTTTGGGCTATGGTCTTAAGTAGGCATGTCTGAAGCATGCTCTGTGAACTTCTGTCCACAGAAATCTGTGGACCAAATCTTGCAGAACTTCTCAAGTGAGCGCAAATTAAGCACCCGCTGGACACTCGCGGGTTGAACTCTGCGCTACTGCCATGTGCTGAACTTTGGCTAAAATTTGATCTTGCACTGCTAGTCATTATTTAAAGGTGCTTAATGCTCTCTGTGTTATTCCTGCATTGCAGGGGGTTGGACTAAATGATCCTTGGGGTCCCTTACGACTCTACGATTCTATGATTTTATGTTACCTTGTCCTAGGTTTGACTGGGGCTACGTGGAGCTTATTGCCCCAGGAAATGTGATGCGTCTAGGATGTTCCAGTAACACCCCGGGCCAGCGTGACAACTGCTGTCCCTGCTTAAAGAATACTCCGCTCTAGCTTGCACACACTTTAAGCTCTGTAGGACTGTCACCTCAGAGCTTTGGAAACTGACGTAGGTTTCGAGTTGCCCGCCAGCTATGTGGGGCTGCGGGCTACTCTGGCTGTCGGATCCAGCGGAGGATGGGGGCCGGGTGCGCAATCCGAGCCGCGTTTTCCAACAACAGCCAGCTGCCTTAGGACTGGAGGCTGGCTGGCAGGGCGTGTATGGAGTTGCAGGATGAGCTGCTTTCCCCGTCGCTTCTTCCCACCTGCTGGAAGCCGAGCTCTGCGGAGAGGGGCTCTGATCCAGTTCTGAAGGGCGGCGAGCGGGGGAAACAGAGGCTGCGATCCTTAAACAAACCTCTTTCTTGAGAGTGAGCCCAGTTTTCCGTGTACAGGATCGGGCTGCTCAGAGCTGTACTACTTTTAGTGCCCGTTTTTAATGCTTTAATTCTACTTGTAAACAATACAGTCCATGGTCCATGGGGTCACGAAGAGTCGGACACGACTAAACGACTAAACAACAACAACAAACAATACAGTGGTACCTCGGGTTAAGTACTTACTTCGTTCCAGAGGTCCGTTCTTAACCTGAAACTGTTCTTAACCTGAAGCACCACTTTAGCTAATGGGGCCTCCCGCTGCCGCCGCGCCGCCGGAGCACGATTTCAGTTCTCATCCTGAAGCAAAGTTCTTAACCTGAAGCACGATTTCTGGGTTAGCGGAGTCTGTAACCTGAAGCGTATGTAACCTGAAGCGTATGTAACCCGAGGTACCACTGTGTTTCCTCCAAGGAGTGCAACACAGCCTACATTGCCTCCTCCCCTCATGCTATCCTTACGACCACCCTGCGAGGTAGGTTAGCCCGAAAAATGGCCCAGTGAGTTTTATGGTTGATGCGGGATTTGCATCTGGATCTTTCCTATCTCTGACCTAACCACTCCGCTGCTTCTCCCTAACAGCCTGAACCCAAAGCTCAGATGCCAGCCCCCGCCATCTCAATAGGGCGCTGCCAACCGAGTGCATGTGGGATTCAGCCTGGCCTGCAGTTAAATCTTGTCAGCCAAATGAAACTGGGTGGCGGTGGCCACCCTGCACATACGTGTTTATTCGGAAGCCGGTCGGTGTTTGGCGAGGCTCATTCCCAAGGAAGCGTGCCTCCTAGGATTGAGACTGGTCGGCGCTGGGCTGCCCGGCCCTGTCATTGGGCAGAGGCAGGGAGCGGCCTTAGGTGAACTGCAGAAAAATGCTGGAGGCGGAGCGGTGTGCCTCGCAGCCTGCCTGCCCCGCTTCTCCTCGAGCTGGCCTCCTGCCCCACAGGAAGATTTCGGTGCCAGTGTGGGGTGGGCGCGGATGGGGGAAGGTGGTATTGCCCTTCGCCTCAGCATTCATGGTAAGTGTGTCGGAATAGACTTGTAGCCTTCAGGCACACCCGGAAGGAGAAGTACTTCAGGCACAAGAGCGACTTAAAGCCAGGACTGTTGATCAGAGTGGTCGATGGAGCTATAAAAGTAATTAAGACCCGCCCCGCCTTACTACTGCTGCAGCCCCACCCGCCATGAATGCTCTGTTCATCTCCTGACTTCAGCCTTGACTCCTGAAGTCCCTGGTTATAAATTAAAAGTACAGGTGTCTAGGACTATGGCAGTCGCTCCTGGCCCTCCTATTCGTGTCTATTCGGGAGTTCCCATTGGGATCACTCACAGCCTGACCATGCCTTTCCCTCTGCAATTTTATTATTCGGCCCAGTATACCTCGGCCCAGTATACCTGAAGGAGCGTCTCCACCCCCATCGTTCTGCCCGGACGCTGAGGTCCAGCGCCGAGGGCCTTCTGGCGGTTCCCTCATTGCGAGAAGCAAAGCTACAGGCAACCAGGCAGAGGGCCTTCTCGGTAGTGGCGCCCGCCCTGTGGAACGCCCTCCCATCACATGTCAAAGCGATAAATAACTACCTGACATTCAGAAGACATCTTAAGGCAGCCCTGTTCAGGGAAGTTTTTAATGTGTGATATTTTAGTGTATTTTTGGTTTCTATGGAAGCCGCCCAGAGTGGCTGGGGAAACCCAGCCAGATGGGCGGGGTACAAATAATAAATTATTATTATTATTATTATTATTATTATTATTATTATTATTATTATTATTAGTGTATTTATATCCCGCCTTTCTCCCACGTTGGGATTCAAGGCGGCTTACAACATTTAAAAACATCGCTGTAAAACATCTCATTCTCACAGAATGAGAAAAACAAACTAGTTAAGAACAATAAGAACACCGGAAGACATTTAAAAGCAGCTGCCAAAATAGTTTGCCCCGACAGCAATAAGTTCCGCAGAGTTTAATGGGACTTAGTACTAGGTAAGTGTGCAGAGGTCAGATTAGTGCTCCTCTTTTAGGTGACTTTTACATAGGCGAGGCTTCCCGTGCTGGATGGGAAACCGCAATTCCGTGACTCTACAGCCCGATTCCCCCGGCATACTGTATTTTTCTCGGAAGTCCCATTTAGTTCAACGGAAAGGGCGCTTTGGAAGATTAAGCTCTTCCAGAGAAATAAATACTTCTAAAATCAGCACATCTGGATTTTAATTAAAACTAGTGCCCCAATCCAGCGCATATTTTTGGGGAAACTAAATGCTGCCAGCAGCTGATTACAGCAGAAGGATTCCGCCGCTTTAAAATGTGATGGAATCCGAGCTGAATGCGAGAACTTTCTTTGGTTTGAATGGGGCCACCAGCCTTGATTCGTGGCCCTTGGAAGGAGAAGGTGGAAAATCAGGGCCGGCTCCTGTCATGTCAGACAGCATCGTCTTCTGAGGAGAGGGGGTGATGGCTTTCAAAAAAGATGCCAACCTTTATCTGAACAGGTGAAAGCAGGGGTGGAGCTCAAGTTGGATCTCGCGGATTTCGTAAAGAATAAAAATAAAAATCGAAGAGCGGCAGTAATATAACAGCTTTCTTGGAACCAACTGAAAGTTAAGGAGCAGTGTTTTAGAGTTTCACAGATCTCTTCATCAAAACTGGACATTGAACCACCACCAAAAAACCAAAAGAAGCTGATGGTGGAGAAGAAGACAAAGGTGCCTTGCCTGCAATATGTTAGGTCCTATAATGTGATCCGGGAAGTGTCTTTTGGGTTCATGAAGTTAGTTTGTGCCCAGCGCAAAAAGGGGTCCAAGTTGCGCAATAGTCCCTCCGTTCTAAGCGATCGATCTGTCTTTTTAGCATTGCGCAGCGAGGCACCGAGCAGAGTTTAACAGAAACGTGGTAGCAAATCTGGCGATCGATTTCAGACGAGGCAACAGGGATAGAGTCAGCAGAAGTCCAAGGGAGTGCTAGTCATAACTAGCGCAGCGGGGGCTATCTTTTCCTTTTAAGATACAAAGAGAGAGACGGATCAGCTGATCTGCGCAGATCAAGTAAGAAGAGAGATTGTTATATCCCACCTTCCGCTTCTCCGAGGGGCCATCCGACGGAGGGGAAGGGGGCGATGTGCGCCTCGCCACTATGCTCGCTTAAAAACAAAAATATTGTAGCCGCCCCACCGCCCAAATCGGTGGACTTTGTTGGGGCGGGGAGTCTGGTGGGCTGAATCAGGGGTTGGCCACAGCTGACCCGCTGTTTGGAGATTTTGTTTTCTTCTTAGGTAAAGACCTCACGTTAGATGGTAGAAAGTAAATCTTCCAGTTTTGGGGTCCCCATGTGGGTGGCTCTGTTCTCCAAAGTGCAGTGTTGGTCCTTGGACGGGTGTGTGTAAAACCCGAAGAGTAACATAAGCAATAATACCTTGCTTATGATGCAAAGTGTAGTTACTTGCAGTTCACAAGTGCTAGTTTGACAGAACTTTTCCTCATTTTTGTCCAGCCTAAGGAAGAATTCTGTGAAACGGGAAACTTTTGAAATTAAGCCAGGCCTTGGCAAAGCACTGAGATGCCGTTGACGCTTATTTTGTTGTGAACGGACCAATAGATTGCTTCTGCTTTTGGGTCTTGAGACAGGACTGCTAAAAAACTCTGTGGGGGGAAAGAGAAGGAATCTCCCCGGAGTTCTGCGGAGTGTCCAGGCCTTTAATTGTGAGGGTGTCCACTCAAGGTTCGTACTTAGCGCGGATTATGGAGCCCTAACACTTTAACCTGCCTATCATACTCAGAAGGACGCTGTGTTTGGGAGGAGGGGGAACCTAACGAGCCTTCGCTTTGGGAACGACACGTCTTCCCTGTTGAAAAAGGAATAAAAATAACGTGACCTGTTGTGCGCGGGCACGCAGTCTTTCCCTGAGGGATAGGACATCAGGCGGAGAGGCTGGGCGAGTGCGCAGTGGCGGGTCGTTCCACAGGCGACTTCTTTCCAAGGATTTTCTCCCGGCCACTCCATTCAAAACAACCCCTTATGCGCTCAGGATTTATTCCTGCTCTGCAAAGACTGCCACTCCTCGAATCCACTATATCTCGGCCGTTTGCTCATCTCCAAATTCCTTTCAACGATCTAGTGCCTCTTTTCCACCTGGAGCAGAAAAAAAGTGGTTCAAGTCGCAGTCCTAGATAGAAGGAGCGGATTTCAGGGAAGTCAAGGAGGGCTTCTTTAGGACTGCGCTGGGGGTGTTTTTGGAGAGAGGCGCCCCACAGTCATGGAGTTGGCGCGAGCTCCTCTAAGCATTTCCTCGATTGTTCAAACCACTTTGGGGGAAAAGCGCCAGTGAGCCGCACATTTTTTCAAGGCTATTTCAACGAACTCTTCCATGAACTCAGTGGAATATTTGCACCAGCTGTTGACAGATTCGGGCTGCAGGTCTATTAGGTATATTTTGGCACCCGGACCGAAACCCGTTTACTGGAAGTCTGGTTGGCTTCCACTGAAATTCACTGCGGCTGCGCGTTGGTAGGCAGCAAATTTTTTAAACTGTCTCAAATCACCTTCCACACCAGGGTCGTGGCTGAAGTATAAAGCTAAATCCCTACTCTGCCTGGAAGTTCTTTTTTAATGGTGAAATTCTTTCCCAACCCATGAACTTCCCTTTTCACACGTGCCATCCAAGAAACCAGGTCGGCTCGGTGCCTGGACTTGAGTTTTGCTTTCGGATGAGCTGGAAAAGTAATGAAAAAGGAGAGCAAGACTTAGAAACTTGGTTCTCCCGAACTTTTGATAAAACTAAACAGCGAAGGAAGTCTCAACTCCCAGGGGAAAAAATGCAAAGGAAAGGAGGCGAGGAAGAGCCAATCCATTATTTCAAAGCTCGATTTTATTTGCCTTGGTTTTTATTATTCATCTTGTCCTAACTTTTTCCTTAGGACAACAAACAGGCATCAGAAGTCGCTTTAAAACCTTGGAACTCAAAAATAAATGAACAGCAAGATCTTAAGCGTGTCTGCTAGGAAGTTAGGTCCTCTGAGCTCAACGGGGGTCGCTCCCTGATAGGTGAGTACAGGCTAACCCCACACGCCTGGGAGCAAACCCCATTGATTCCAATAGGTCTTATCTGGTTTAGGGTTGCTGTAAGTTGCTGTAAACTGCAGAAGACCTCCTTTCAAGACCAGCGTCCATTCCTGGAACATGCGAACTGATTCCCCCGCCGCTGAGTACCCTCATCCTCGCCCCAGCTTTCAGGTCAGAGGATCCTCTTTCTGGGTAGCTTTGAACCTATTACCCCACCTATTCCGGACGTGATTGAGGCCTATGATAGGTGCGTGTAGTAGGCAAGAGGAGAGACTGGCGCTTATTCTTCGTGTGCCAAGCCGGCGTCCTCCTGAACGAGACACACCTTTCCTTTGCCCGTCCCCTCGCAGTTCCCCGGCTGCTGTTGCTCCCTTAGCCCGGGGAAGAGAGACCTCTGACCCTCCAAATGCAGTAAGACTCCATCTCCCATCAGCCGCAGCCAAGCTCGCCAATGGTCCCCTAGGAGAGACTTCCGCCTTTCTGTCCTCAGCACGGTGGGTTGGGAAGGAAGGAAGGGAGGGAGGGAGGGAGGGAAGGTGGCTTTGCTTTGGAATTGATTTCAGCTTCATCTACACAGTGGAGTTCCGCGGGCCTATCCCATCCTTGCCAAATCTGGACTTGCATACTGGAGCTATCAACGCGCCTGTATTATTTCCGTCTGCCTGATCCGCCACCCAGATTGATCCGATTTGCACCTCCTCCATAATATGCAGGGGTTTCTCGGTGGTGGTATCAATTGGGTTGCCTTCCAAGTCATGACCGCCAGGCGAACCAGGAGTTCAGTCAGCCTTCGCTGGTGGCTGTTTTATTTACTATTATTATTATTATTATTATTATTATTATTATTATTATTATATTAATTAATTTGCTTAGATCCAAGAATTCATTTGCGCAGAGAGATCTTTGCAAAGCCAGCTCCAACTGGCTAGAACCGAAGGGCTCTCTGCGCGCTCGCGCTCCTTTGCGCGCGATGCTCGTATTGCTGCTCTCTCCCTCCCAGGCCCCACTCGCAAAAAAAACTCCCACCCCACCGGCCGACTTTGTCGCCCAGAGTTCAAGCACATCCCTGCCGAGGGGTCTGGTCAAAACGGGAACCCAAGTTGGTTGTTTTTGTTGTTATTTGGAAAGATGCACAATTTGATCAGGCGCGGAGGGGCGGACAATATAAAATACATAAGAAATGAGCATTGCAATGTAGGTGGCACAGGACCCCTTTAACATGCAAGCCCTTCCTTTTCCTTCCTTCCTTCCTTCCTTCCTTCCTTCCTTCCTTCCTTCCTTCCTTCCTTTCCAAAACAAACACGCGAAACTGATTGTCTTCACCCTCCGGTTGCCGACGAAATCTCCAGCTGTCCACGAAGTGGACAACAAGTCCAACGTTGACTTTTTGGTGCGTTTCTGTGTGTGGACTTGTGTTACTTTTTTCCCTCCACCACTTCTGTTCCCATATCAAATTACCGAGTGGCTGAGGAAGCAGGCAATTATATTCCTTGTTCGAGGAAGAAACAAAAACAAAAATAGAACAGAAATCCACTCATTTGGGAAGAGCGAGTGGGCGAAGGAAAGCTCAAAAAGGCTTCCCTTCTCTTCTGGATACCGGAAAGGGACGAATTCCTGCCTTTTCTCTGTCTGCCTTTTCTCTCTCCCTCCTCCCTGTCTCTTCTTCTGAAAATTAGTGCCGCACAGTCTCGCGCAAATGTACACGGCAGCATTTCTCAGTGACTTCCGTAGGACTTCTTGGGGTTCACCCAGTGCAGCCCAATCGCAGCAACAAGACTCCCGGAGTTCAATGATTCTTTACTTTCCAGGACTGCGGGTGTTTCTGTTTACGCGCGAGTTCCGCCCCATTGTGCTCCGCGAGAAGCTCATCTTCTCGTAAGCAGGCATAGCAGGATCGCTGCTTTAAGGCGCCCATTCTCCACCCCGGGGATTTTGCTTTGCTGTTTGGTGAATTGGCTGCCTTTGATGAAAAGGCTGGTGCCCTGCTGTTTTTATTGTAATGATCATGGGCATAGCCAGGATTTTGGTTGAGGGGGGGGGGCAGAACCTCAGATTTGTATTGCATGGTGTTCTTAGCCGCTTCAATTTCATGGGTAAGTCGCCTTGCGTCCCCATAAGGGAAAAAAAAGGGGGGGTATAATAAATACAACAGTAATAGGAATAATGTCAATAATATTAAGTGACTGGGAGGGAGCGTGCATAAGGAAGACTCCTGTTATATGTTACTGATAGGTGCTGTCGAACATCTAATATGCATTGGAACATTTTTAGGACTTGCAATAGTGGGAGGAGAGTTTTTAAGTTTCCTGACCGAAGCTGCAGGAGTGATGCTGAATAATGAAAAGCCCCTTCCTCGTGGTTCCTCGGGGAAGCGCGGCCCTTCCGCAGGCGCTTTCGTTGCCGAAGTAGCTTTGAAATCCCACGAACTCTTCCCACCGAAATTGACAGCTGCCTCTCCTCCTCTTGGTTTCAGCGACAGGGCAACAACAAATCTCAGTAGCCACTCTCGGTCCTGGGAATAATCAACGCGGAATGGTATAGTGGTGCCTGTTATGGCCTCACCAAAGGAACAGAAGCGAAGCAAAAGCGCGCCTTCTCTTTCCATGTTTCCTCACTGCCAAAAAAGCAAAAACAAAGCCAGAGAGGTCTGCTGGAGGAGGCTCCTTCTCCCTCCCTTCCTCCCCACACGCTTTAGTTTTTTTGTTTTCAGGTTTAAGGCTGTAACCCACACATACACACTGAACCTGAGAGAAAGTCCAGTTGAAGCCACTGGACCGAATAAAATCGTAGGACTGAGCTTCCTTTAACGCAGAGAGGGTCTTGCAAAAAGTTAACGATATTGACAATCTGATCTTTGCCTGGTGCGCCGAGGCATTTGCAATGCCGATGAGCTGCTTAAACAACGGATGCCTCACCATCGTTATTTTACACACCCCTATAGCTCTCATTTTTATTAAAAACATACCCAATGCTGCCGATGTCGCTGGACTACAACTCCCATCATCCACTGGGGCCTGGGATGGAAGGAGCCTAATTACATTTAGAGGACTGCCAAAGTGAAAGGTTGCTGCCTCGGGTATGTTTTTATAGGAAAGAGAAGCGACGTTGGAAGATGGAAAAACAATAACAGCTAAACACGAGACCTTCTTGCCCAAGCTGCTCACTGGCACCACAAAAGGCTCTTTCCAAAGGTCCTTTCCTCCCCAGCTGAGATCAGATTGGAGCAGCTTTAATTTGCGGGACCCGCCTGCTCTGGAAGATGCGCTGCTCTCTGCTTGGACCATCTCGTTACATCCCAGTTTTTCTCACTCAGGACCTTCCTTGGCCGCCTCGTGTAACGTGTGTGAGCGCAGGTTTAGGATGGGGCTTCTCTAGCTGCGGAGGAGGCGCTTTCTCCTTCTCATCCTAACACAGCTTGCCATGGGATGTCTTTGAAGGGCAGTTTTTTCCGTTGCGTAAAGCCACCTGTCCCGCAGGTGAGCTCCCGGGACGGAGGCCTGCGGGGTCGGGGAGGGAGGCGGTTTGCGGAGGTCTTCGATGCTGCAGAAAGATCCTGCAGAAACGAGCCAGGGAGATCCGGCAGAGAGGTACCTGCTGGCACAAGGTGGCCCAGCCTGGACTCACCTGGCGCGACCGGGCGGCGCCCTCCTTCTCTCACCTGACGTCTCCACCAGGCAGGGCGGGGCTCCTTGTTGCTGTTGCTCCGAGTTTGTTGTTTGGTTTACTTAAAGAATCTATCAACTGCCCACCATTTAAAAACGCCCTGGCAGCGTAAAAAAAGCAAAGAAAAAGCAAATACCAACAAAATGCAAAGCTAAATAAGAATACATTAAATCCATCTGTAAAACCAACAGAAACCATTTTGAGCAGGAATGTCAACACTGCCTTGGCCAGATGGAGTGCTGGATTTTCAAACTTCTTTCTAGCTTACATTAAGGAACACTGATATAGTTTGAACCCAAAAGGTGTAGGTGTTTGTGGGTGTTTACGGGAGCACAATGACATTTTTATAGTGCATTTCTATACTCAGAAGTATGCTTTATTGAGTTCAATGCTCCCAAATAAGTGTGTATAGTCTCTGGCGAACATAATAATAATAATAACAATAATAATAATTTATATAGTCATCCAAAGATCATAGGGTGGTTTACAAGTTCTATAAAATTATAGGGTTTCTTAACTAGATCACCGGTATTTTGCACTGAAAAGGTCCTCAAACCGTTTACAACCAAAGCAAAAAATACAATAATAAAATCACATGAACATTATTAAAACAGATTTAACAGTATAATATATATTTATTTTTATTGGGTTCTATAAACAAGAATAATGTTATACAAACAAGTATACCAAGTTTTCTCATGTTATTTGTATATCACAAAACTAGCATAATAAATGTGGTTATGCTTCTTTTATTCTATTTAGTGGGGAGGGGTTGTGTCAGTGTTACTTGTAAGGGTTCTATTACTATTTACTTGGTGGCGAGAGAGGTTGGAGGTGGCTTAGGGTGTGGTTGGTTGTCTTTGGTTGGCTGTAGTGAGAATTGTTTTTGTGTGTGAGCAGGGTGTGAGTGTGTATTTTTGAATCAGGTTAGCCAGATTGATTCGTATGCTGTTGGGGGATTCTTCTTGTTGTCTTGTTGGGCTGTGCATGTGATATCGTGCTGGAGCACAAGGAAACAAAAATATATTTGGCAGAGCCAGTCTTGTGCTCCCGCTGGTGCGTTTGCACTGAGCCAACCTCCTTGTGTCTTGCCCCTCTTGGTAAGCCACAAGGAAGCTGGTGATTGGTCAGGCGAGTACGACCTCCTTACCTTGCTGACTGTTGTTGCTCCTCCCGCTGGATTGACTTGAGTGCAGATGGGTTGGACTTTTAAATGTTCAAAAACTGAAACACCTTTTGCACATTAAGTTAGAGCAGGGAATCCTGTCTTGGATGCAAATGTTTATTTTCCCAACCCCATCAGCCACAGAAATGTGTCAGCCCTACACACCCCAGGGATTCACTACAACATTTTGTTGTGGAGCATTTATTGTAACAAGGCTGCTCCACAATGCTGCAATCCGGAAAGCTGTTTAAAGAAGTTCGTTGATTTATACTGAATATTATGCTGGGGAATGCCACTGGAAAAGTCCGTAACAGATAATGTTAGGGATGTCTGGAGCAGAAATGTGTAAGTTTATCTTGGTCTTTCCCCTCTTTTCCCCCTCCCAAGGGATCTCTAAGCACCACTTATGTGAAGAATTATGGATTCAATGTCAAAAATTAATTTCTCTCCAAATTGTTTCCATTCTGACTACACACCAGGTCTAAAATATGCTTGGTGGAGCGTCCCAAACCTCATACAAATTCTGCCAAGATAAAAAGAAACAAAAGTAAACAAAGCTGATCAAGGAAAGTTCAGATGACTAATACTTATTCGCAAAGTTAAAAAAAAATCACACACAAAAAATCTAGGCTCATTCACTAACTATGAGTTCCAGCATAGTCCCATTGATTTACATAGACCTACACCATGGTAAGTAGTCAATGAGTCACTCTATTAGAATGCTTCATTAAACCTCTAGGTTTTCTTCTTTCTTCCAGGCACGTAACATGTATTCCCAAATGCCTCACAATTTAAATGAATACTTTCATGACCGCAACCTTCTTGCATGAATTATGTCTTTCAAAGTCTTCAGTCTCCCCAATAATACACATCTATAGATGTGCAACTGTTAGGCAGGCTGCATATAAATCTTCAGGCAGGGTCAGAGCAGATGAAAAATAGGGTTGAATCAGAGAGTAAAGAAACTACTTATCTTCTCCAGTCTCCAAACTTCTAATTCATTTGGAGAAAGCTGTGCAAGTTCAAAGTTGCCCCTTCATTTTGACCTTATATTCCCCGCTTTGCCTGCTAACCCCAGAAATAAGGCCTGTGGATTCAACACATCCAGACACTCCAAGGGTTATTGATCCTTCAGACCTGCCAATAAATGAGTTTTTGGAGTATCCGGTTGCTTTGAAACATCTTCCACAGTTTTATAGACATCCTGATCACTCTGTTCTTACTTTTGTACTTTGAAGGAACAGTTTACCAGATTTTCATATTTTTAAAGAAAGCTGATAAAAAAGCCACAAGTTGCTTGCACACTCCAGCCTGCCTTCTGCCTCTGCAAATTGTATCAAAAGGAACTGAGCGAGTAATTCGCCCAGTAGTTCGTGCTATCAATTTGAATACAATCTGCATGTGCTAATTAATTTTTTTAAATGATTTGCTAAAAATTCTGCACCACCAACATGAAGAAGAACCTTGTATGATAAGCAGGAATCAGCTTAATGTCACACATGGGGCCAATATATATGGAAAACCTTTTGTGGGGGGTCCAGAATATAAGGGGCTGTTACATGGTCTTTATTCACTGTCCCAAGCAGAAAGCCAGAATCCTCAGTGGCTGGTGAGACTGTTCACTGATAAGAATTGCCCATGCCTGCTATAGAATGATGATCAAATATGAAGTGGGAGGAGATATCTGAGATGACAAGGGAAGGAGCTTAGCAGCACAGAAAAACATGTCTGTTGACTATCGAGAAGCCCTTCGCATGGACCACTGGAGGCAGTTAGTTAGTAACCATGCAAAACTATGCCCCACAGTCATGGCCATAATTTTCACCTGTGAACAGCCTTGCCAATTGCCGGCAGCCCAGATGGCCAGCATAATAATAAGAGACAGCTATGGAAGCCTTCTCTGGGTGGCGCTGTGGTCTAAACCACTGAGCCTAGAGCTTGCCGATTGGAAGGTCGGTGGTTCGAATCCCCGCGATGGGGTGAGCTCCCATTGCTCAGTCCCAGCTCCTGCCAACCTAGCAGTTCAAAAGCATGTCAAAGTGCAAGTAGATAAATAGGTACCGCTCTGCCAGGAAGGTAAACGGCGTTTCCGTGAGCTGCTCTGGTTTCGCCGGAAGAGGCTTAGTCATGTTGGCCACATGACCCAGAAAAACTGTCTGCAGACAAACGTCGGCTCCCTCGGCCAGTTAGGCGAGATGAGCACCGCAACCCCAGAGTCGTTCACGACTGGACTTAACTGTCAGGGGTCCTTTACCTTTATCTTTTATGCAAGCCTTATTGGCGACTTTGGGTGGGGAAGCAGCGTATTAAAACAAACAAACAAATGTGCACAGAGACCCACAAGGGAATGGAACTCAGAAATGAACTTCTACATGCATGGCAATACTTGATGGCTGCCTTTGGGAGGAAGGGATATGATATAAATTCAAATGAATGAATGAATAATACAACATCAAGTGAGTCATTTGTGTAAAACCAATTGAAAACACTACAGGCAGAACTTAGGTATCATCAGGTTAAACAATACTTTTCAGTTGGGAGCAATCAAGTTTACAGGTAGCAGTAGCAGTAAAATAATGAAATATTTTCACTTGTATTCCACTTCACAGAAATCTCAGAGGTTTTGTAAAATGTTTGAGCTTGTTAGTTTGGATTACTGGTACTCGAGGGTCTGGCAGACAGTGTTGTTGGGGGGGGGGGGGAATCCCATAAACTATAAGTCTGTAGGGGGATTTTGCTGCATGGCCTGATTTAATATCATTTATGAATAAGGAGGGCGATGGATGAATGGTTTCCCCAGTCTAAAGTATGAGTTTCATGAACCTCATGCCTTTTTATTTTATCATATTTTACTCTTATTAAATATCTATTCATATGGTGCACACATGATAAGAAAGCAAGGGAATTAATATTAATATTTTTGTTTGATCCACCTCGAGTTCAACATACAGTGGTACCTCGGGATACATACACTTCAGGTTACAGACTCCGCTAATCCAGAAATAGTGCTTCAGGTTAAGAACTGTGCTTCAGGATAAGAACAGAAATTGGGCTCCGGCGGCAGCTAAAGTGGTGCTTCAGGTTAAGAACAGTTTCAGGTTAAGAATGGACCTCCGGAATGAATTAGGTACTTAACCCGAGGTACCACTGTTTTGGTAATTATTGCAGTGTTTTCTTTTTCAAATATGTAGAAGTACTTGTTAAAACTCTACAATATTTTGCTCTACTCACATTCCATGACTGCATTGGCACTGCACAATGCTTTGGTTTTTTTGTTTTCTGCAAACTTGCTTTTATTTCTTAGTTTTCCTTCTGTAATTTTTTCCTTTCCTTATAATTTAAAAAGTCCAATAAAAATTATATGAGGAAAAACACTCCAGTACAATGAAAAAGAGCTGATTAAGAGCTGCAGTTAAAATCTACATAAAATGCAGAAATAGTCAAAATGCAAACTACACAATATAGGAGGGGATAAAACAAATGACCATATAACAGCAGAACAGAACATTGACTTCTTGGCTATATGGTCTTAGTAGGATCCGAAAGCAAGGGAGAACTTGATCAGAACTTAGCTACTGCAGATGCCTGTCATGACTCCAGAGGCAGGGAGTCCCATAGGCAGGGCGTTGGGATGGAAAATGTCCTGTTTTGGGTTACAGCTGTTTGGGCATCATCCAATAATGGAACCACAAGTGGAGTCCCCTCTGCAGATCTCAATGGCCAGGTTAGCACAGATGGGGGAAAGTGCTCCTGCAAATATTTCACAGGTGTGGAACAAATTCAGAAGCAGACACGGTGTAGACAATCAAAGACTCTATATCCAATAAGAATCACATCAGAACGAAGTGATGTAACTAGCATGGTAATTCTGAAACACATTTTCCCTATTAGCCTGCAATGTCACTCAATTCACCTCATTAGTGGAGACCTGCAAAAGCCAAATAGTCAGATCAAGATATTTTCTTCAAATAAAACATGAATTCTCTCCCCAGTGCTTTCATTTACCTAGAGAAATAGGCTTCCGCAGAGATATTATCGGCATTTGACTTTTCATTAGCTACGCAAGGGCTGGGTTAAAATAAAAATTCCCTTTAAACCAGAGAGCCTGTAATTGGAGGCTACCAATTTTGCACCAAAGACTTTGGCACGATGCTCTCTTTCCTTCCTTTTAAAATGCCCGGCGCTGTTTTTCTTGGGCTCAGGCATGCAAAACCCACAAGGATTCCCTTCTCTGACCCTTTGTTTACACATCTCACTTTTCCCAGTGATATTTTTATTAGTGTGCTTTTGGTAAACATGACCTTGACTGTCCTACAGAGTCTCTCTCCACTATACTGTCTATCAGATAATATTCAGTTTAGGGGAAAGCTTCAGTGTGAGAAGCACACCATAAAAATGTGCTGAAAAGTCAGTGCAAAATACAAAGGGTCACATTTGAAATTTGAGCTAGGAATAGGACGCTAGATTTCTTGGGAACGGACTATGGATCGGACTGAAAAATCCTTATTCATGTAAAATTTTCACCGTCGCCAAAGGAAGTTTGTGCCTGAGTAACCAGAGCCGAGCTATAAATTATTATTTGTTGCACTTCTGGGGTAAATTATGAGGGAGGGGCATTCAGAAGAAGTTGTTTTCTTCTGAAGGAGAATGTTTTCAGCTCAGCAAAAACAAAACTGTGCTTGTTTCAGGACCAGCTCATACTTCCACTTGATGACTGCAGCACCTATCAGGCAATGTGAAGCAGGCAATGCAGAAGTCCAGAAATAGAACTTCTCACTTTGCCTGAAACAGCAGTGCTTTTCAAAAGAGCCGGGTCCACAGATTCAGCTGCCAGTAATCAAAACGACAGTATTCAAGGGATATGCTTGCCTTTATCAAGCAGCATAAGTCAACTTACTCACAGTCTTGGATTTAAGGCTGGTGACGTCATCACATTTCATATTTCCTGGCTTCAAAATATGAATCTCAGTAGCTTGCAATGCTTGCATTGACAAGCAAATGGTGAAACCCCACAAGTTCTTTGGCGAAGATTTCAATCTGATGTGGAAAAGAGCTTCCATCTTGCCTCTCTGCCTCCTCCTCACCCACTTCAGACACCAGAGCAGGGTAGGATGTGGAAAAGGCCTCGCTCCCCTTCCTCCATTCCAATAGCGCTGCCACCACAGCAGCACCCCCATTCAGAGGTGCCAACTTGAAGGAAACAATTTTTTTGTGGGGGGCAACGACAGATAAGGACAGTGATGTGGGACAGAGGATGGTGGGTGGGGAGAAAGAAGGGAGGGCAGAAAAGGAACTTGAAAGTAAATGGCGATGCTCTGGACAGCAGAAAATTATGTCTGCTGCCACGGTTGTTGTTACCCTATCAAAATGATCTTACCACATTTTTCACTGTAGTGAAGAGAGCGATCACACTTTTTTCTCCAAGGGATACATGAGATATTAGTAGGTTTTTCCCATGTGGCCCAAATCATGCGCATTCAAACAACTGTCAGGACAGAGTGATTCTGAGGTCAAAACTAATGAACTTAAGCATAAAAAGAGAAAATAATTATCATGCTTACGCCACAGTCTTTGAACGTTCTTTTTAATGGGCTAATGTTTTGCTGTTCCTGTGAGGAGAACAAGCTTGACGTTGGGCAAATGGAATTCTGTCCTTGGAACCAAACTAGACATGACATGAAAGATCCACAGTCAGGATCTCTTGCATTTAAAACTAGGTCAAAGCGGCAAGGGGGTGGGGGAATTGGATCAGGAGGGTGATGTGGTGGGGGGTGGAGATAAGGGAAGATTAGCCTCCATGCTGTCTTTCTGAATCAAAATGCTCTCCTGACATTATTTTATAATGGCCTCCAAGTGGGGAATCCAAAGGTGCTGTCCATTGTTAGTGTGTGTGTGTATTCGTGTTTATGTATATATAGAGGGGGGGGAATTTTTGTGATCTTGGGGGTGGGGAAACACAGAAAACACCTTGGTGAACTGGATACTTCCCTGGATCAGGATGTTTTTAATGTTTAATATTTTACTTTGTTTTATATATGCTGTAAGTCACCCAGAGTGGCTAGGGAAACCCAGCCAGATGGGTGGGGTATTAATAATAATAATAATAATAATAATAATAATAATAATAATAATAATAATAATAATAATTATTATTATTATTATTATTATTACTATTATTACAGGAACATAGTGCTTTCTCCCATGGGGAGAAAAGTGTTGAGGAAGGGTTTCTGGCCTTCCCAAGCACCATGGAGCTGATCTAATTCTCCTGTGGCTGATACTAACTTTTGAGATTAGGGAGATCCTGATCACAGATCTTTTGCAACATGGCTAGTTGCGTTCCTGCATCCCCATCTTTGATGCTAGTCACAGCCCCACTTCTACAGCTTCACAGCCCCACAATGCTACAACTAAGCAAAAACTCAACTAGGCCATTTTAAGAAAAAGGTATTGTAATAAAGTCATTACTTCTGCTCCATTCATCATGCCCACTGTGGCTAAACATTTCCTTTTACAGACTGGTTCCATAATCCTTTGTTATGCTTGATTTTGTGACTGTATATTTAGCAGTATACATAATGTTTCCAAGCTTAGAGCAACTTTTAATTATAAATCGTATCTCTCCAAATGAATGTTGCCACTTCAAATACAAAGAAACGGCTATTTGTAATTCAAGAGGATTTTATCAAACTGCAATTTCCTTAACAAGCACGCTAATGTCTCATTTGAGCAGCCTGGGCATATTTATCTTATGAGACAGAAAAATCATTTGCAGAATGCTTTAACTGCTAAATAAATATTTTACTGGCAACTTCTGAAACATCATAAATGCAAGTCAATATAAACAAAGCAATGTGGAAACAAGCTCTACTCGTGAGACTAAAGTGACGGCTGGCGAAGTCATTGTGGAAGAGGACTCTGTTTTGCATCAGGCAACATATTAGCTTTTGGAAAATCTGATTTCTTCCCACTATAGTAAGCAAATAATTGTAGCTTGTTTGCAAATTCTGCCAATGAAAAGCACATCAAGCTTCCAGGCTTCGTGATACAGCTGGAGAGGACATACCAGCATGCCAATTATTTAAATTCGCTTTATTGCCATTATTTTTAAATTGCATTCGCTGTTTATAAAAGGTGATGGATTCAGAGATCCCTGTGGAGAAGGGTTGCCTCCTTGGCCCTGGAACAAGAATGCTATTGCTGTGGTAGCATAAGTATATTCCATTATCTCCTGCAATTCCCGTAGGGTGACTCATTTTTATAAATGCACCCACATGTAGTGAAATCCAGCCACATGAAATCCAGTCTCTTCCCTCACAACAAACCTTGCATTTGGCTGTGTCTTTCTTTCACCACATGATGGCCCGTTTATAAGCACGAGGAACCACAGTAGCATTTATCTCGTCTCTCCCTTGAAACGGGCAGCTTCAATGTACACACCTTGGAGTTAAAGAAGTCCTGGAAGCTGTTTATGAGCAAGTTTAGATGGCTTGGGAAAAGAACCAAACACTTCCTTGGAGGGTGGGCCTATGAATTGGTCACTCTATGTGGGGCTGCCCTTGAGACTGACCCAGAAACTCCAGCGGGTGCAGAATGCCATGGCGAGACTCCTTACGGGGTCCTTGCCGTGGGATCACATTCACCCGGTGCTGTACCAGCTGCACTGGCTCCCGGTGGAGTACAGGATCAGGTTCAAGGTGCTGGTTTTAACCTTTAAAGCCCTATACAACCTAGGACCCTCGTACCTACAGGACTGCCTCTCCTGGTATGTCCCACAGAGGATCTTATGGTCTTCAAACAAAAACATCTTGGAAGTCCCGGGCCACAGGGAGGTTAGGCTGGCCTCAACCAAGCCAGGGCTTTTTTGGCTGTGACTCCGATCTGGTAGAACGCTCTGTCACAAGAGACTAGGGCCCTGCGGGACTTAACAGAGCTGTTCCACCAGGCCTTTGGCCAAGGCACAGTCTGACCCTCTCTTTTGGTAATCCTCATAGAACTCTAGCCCAATGGTTGCCATTAATTTGATTCTGAATTGATTTTAGAATGAATTAATTTTAGAATGTATTTCAATTAATTGATTGTGATTTTATGTAAACTGTGTTACTTTTACTGTTGTTAGCTGCTCTGAGCCTGGCTTCGGCTGGGGGGAGGGCGGGATATAAATAAATTAATAATAATAATAATAATAATAATAATAATAATTATTATTATTTATTAAGTCACAACAGCTAAATGGAAAGTCCATGTACAGAGGCAGTATAACGGGGAGGACCACCAGACCAGCACCTTTACAACCTGCCAGTGGAGGCTGGCTCATTAGCACAAAGGGGGCACGGCCCTCATCCAGTCCTCCCCTGCCTTCTTACTTGCAACCAGTCAAGGGGATGGTGCTGCCTGTCAGCTTCCTCCTCCTCAGTCTCCATGTCGCTCTTAAGAACTCAGCAAGGAGGGAGGGGGGCAAATCAGTTGGCTCTGGTTTCTGTTTAGGCCCCCTGCCTTCTGCTATCTCTGGCTCAGTGGGCACCAGTCACAAGTGCAACCTGCTGGCTGGTTGAGTGAATGAAAACAGATTACCGGAGAAGGCAGATCTTGGCCTGATCCTGCAAGACAATTGGTAATGTTCTTACACTGTGCAAGTGTGTTGATGATCCCCAGGAGCCTTTGGAAGACAGAACTTATGGAATGGAAATGCGAATGGTACAGCGCTGTATTTGTGGCCCACTATTATATTTGGTAAGACTTGCATTTATTTATAAATATACATGAAGACAGGAGTGCCTGGTGTGCTCTGGTCCATGGGGTCATGAAGAGTCGGACACGACTAAATGACTAAACAACAATAATAACATTATATTGTTCAGTGAATGGGTCAAATTTTTTTTTTTGCAAGTAAATTTTTATTCAAAATTTGTAAAGAAAAAAGTACAAACACATACAAAAATAAACATTTTAACATAACTTATTCATCCTATTTTCATGCTATACAAAAATAAAAACGTACAATCATACCAACAAATAATATAAACCTTGGGCTCTACTTAGCCCTTGACTTCCCTTCACCCTTTTGGTAAGTATCAAATAAATCCCAGGTAACGTAATTAGTTTATTAAAGTTTATAGTTATTAGCTGATAAAGTTTTTCTAATACCGCCAGTTCCTCCTATATCTCCGTTCCAATATATTTCCAAAATTTACACCAATTTTTTTGAAATTTCTGGTCATCTTGGTCTCGTATTCTGCTTGTTAATCTATCTAGCTCAGCATAATTAATCATTTTGACCTGCCAGTCACTTACATTAGGTATAGTTTCTATTTTCCAGTTTTGTGCCAGCATAATTCTTGCGGCTGTGGTGGCATAGAGAAATATTTTTTTATCTTCATTTTTTATTTCCTTACCCATAATTCCCAGCAAAAAGGCCTCAGGTCTTTTGGGGAAAGTATATTTAAAGACTTTTTTAAGTTCATTATAAATTGCTTCCCAAAAAACCTTCACCTTGTTGCATTGCCACCACATATGGTAAAGGTCTCCCTGCACTTCACCACATTTCCAGCATGTCTTATTTTCTGATCTATACATTTTAGCCAATTTTGCCGGCGTGAGGTACCATCTATAGAGCATTTTCCAAACATTTTCTCTCAAGCTCGTACAGGCCGTAAATTTAATATCTCTATTCCACAATTTCAACCACTTTTCAAATTCGATGTTATAGCCGAAGTCAGATGCCCATTTAATCATTGCCTCTTTGACTTCCTCGTCCTTTGTATGCCATTCCAGTAATATGTCGTATAATTTAGACAAAGTTTTGTTTTTACCTTCTATTATTTCTATATTGAATTTTGATTTCTTATCCTCAAAGCCCATTTTTCTTTTATCTTGCTTTAACATATCATTCACCTGATGATATTGTAGCCAACCGGTGAATTGATCCTTTATTTCCTCGTACGGTTTAAGTTTAGGCCCTTGTTCTGAATTTCTTACCAAATCTTCGTAAGTGGCTGTCTTCCCTTCCATGTTGATCTTTTTTATTGTTAAGACCTCTACCGGTGAGATCCACCATGGTGTTTTTCTTTCAAGAAGATTCTTATTTCTTTCCCAGACCTGATATATTGGGCCCCTGAAAATATGATTTAGGAAAGCCCGATGGACTTTCACCTTCTCATACCAGAGATATGCGTGCCACCCATAGCAATTATTAAAACCTTCTAAATCCAATAGATCTCTGTTCTCCAATTTTATCCAATCTTTTAGCCAAAGTAGGCACGCTGCTTCATAGTATAAACTCAAATCTGGGAGAGCAAAACCTCCTCTTTCCTTTTTATCAGTTAATATTTTCATTTTAATCCTTGGTCTTTTCCCCTGCCAGATGAATTTCATCAGGGTTCTCTGCCATTCTTTACATTGTTTTAAACCTTTAATAACTGGAAGAGTTTGAAATAAGAACAACATCCTCGGCAAAACATTCATTTTAACCACTGCTATCCTCCCTAAGAAGGAAAATTTCATCCTCCCCCATATTTCCAAATCTTTCTTTATTTTTTGCCATGTAACTTCATAATTATCTTTATATAGATTTATGTTTTTTGCCGTGATCCACACTCCCAAATATTTGACTTTTTTCACCACCATGATTTCCACTTTTTGTTCTAGATCTTTCGTTTCTTCTTTAGTTAGATTTTTAACCAGCATTTTAGTTTTATTCTTATTTACCTTAAAACCTGCCACCTCTCCAAATTCCTCAATTTTTTGTAATGCTTCTTTTACACTATCTTGTGGGTCTTCCAAAGTCAAAACAATATCATCGGCAAAGGCTTTAATTTTAAATTCCCTCTTTCCTACTCTAATTCCTTTCACTTCTGTTGCCTCTCTCAGTCTCTTATTAAGTACTTCCAAAATTATAATGAATAATAAGGGGGATAGGGGGCAACCTTGTCTGGTCCCTTTGTAAATGTTAAAGTATTCTGTTGTATTATTATTTATCACCAGCTTTGCTTTCTGTTCTTTGTATATTGCTTCTACGCCTCTTCTAAATGTTTCGCCAATTCCCATCCTCTCCAAAACCTTCTTTAGGAAGTTCCATGATACATTGTCAAATGCCTTTTCGGCGTCTATGAAAACCAATGCAGCTTTTCTGTCTATTTTCATATCCAGGTATTCAATAATGTCAATCAGGTTCCTTACATTATCCCGTAGTTGTCTCCCTGGGAGAAATCCTGTCTGATCACCATGAATTTTATTAGTCAAGACCTTCTTTAATCTTTCCGCCATTATATCCGCAAATAGTTTATAATCATTATTTAATAATGAAATTGGCCTATAGTTCTTTACTTCCATAGTGTCGACCTCTTTCTTAGGAATCAATGTAACATAGGCTTCCTTCCAGGTGTTAGGTATCTTTCCATTTCTCAGTATATTATTCATAACCTCTCCCAGCACTGGTGATATTTGGTTAATTAATATTTTATAATATTTGGCCGGAAGGCCGTCCGGTCCCGGCGCCTTTCCAGCTTTCATCTTTTTGATAGCCTTTTTTATCTCTTCCTGTGTTATTATCTCATCCAGTGCTGCTCTTTCATCTTCTACAATTTGTTCCAGATGGAATTTTTGCAAAAATTGATCTATTTCTTGTTCTGTTTCCTCTCCTCTTTTATACAAATCCTTATAATATCTTTGGAATATTCTTTTTATTTCTTTTGGTTCTTCCATAATCACATCTCCTTCTTTTATTTTACTGATCATACTCAACTTCTTCCTTTCTCTCAGCTGCCACGCTAGATATTTCCCTATCTTATTTGCAAATTCAAAGTTCTTTTGGTTCATCCTCTTAATTTTCCACTCTATCTCTTGGTTAATTATTGTAGCAAATTTAGCTTGTAATATTTTTAAGTTCTGTTTTAAACTCTCTTCACTAGGGTTAACTGTTAATTTTTTCTCGTTTTCCATAATCTGTGTTAAAATCTGCTCTTTCTTTTTTTCTTTTTCTTTTCTTAGTTGGCTATTTTTCTGAATCAAAAAACCCCTCATAACCGCTTTTCCTGCATCCCACACCATGTCTATGGAAGTTTCTCCATTTAAATTCCACCTAAAGTATTCTTCAATTGTTTCTATAGCCTTATTTACTATCCTTTGATCATTAAACAAATATTCATTCATTCTCCATCTGGCTGTTTTAACCTCTCTGCCTTTTAACTCCATGGAAACCGCGCTATGATCAGATAAAGTTCGGGGCCAAATTTCAGACTTGGTTAGGTTCTGTACCAGTTCCCTTGAGACCCAAATACTGTCTATCCTCCCCCAGCTCTGATTCGGATTTGAAAAAAAAGTAAATTGTTTTGCAGTGGGGTTTTTAAGTCTCCAAGCATCCGTCAATCCCAAATTATTTACCATGTCAAAGAAAGATCGTGGTAATTTACCTTCTTTCCCATCTCGTCTTTTTATTGATCTATCCATATTCGGCGTCACCACCCCATTAAAGTCTCCCATCAATATCATTTTCTGATCCGTCCATTCCATTAATATATTGTCTAATTCCAAAAAGAATGCTGATTTTTTCTCATTCGGGGCGTATATTCCAACCACAACTATTTTTTCTCCATGAAACACCATCTGCACCACAACTACTCTCCCATGCTCATCTTTGTACAGTAATTGCGGGTCATATTTTTCCTTTATATAAATTACTACCCCTCTTTTCTTAACCTTGTCTGAAGTCACAAAGTCCAATCCCAGCCTTTTATTGCTTAATACCCTCTTATGTTTTCCTATAACATGCGTTTCTTGAAGACAAATTAGGTCCCAATTCTTTTTCAGCAATACATGTGCAATCTGATTCCTCTTATTTTTATTGTTCAAACCGTTCACATTCCAGCTTATTGTTTTTAAAGCCATCTGTTTAAACTCTTCTGACTAATTTAACTAGATTAAATAGACACTACTGTTCCTTACTCTCCTCCTCCTGTTCTTCCCCTTCTCCTATTAAGCTCTCCTCTTTTTCTTCTTCTTCTTCACTCCCTTCACCCTCCTCGTCTCTCTGTCGTTCCTCCCTTTCCGCCTCCCCTTCAACTTTCCCCAGGTCCTTCTCATATCTCCTCGCAAATTTTTGGAGTTCAACACTAGAGCTTAATTTAAACCTTTTTTCCTTAAAGTAGAATGAAATGCCTTCCGGAAACTCCCATCTATACAGTATCCCGTTCTTCTTCAATTGGTTTGTTAGTTTTTTATATATCTCTCTCCTTCGAAGAAATCTCGAAGGAATTTCTCGAAAAATAATAATTGGGTTTCCTTCAATATATAACCTTTTTATGTGGTTCTGTTGTAGTATTTCATTTCTTATTTCCAAAGTGTTGAACATGACAATTATATCACCTGGCAGCTTTTTCTTTCTGGCTCTATCTGATTTTGGTCTTATTCGAAAAATGTTTACTAAATAACCATTTATCTCCTCCTCACTCTTATTTAACCAAGTTGCCAGCTCTTTTATCATTTTAAATCTAATGTTTTCGTTTGGGGTCTCTGGTACACCCCTCAGTTTCAGGTTGGTTTGATTTTGCCGCATTTGCATCATAGCCATATTGTCCAACAGCTCTTCCTGAACTCTTTCTATCTCTTTAACTTCTGCTCTAATTCCATCCACCTCCTTCTTACTGGTTTTCATATCTTTTTGCACCTTTTTCATTGAATCATCCAAAACCTTAGTTCTTACTGATAAATCTTTAACCTTTCCTGTCAATTCCCCCACCACTCCCTCCAATTTCTTGTCCAAAATGTCCTGTACCTCAAGTAATTTTCTCTCAATATATTGTTCATTATTTTTAAATTCTTTCCTTATTTCGGCCATCAGGCTACTATAGTCTTTAATTTCTTTCCTTTCCTTGGCATCCTCTTGTCTCGAAGGCCTCCTTTCCGCTGGTGTTGCCACCCCCTTTTTTGCACCGTTTGTCATTTTGTAAGCTTAAAAGGTCTTAGGGTCCACCACACTAATGTCTTTCAAAAAGAGGTGAGGCACAGGATCGCAGATAGTCTCTGATGGGTAAATAAGTTACCGGGTCTGGCTTTGGAGTGTAATAACAGATAATAGGCGTCAGACTATTCACACACACACACACAAAAATCAATCTTTACCTTTTATATTCTTTGCCCTCTTATAGGGTGCAATTATAAAAGTTTGGCGTCACCAAAGTTTGCCCTTTACAGGAGACTTGGAGGTTCTTCAGGAAGTGTTCTTTATGCTGATTTAAATTCTCCTATTTGGCTTTTGGTGCATGTCCCTTTAAATCTCAAAAACATGCAGAGGCATAGTAGATCAAGGGCAAGGTGAAATGGCAGATAACAGAGCCAAGTTAAGTCTCAAAATGGCTTCCTCCTCCCTTTTTTAACCCCATAGGGAAGTCAGATATAAAACCAGCGTTAAGGTCTGGGGGGGACCCAGGCTTTCTTCCACCCAATTCAAACCAGAAAGTTGATGATAGCGATACCGTCCTCAAAAAGCCTGCCGGTGAATGGGTCAAATTTGATTCACATGCACATCAGTTTGCTCTATCTATCATCTATCTGTCATCTATCCATCATCTATCTATATCTGTCTGTCTGTCTGTCTATCTATATCTATCATCTATCTATCTATCTATCATCTATCTATCTATCTATCTATCTATCTATCTATCATCTATCTATCTATCTATCTATCTATCTATCTATCTAGCTATCTATCATCTATCTATCATCTCTATCATCTATTTGGAGCAGCCATGCATGGGTAGCAAAAGAACTAGGTGCATTGTAAAGAAAGAGATGTCTTTGTTGGATTGTGACTTCCTGGCACTTCTTTGATTGTGTCATTCACATCTTTGCATAGCAAGGAGTAAGTCTTGTTATGTTGGCTCACTCCCTGTTTTTCCCCGTGATGGGAAGATCCAGGGGTGCAGCCTGGTTTGGTTTCCTTCAGAAGGAGACCACCGGAATTTGATTAGCATTTGGTAAGACTTGCATTTATTTATAAATATACAGAGGTGATGACACAGCTCAAACACGCAAACTCGCCAAACATGCCAAAGTCCAGGGCTCCCACACCAGCTTGGCACCCTAAGATGCTTAGAGGGGGTAAACTCAGCTTCCTGTCTTTTGCCACTTCACTTGAACTGCAGCCTATCCCTTTGGCTAGAGGAGGAACCTGGATGAGACTCTTCTAACCATCACCTAGCTTTCCTACTTTCCCTGGAGACAAATCACTGGATATCATCACTCTTGTGCCAATTCCAGAGAGGTTGACCACATTTAAGAAAGGATGTGGAACTTCCACAGTTGTCCATTCTTCCTATTTTAATTTGGATTTTATGTCTTGTGCACCTTGCCCATTTTTTAATAAAGACCAAGCTTTTCCTACAGAGCAGGCTGCAAGTAGAACTGAAGAGGGGAGAGAAAGAGATAAATGAGAAGAGCATCAGCAAACCTTCTCCTCACTTTCAAAGAGAATGAGATGCTCTTTCCAGTATTGGATTTCCGGCCGCACAACTGCAGAACAAAATGAAACACCTGTATAAGGTGTACACAAGGAGCTGCACTTAACTGCTGTGCCATCTGCAGCCCACCTGTTAATGGGTACTGATTTAGAACCTGGAGAGGGAGCTGGGAATTCTGAAGAGTGGCCAAGCACCACCAAGTGGAAGGGTTCGATCTCGGTTCTTCCTTACTCAATCCCACCATTCTGAGGGCGTTCCTCAGACAAAGTTTCCAGGAACTGAGGAACCAAAATAATAAACTGAGAAGTGGAATTGAAGCAGTGAAGCAAAAGAACACAAGCCACCAGGATGCCAGACAGGGAGCAGAGGTGATATTATTGCATTTTATTATTTCTTTAATTTAATTCAGCAGGCAACTTACACAAAAATAGTCCCAAGGGGAGTCACACAAATTTAAAAGATGCAAAAGGCACTAAAATGCAACACTTTTAACAAACAATAAAATACACAATGTCATAAAGACCGAAAAGCCACCACACTGTAAGGAGAGAGTCGCAGTCCATATGATGCTATGGCAACAGCACTATATGTCATGGTAATGGATAACACATTTATCTACCATCTGAAGCTGTATATGCAATATTGTGAGCTGTGGCTCATATGTACAAGTGGAGACCATTTTTCCTCATGTGTGGGATGTAATTCAATTGAATATGAGTCACTTAATGCATACCACACAGGCCCCTGTGATTTCATTTTTCTCTTTCTTTATGTAATATATTTAAAGAGAAAATCATGCTTATTTTATGGAGTGAGCAGCCTTCCCCACCCCCTCACCATGTTTGAAGCATGATTGAAAACATCAGAAGAATGTTGCATTGTTCAGGAAAGATGAACATGCGTTTAGTTCATTTATAATATATTTTTCACAGATGGGACTGGGACTATGTTATTACTAGGATCAAAAATGTGTGTGTGGGGAGAGAAATCAAATTCTAATTAATAATTTTGTTAGGGATTCTCGCTAACTACAATTTATTTTTTTTAATTGGCAGTTGCCCTTAATAGAATGCACACGCACACACTCACGACAAATTCCTTTCTATAAAAGATAACTGGGATTTGTGGGAAGCTGTGGTAGGGCATAGAAAAGTTGGTGCATATATGGCAGATGACTTTTCTGGGGTAGCAGGGATTTGAGGGATTAAGCTGAAAAACCCACAGATCTAACTATCATAAGAAGATACTGGCCACAAAATGACTTCAAACATTTCTTGGTTCAGTTTAAAATGTTTCTAATGAGTCTGTAAGCTTTGAGTTCAGACTGTGTGAATCTCCCAAGGATATACAATGCTTTTCAGCTACTATAGAAGAAATTAGGATGACACACAACTGGATAAACAAGGGCCCACTTCAGTAGTTATGTATCAGTCCATTCAAGAGAATTTGTGCAAAACTTCACCTTGTCCTTTGTATTTACTAATCTACTTACAAGTGCTGCCTGCTTTAAAGCTTCCCATAGTTGAGATACCAGAAAGAGTGTGTTTTGATGATAAACTAATAGGTTGCAAAAGCTTTAAAGGTGCGTTGTTTTCTGTGGTCAGGCAAATATGAGTGACGAGTGGAGAATGTGGATAGGAAGTGAGTTGCTCCACTCCAATTATTTTTGGTTGCCCTTTTCTGAACTTTTCCCAGCTCTACCATATCCTTCTTGAGATGAGGAACCAGAACGGCACACAGTATTCCAAGCACCATAGATAAGAGAATTAGATACTGGGAATTATATTTACCACCCCTTTCCTAATGATCCCTAATGATCTTATTTGCTTGAATGCGCAGCTCTAAGATGTGTGTCACATTTTGTTCTGATGGACTTATCATATGCCCCTAAATCAACAAGTGCCTAAATTTGAGACCCCTTCTGAGAGTGAAGCTCTGACCCTGACCCCCCTCCTCTGACCCTGAAAGCATGTGGGGAGGGGAGAGGAATTGCTGCAGAACTTGTCCCCCATCACATCCTCTGCCTACCATTTTGTGTAACATCCTTTCCCCCTAATAAGGCCAAATATCAGGGGGATGTTTTTCAATCAAAAAATGGTGCATGTGGAAAGAGTAAATTCCTCAGTGGCACAGTCCTGGTCCAGACTGGGCCCTCCTTCAGCTGCTGTTTGCCAACATTTAAAGAGATGAGAGATCTAGGCATCGAGTTGGGTCCTCAAATGCTCTTCCCCAAGGGAAGGAGACACAGAATGAAGCAGCATTTGTGTGTGTTTCATGCTGGTTTTTACAAAAAGGTTTGTGGTTGTCAAAAATAAACCATGGGTTTCATCTTGAATGGCAAACCTCATGACATTCTATCACACTTTTACCACAACTGGTGTACCAGCTGAAAATGTCTTGTGTGCCTTTGAAGCTAGTTAACATACAGAAACCTTCAGATTATATCCTCCCTAGCTTATTTTGCATTTGTAGATTCCCCGTTTTAATACCACATTTGCAAACCCCTTTATTACACAAACGAGACCACACTCACCATGGTTTCACCATGGTCTGTCACAACCTATTTTCATAACACAACCCATTTTATTGTATGCTGAGCAGTGAGAGTCCAAGCCACAAGTGGGACTCATTCAGCTTCAAGGTTTCTCCTCCTCCTCCCTCCTGAAACTTTAGCCCTGAAAAATATATATGAAGAAATATAGACTTGTCAAAATTAATAATTAACATCACATTTATTTTTCCCATGCATACACAGTCTCTTTTATTCACCTACACACTGTGTTGAAACAAAGTTATTTGTATAACAGCCAAGTGGGTATGGTTTTTAACCTTTTCTTGTGGCAAAAGTGCAACTGGGAGGTTGGGTCAGCTGTTCTGGGCTGCCCTCCTCTGCTTCCTGTGTGCCTTTATATACAACAAAGTTACCTGATATTTGTTTAAGTTGCCATTTCAGATGAAGGCAGAGGCTGACCCTCTTTCTGCCTGGATGTCTGATTTTGAAATGTTTTAGTATGGAGCGGGAAAAATTGCTACTGATCTTTCAGACTGAATGTTTCATGAACATCAAATCCTTTATTTTGTGTTTCTTACTTCCCTAAATGCTAGGAAGTTCCAGGACAGCCCCTTTTTCTTCGAGGAAAGAATACTAGACTGATGATGGGTTTGTGGTGGGAACAGGTGGTGGTAGCAATCAGTGAGAGGGATGTTTTAGTGATGGAGTCTCTGCTGTGGAATTTTCTCCTCAGGAAAAGTTGCCTGATACTATCATTACTGTGCTTTAAGCACCAGGAATCGTCTGCTGCGTTCACTCATGCTAACGCTGAGCTGAAATGCACCCACCAATTTCGTTTTCCCATTCACAGATGGTGAAAATGGTTAACAATTTGGGGGGTGGGGTGGAGATGAAATTTGACCAGATCTATTGACAGCAGCAATTCTCTCATGGCGGCTACACCCCCCCCCGACCACTGCCTCACATAACAATTCTGAAGGAACTTCTAGACAAAAACAAAATGGCTGGCGGCCACTGAGAGGAGCTGCATAATTGCTGGCAGGAAGATGGCTGCAATGGCAAAACAAGAAGTGGCGGGAAAAGGTGAGTTGAAGGCAGTATTTTTTAGATACCTCCCCTCCCCAAGCCTGACCCCAGCATTTGATAAATACCTTAAATATAAGACGATGTGAATGCTACTGCAATTGTTTGATGAGTTTTTAGGCAGCTGCTTTTATATATATTTATTTTTGTGTTGTCTTAATTTTTGTAAGCTGCTTGAATGTTATTTTAAGTGGAAAGTGAGGTATAAATAAGTAAGTCAGAAAATAGTAAACTCACACAGAATGCCATTTCGTCAAATTTAATTCTGCATGTGGGGAGTTATTAGTGGGTCACAGGACCAGATTTAGGTTTGATGAGGTCCTAAGCTACTGAAGGTAATGGGGCCCTTTATATGTCCAGCTGTCCTTTGTCAGCAGCAAATTGTCACTGTTATTTTTGTTTGTTGAATATATACTATATGGTAATTTATGGACCTAATAGGTATCTAAAGCATTTGCACATAACAAATAGGAGCCTACACAGCACAAAACACTGTTGCTGTATGTAGGTTTTATTTTTTATCTTATATTTTGGAAATGTACATCCAGTTTCTTTTCCTTTAAATGTTTTGGGGGCCCCAAGAGAGTGGGGCCCTAAGCTATAGTTTGTTTAGCTTATATGTAAATCCAGCACTGGTGGGTCATGTCAATATTATCCTAACAAAGAGCAGCAGTGGGGAGAAGGGGCTATCCAAGGAATGAATAGAACCAAATAGTACTTTCTGTGAGCTACTCATAATGATTTGAGGGAGGGATCCTTCAAAAACTTACCAAAATAAAAAAGGAGACCCAATAAGCACTGCAAATACTGGGTATAAGCATGGTAAGCTAGACCTGATAAACCAAGACCACTTGTACCAGCAACATAGTTCATGAGAAGTAAATGGATGGATGAACACACAATCAGAATCACAAAGGTATCATATACCCTCTTCATCCAGTTCTAGAGTTCAACTTCCTATCTGGAGTATGAAAGAACTTGACCGTGTGGAAAAAGCAAGAATAGGCCTCTGCAAGAGTTTGTAGTATGCCACTGCAGGCATCAAATAAAAATTTGTTCTCCCAGGTGGCGAGCAACATTACACACTGAATTTTGGTCACACAATTTAAAGGGAAACATGTGGTTTCAGCATTTTGCTGAAGAAGCATCCATTGAAACATTTATGCATACGAGCCTTGTTCTTCCAGGGCCTGAATGAAAACATATTAATTCAAATAAATCTCTTTCATCCATTTCAGACGATGGGTTGGCACTTATAAGTAACCGTTATTTGCTGAAGAATGATTTGCTTTTTGAAATGATACAAATCACAACCATCTTTCCACAGTTTCTCCATACTCCAATTTAAAGAATGTTTCATGGGGCTATTAAAACATCAAGATGATCACTATTTATGGAAACAAATCTTTCCTTTAAATATCATTTCTGACATGCTTGATAAATAAATATCCCTCCAGCTACAGAAATGGTTCAGTGGCAATACAAATGTCTATATGTCAGTGGAAATGAGTTGCATTTTATTTCAAGGAGTCCAAAGGAAATCTGTTTTGCTGCATTTTAGTAGTATTTGTAAATATGGCAATCATTTCCATTTATGAGCTGACTTTGATTGGGAATGGAATTCAACCTACTCCCCACTATGTGTAATGCACAGTGATTAGAATGAACTAACTCAGATTAACTAATTCCCTGGATTAATTATAAATGTATGAATTACACCTGCAAGTAGTTCTTATAATTTCCACGTGAACAGCATGTGAACTAAACTCCTTTTGCGGTGGAACTTGATTTTTAAAAATTCCATTCCATTTTAATTTAACAATTTACATATATACAAAGAAGTTTAATTGAACTTAACTCTGTGTTTGATTGTGGCCACTGCATTTACCATTTTTACCCATCTGAAAATTGATGCTGCTGTTAAAGCTTAAATATCATACTTGTTGTGAAAAATAAATAAAACTATTGTTAACATTACACTGTGTGTTTTGTTTTGATGTCTTCTTTCTTCTTAAATATATTTTATACTTCAGCAGAGCAGATTGTAAAATTCTGAAAGCTGAAAAAAAACATGCTGAGGACCAGGTGAATGAATTGTGAATTGAACTGGAAAGCAATTAGTTCCTTTTTGGATGGAAAGAACTTGAATAGGAACCAATTCCTTTCTGGAACAGGTGAACTAGAATGGGAAATAATTCATTTTTGGTGTGGGTGAACCGAAACTGGAGTTATTTTCTTTTAAAACTAAATGTTCCAAGTACTGGTAATGCAGTCATACAGATAGTGAGCCTATAGGAGGAACATATGGTGCAGAAAGTAGTCAAGGAACCCACAGAACCCTCTTGTGACCCAGTCAACTGACCTCCAGAAAATATGGTTAAGTGTTGAATATGGTCAAGGACAAAGCAGGACAATAAATATAAATATATAAGATATAGAAAGGGTCAAATTCTGTTGTAAAAACTGTATTTGGTCAGGGCGAGGTTCCAGTTAAGGGTGGTAGCTTTAGATCTCATCAGCCTGGCAAGAAGATGCCAATTCTGTAAGAGTCCCATTCAGAGGTGCCAACTTCTCAAGATGATTGAGAGGGCCTGATGTGACGTCCTGATGTTGCAAATGCAATGTCACAAGGAGCTGGGGGCAAAGCCAAATGCCCTCTGAACATTGAGAGGGCATGCCTCCCTCAACAAAAGCACCGGGGGGATGGGACAAAGTGCCATAGCCCCCAGGATCCTGCACCTATGGTCCCATTCTGAGGCAAAATACTACGCAGCTGCATAAGGAGGCGAGGCTTGTAAGCATGGAGATCTCTGGGGTAAAATTCACTATATAATATTTCTGCCTTTCCCCATAAACTATTAAATAAATGAACCTGGAAAGCAGAGTTATTAATTGGTGTTTAGATTGCATGAGTGGTGGGAAGAAATAAGCCGCACATAATCCCCAAAGTGTTTTTCTTATGAAGACTCTTGCTGGAATCCCGAGGTTTAGATTTCATTTTTTTAAAAAACCAACTACACCTTATAAACGTGGAGAATATTTAAGAAAACATGGAAGAAAAAGACAGGAGCCACTTCTTTGAGAAGCCCAGCACCAGAAAAATAGGGATGCCAGAGTAGGGAATACTGTTGAACAGTCAAGAAGGTTTCAGATACAGCAAGAGGATGTACACCATACATCCCAAGACACCAAGTTCTCCAAGGAGGACTGACTTTGCCATGTAGCAGGGTGAAGCCATCAATTTCCAGTGGTACTATGGTGGGACAGAGGATCACATAAATGTCTGAATGGTGCAGCAATACTTTATGAAGAACTGGCCCTTGTCAAGGTTCTTCTGTGTGCGCCATATTGGCTATGCTTCAGGTTGGACTGGTATTGTTCCAAACCCTTCAGTCTGGGAGAAGTAAGTCGGGTCCCAGGGACTAGTTGCTCTGTTTAACTTCATCATCCAGAGAGAAACTGAAGAAGAACACCTCCCTTTTTAGTTTTTCACATGCAGGGCCGGCCCAATACATTTTAGCACCTGAGGTGAACCACAAAATGGTGCCCTGCCTCTACCAGGGAAGAGGGGAGCGAAGATCTGCATCAGGAGCAAGGCAGGAGGGACTAAAGATCAATATCAAATAGGAGACCAACAATGGTCACTGAGAGGGTGTTGGTAAGGCAGCTAGTATAGTGGGGCGCTGAGGAAGTGGAAGATCCAGCCTCCAAGGGGTGCACTGCAGCTGCATTCCTTGGAGGTTGGATCTGCTTCCCCTGTAGATCCTGCCACCTGAGGCAGTCACCTCACTTTGCCTCATGAGTGGGCAGGTCCTGCTCACACTACCATCAGGAAACCCAGGCTGACTGTGTTACTTACTGTATGATCATCTGCTGTCCACATAGAAACTCACCACCAGCTGAGTGAATGGTAAACACTATTTTTGATGAGGTCTGGGAGCCCTGCAGAGAGTAGTAATAACTTATTCCAGTCAGACCACACCTCTCCTGGGTCACAGCTGTTTCCCTTAAAGGGGTCGTGTATATTTTATTATCTCCACCAGTAAGTATTAAATGAAAATATCCCTGGATGTTTCCAGTGGAGAGGCAGGAACCAGGCTAATTTATTGCTTCTTCTGTGTGATATAGTCCTTCCACTCTTTGGGTTTTAATTTTCTTCCATACTTTAAGTGGGTGTCACTCATACTTGGTAGTGGCTACGGAGAGTCAGGTGATGACCATTCTTCTGCCTGTGGCTCTTCTGTCAGTGTGGTGTAGTGGTTAGAGTGTTAAACTAGGACCTGGGAGAGCACAGTTCAGTCCCCACTTGGTCACGAAGCTCACCTGGTGACCTTGGGCCAGTCACTGCCTCTCAGTCTAACCTACCTCAGGGGGCTGTTGTGGGGATTAAATGTGGAGGGAGAGAACCATTTACACCACCAGGAGCTCCTTGGAGGTGTGGTATATAAATGCAATGAATAAATAAATAAAACCTCTCCATGGCCATTGGATGGCTGCTGGTTATGGTTTCATTTCTCTCAGCTGTTCCCTTTGTCTCATCTGCTGTTTCAGCTGCAGGAGCAAGTCTAGGAAAAAGTCTTAAGGGCCAGTGAATCCAACTTAGTGACTTTCCACTTTCTATCTGTACTCTATATGACCTGGGGCATCCTAGCAGGTTTTCAGAGCAGCTCTGCGTTCAGAGGAACCCACAAGGGTGCTGCGTTTCTCAAACCCATTAACCAAATGATTTTAAAACCTGTTCTCCTGTTGCTCAAACTCAGACATTTTCTTTAGAAGGTTGACATTTTTCATTTCAAATGCAATCCAGACTGTCGAATTGAAAGCAAAATTGCAGCAAAGCACACGGAGAGCTGCGAATATGTAAACCTCATGCAAAGTGTAAAACCAAGTGAGTGAAACTATTTTTCTTCCTCATTCATTGGTGCCACTATTTCAACTTTGTGTGAATAAAACTGGTGTTTAGCTTGGCTCTGGCAAAGTGAAATGAAATAAGCTGGCCTACCAAACAATCCCAGCTTTGTATGCACAGTAATGATTAGACTTTGTGGAAACGAGGAGAAATATGGCACTTACTCAAGGTTCTTGGGGCAATTGGAAATTAGGATGCACTGGAAAGAGAATGTTGTTCTCTAGCCGGAGCAATTAACAATTGTGGTAATAAAACATCTTGAAGTATCCCATAAGAGCCAAATTAAGTACTAATTTGCAATAGGTAGGAAAAATATTTTTTTTCTAGTTTAAGACTTTGCAATTTGTGTGCAAAATACTAGACATGGAAGAAAATAGCCAAGATAACAGAATGCTCCTTGCTTAGGGCAATTGTTTTTGCTGTTGGATTTCTGGAAGCGTTTCTCCTTACATAACTGCTACATGGATTTGCCATTTACAATCATCTGACATCCTGATCTTGTGGAAATGTAGAATATAGAAGTACTGCACTAGAAGGAGGAATGGCCAAGAAGGGTCTCTGCTTCGCTGCATTTCATAGTTATGAAGAAGGGAGTTTTACCAGCCATACATGTCCCAAATACAATATTGTCTTCTACATCTTTCTTTAAGGTTCAGCAGCATACTCTCTTTTTCATACTGTGCATGAAATATCTCATGCTTATGAAATATATTTATTTTGAACAGGAATGGTGAACCTATGGTCATCTGGTTGTTGGTCATCTGTCAATCATTCATGGCCAATGGTTATACTGGTTGGGGCTGGTGGGAGTTGGAGCCCAGTAATAACTGGAGTGCCACAGATTTCCCATCACTAATTTGGAGCATCTCTGTCCTTCCTTTCTATTTCTATCTTACAAGAAGCTCTCTGCTCTCAAGATGAATATCACATAATAACATAAGAATTGGGGTTGTAAGAATTTGACCAAGCCAAATTGTGCCTATTTGCAGGGACTCGAGCAGAAATGTTTGTGGGATATATAAGTTAAATTCTTCAGGGGAACAAACTCTTATCGGGCAGTATGTCTGATTTTAATAATTATTTTAGATGTGTAATGCATTTTATTCTGTTTTTATTCTGCTTTATGTATTTTATCATTTGTAATGGCTTCAGCTTGACAAACCAAACTAACAAATAATAATTTAAAAAGTAATTCTTTATTTGCAATACTGAAAGGAGTCTGTAGGGAAGGAGTCAGTCTATCAGATATTTGGGGCTGCTTTGAAATGGCATAAATGCTACTGTTCTCTTTCCGGATATCAATATTCTCTTTTAGGGAACCATACAGCTTGGTCATATAATATACGTGTTTATTTGTAACCCACTCTTGATCAGAACTGCAGCTTCCATTTGATTTCCAAAAGTATTTTAATGTCTGTAAGCTTCCTATTTTAAAAAAGACAATGAGTAAATGCTCTTTTGATATATCGCTGTGAACTCGGTAAGCAAAAGCTAGCATTGCCAAGAGGAGGTAATTTATGGGGGAAAGGCCCAAACCACACACCAAAACTTCCAGATCCAAGGACTTGAGGACGTAAGGGTTTGAAATCAGAAACCAAACTGTCCCAGACTGCTTTGATTTAGCTTTTGTGTGGAGTTTGTTTGTAGTTCAGATCTTCCAGCCAAACCAAGATCAGGGTTTGGGGTTTACAGTCTAGTCCTGACATCTTTCGATGCATCTCAGAATGTGTCTCTAGCCAAAGTATTGTGAACAAGAACTGGTTCATTGTAAAGCAATCTCTAGCCCTTCTTGGACCTGGCACCACATCCTTGTTTTTACATAAACATAATGGCACTTTTTGAGCCAATTACTGTCCCTCATCCTCAGGTCCTACACCATAGGTCGGCAAGCTAAGGTCCATGGGCTGAATCAGGCCCAATTGCCTTCTGGATCCGGCCCACGGACGGTCTGGGAATCCCCACGTGGATCACCGGCATGTGCGATCTTTCCCTCTCCCTCTCTCTCCCTCACACGGCACCGCCGCCTCCTCCTCCCTCCCTCCCTCCTCCTGGCTTCTCCCTGCCCTGCCTAGAGGAGGAAGGGGGCTGGGCTTTGTTGGTGCCAGCAGCAGCAGCAGCGTTCAAGCGGCCGCCATTTAAAGCAGCCCCTCTCTGGAGCCCTTTAATGCGCCTCTCATCGTCCCGCCGCCAGCCCCTGCTGCTCGCAAGACACTGGTAAGAAGCCACTGGGGCTCATGGTGCTCTTGCACTACCCCCCAAAAAAATATAGTCCGACCCCCCACAAGGTCTGAGGGACAGTGGACCGGCCCCCTGCTGAAAAAGTTTGCTGACCCCTGTCCTACACTGTAAAAATAGGACCACCCAGTGGTGGCTGGTACCCAGTAGACTTGATGGGGATGCTAGATGTGGAAAGAGACCAGCTGCTTGACCTGGGCCACCTTTGGTGGGCCAAAGCTATTGTGAGAACGGCAACTGTCTGGGAAAATGAAAGACTGGATTTGAAGAGCCAGAAGAATCTGAGATAATTGTTTCTTTTTTTAAAGAACATATTTTTTTATTGAAGATTTATTGGTTTACAAAAGTATGTGCAATGTCTCTTTTTTCAAGTTACATTTTCTACAGATCAGTTTCATGTGTTGAGACATTAGAAAGAAAAGGGGGGAAGAGGTGGAGGGGGGCATGGTGAGTGGGGCTAGGGTCGGGTGGTGATGTTTCTATTTTACTTAATGTATGTGTGGGTTTTTGTGTCAGCGTCGCTTGTGCAGGTTCTCTTTACTATTCGCTTGTGTTGCTTTGGTGGTGAGAGAGGTTGGGGTTGGCCTAGGGGGTGGTTGTTTGTTTGTGGTTGGCTGTGGCAGTCTTTGTTTTCATGTGTGAGTGGGTGGGTGTTTTTGTATCAGGTTAGCCATATTGATTCAGAGACTGTTGGTGGATTCTTGTCATTATCTTGTTGGGCTGTGTATGTGATAAAGGGGAGCCATCCCGGGGTGAAGGTGTCGTCTTCTATTTGTCCCCATGTCAGTTTCAGTTTATTGGTTAGTTTTCCTAATAAGGCTGTTTCCCATACAGTACGATTTGATACCAATGACCCATGCTTACTCCTGACAGGTCTCTCCAGTGTCTGGCTATAATGTTTCTGGCTGCTGAGAGTAGGTGGGTTACGAGCTCTTTATGATGTGAGTGGGCATTATTATCTTGGAAGATGTTTATTAGGGCCAGTTCTGAGGTGACTTCTAATATTTGCTTAGTTATTTTGCATATTTCTTGTCTGATTGTTGTCAAGAATAGTTGGTTAGTTGGATTTGGGGTATTCAGAAATAATTGTTTCTATCCACTTAGCTTCAGTTAGGCTCTTCTATGACTAGAACTACCAAAAGGTTGCATGAAGCAAGCTATCAGTGCATATACAACCGAGAGTGTATTTGGCAACCATGAGAGAGAAGCCATCTTCCCACCCGACTGCCCCCTTTACAGATGAATGCTTTACATCTAATGTACCCAAACTATAAGAGGCTTTCCCATCTCTGAAACATTCAGTGTTATGCTCTTACAGAAAATTTGTTTATTGGACAGTAACTGTTTTTCATTAATGGTATTTCTTGATAGATATGTAGACTATAGGAAAAGTCTAACATTTTTGGATCAGTTTCAGAGCAATCTAGAACCATTTGGCAAGCATGGACCTTGCTGATGTGCAAGCTTGTTTCTTGTTTATGATTGTCGGCAGAGGTAGAAGACACTTTATAGCGTCATATGATCTGATATCTGAAACAGTCTTGAGAAATATCCAGAAATATAATGAATACATACTCTTTATTCATATGTTGTAGAAAGTGAAAAGGAATATTTATTTTTCATTACTCTTCCTGGAAGAGAGAAAACTTGGCAGTTTTGTAACATTTCAGCTCACATTCTACTTTAAACCCAGAATTCAAAATACAAAAATTATGCTTAGCATATCTCATATAGAATCCAGTGGCATGTTTTGAGAGTAAAAAAGTCTCAATTTTAGAAAATGCTGAGGTTATTGTTCCTCGCTGATTTGGAGAAATGGGACTTGTGGCCTGTACAAGAACCAGAAATATCTTTTTCAAAAATGTTATTGTGAAATAAAGGGATTTACAGAATGTTTTAGTACACGTCTTTGCTTGGGTCAGTTACTTGAATTAGCCATTGAATGTTATGAAATTGTGAACGCCAATCTTCAGAGATAACAACATTTTTATTATAGTAATATATGTTAATTTATTATGAGATGAAAGAGATCTGAACTTCTGTTTTCTTCAAGAAATATTCAGTGTTGTATGCCTAAGCTCACCTCAGTCTATGATTTCACCCCTATAGTATGTTAGGATAATTGTAGAGGTTAGGATAACTGATTTTGGTTGCAAGAAAGCAAATAGGAATACGTAGAATCATAGAATTGTGGAGTTGGAAGGGACACCAAGGGTCATCTAGTCCAACCTCCTGCAATGTAGGAATCTTAGCTAAAGTATCCAAGGCAGATGGCCATCCAGCTTCTGCTTAAAAACCTCCTATGAAGGAGAATCCACCCCCCCCCCCGAGGGAGTCTGTTCCACTGTTGAACAGCTTTTGCTGTCAGAAAGTTCTTCCTGGTGTTTAGTTGGAATTCTGATGTTTAGAATCAGTCAAGAGGTTTAAGAGTATTTCAACTCTGTAGTAGCACTGCATTGGCTGTCTCATATCACATGACATTTCAAACCTGGAGGATTATAGGTTGTTTGCATGCTTACAAGGGATCTAGTTAGAAATATGTCTCATTAAAAGCAAGTCCCATTGAGCTCAACTGAGCTGGCTTGCATTTACCTTCTTTGGCTAGCATCCCTGGTACAAGCACACATAGCAGGGAGAAAATGGTCGCTTCCAGGCAACTTCTTTATTGAATTTTCACCCTGATTTGCAGGGATGTCAGATGGCAGCAGCTATTTATTGAACATTCATTCTGATTTGTGTGTGGTGAGGTTGTATGATCTTGTTTCAAGCAATTCTTAACCCACACATTTCTGTGCATTTCCTCATCACTTTGCATATTGCAAAAAGTCCAGTTTGGGAGGTGGGAGGGGGTTTGTTGTGCAAGAGTGACAAAACACTTTTAATTGTGCAGCTTGAATTTGCCAGAATGTGACTGAATTCTACCTCAAAATAGCAACAGCCTGGAAGTGCTCTATGGCTGATCCTTGGCCTCCTGGCTTAAGCTCTGCAGTAACACCTACCACCTCTCCAGCAGCAGATTTATTCTATAATAGTACCTTAATCATGAAAATACACACTAAATGGTTCTCTCTCTAAATGTCATGTATAGCAGATCTCTTTTTTTGCCACCTAAAATATACAATTGCTAAGGAAAACTGAAGAGGAAATGTTTTGTTATTATATTATATTATACTACACACACACACACACACACACATTGTTGAATGGCCTCCAAAATCAATACTGTATGTTGAAAAGCCTGATGTTTTCCCAAGGATGTTTGTAGAATAAAAATATAGCTTAACTTCCCCCTCCCCGCTCTCTCAAATAATTTGCCTTTTCAATGATACCAAATTTGAAGCTCCTCTCTCTCATATTCTATTTCCCCTTTTATGCAGGAAATGCCTTAAGGAATCAAACTTTTTGTTAGCTCCCTTAACCTGTATAAAATGATTGTGCTCAGAGGATGTGAACTTTACGTTTAAACTACAACTGCCTAACGAGCAAATAATTTGCATCAGTCACAGGATCTCTGCTGCTTGTTCCTGTGCCAGAAAGCCACGGTGATGAGATGAAGGAATTCTGTTGGTCTCTGTTACTATGAACAATATTTCCCCTGGCAATAAGGGCTACAGTGTGCATTGGATGTTGGGACACTGCATAGCTGTGGTTGCTTGATGTCACTGGAAAAGGGAGTGCAACATAATTATTTTTCATAATAAGCATCCACTCTGTAAAGTTGCAAATTGCTCCAAGTTAAATACAGTCAAGTTCTCTTAAGTCTGCCATACCTTGATCTATTGAGACATTATTTCTCCTGTATTCAAAAGTATGTTAAAACTGTAATTGTTTTTTAATGTATGACTAGCCCTGAGGTTGTACAAGCCCATTAATATGTCAGTGATATTATTGGGCATATTCCCAGAGGGTGCTGAGCAACTGGGATCCTAGTTAAAGTCTAGCATAACACATGACTTAGGATCAAGTTTGTTGACTTTAGATTAAGGCTGTTAACCAATGGAAATTTGTTTAGTTGGCTAATAATCTGCTTTACAACTGATGATTTGATAATTTGTTAAATAAGTTTGCATAGTACTGAAACTCTGAGAAAGGTTCCTTTTTGAGATACTAAAGGGGAATAGAAATGTTGGTTAAAAGCAACAACAAACAAACCAGAAGCTGTGACTGACCAAGAAAAGGTAAGGTTTAATATTGTCCTTTTCATCCTTATTTGACAATAATTTCTACTGAATTAGTAGCTTACTCTCATGTAAATGCAATTAGCATTATGGAAAACATCATCACTTATGAAGAAGTAATTCTGTTAAAACCAGGACAAGTTTAACTGGTCAGTGAATGAGCCCAATTTAAAGTTTCCTGCCAATCCTATTTGATTGGAACAAAGGCTATATCTATACAGCAGAGTGAGGTGACAGAATGGAAGGTGTAATTTCAGATGGCAGGTGGGAAATATTGTTACAATTTTTAGTGTGGTCAGTGAAACATTTCAGAGGTGCAACACTTACTGTGATGAAAGATGCCACCGGGGAATTACTGATCTTTTGTAATATTTGTGGGATAATCAACATGCTTAAGTCTTAGCAATGCATGTAGGGGCTAATACCATAGAGTAAGCTATCCTGCCAGTCTTAGCTCACCTTGGGAGGGACTACGTAATCAAGCCTTTGTTCTTCTTTCAGTCAGCTGGAGAGTTCAATGTGTGAGAAGGTCTACATGGCTTTTATTGGTTACTATACGCGGGTGGCGCTGTGAGTTAAACCACAGAGCCTAGGACTTGCTGATCAGAAGGTCGGCGGTTCGAATCCCCACGACAGGGTGAGCTCCCGTTGCCTGGTCCCTGCTCCTGCCAACCTAGCAGTTTGAAAGCACGTCAAAGTGCAAGGAGATAAATAGGTACCACTCCAGCGGGAAGGTAAATGGCGTTTCTGTGTGCTGCTCTGGTTCGCCAGAAGTGGCTTAGTCATGCTGGCCACATGACCCGGAAGCTGTACGCCGGCTTCCTCGGCCAATAAAGCGAGATGAGCGTGCAACCCCAGAGTCGGTCATGACTGGACCTAATGGTCAGGGGTCCCTTTACCTTATACCAATAATTTAAATGATTTGTTCCTATACCAATAATTTAGGAACCACTTTGTAACTAAGCCAAGTTTTACTGTCTGTGCAGCCTTTGCTGCATGGGAAAGCACATGGATCTGACCTTTTGAGAGTTCCTAAGTAAACCTTTTTTAACTCATCAAATGTGTGAAGAGGAAGATTTGGAACTCACTTTAAAGGGCACATATTTTAATGGTCTAACAGCCTAAATTTCCATGTTTTACTTTACTGCATGTTTTGTGATTTTTATACTGGTACTTCCTCAAAACTTGGATCTTGGTATCCAGGAATTCTATTTTATACCTATTTTTCTCCTGCACTAACAACATTTGAGTTTATTTACAGATATGCAGGTTGAGCATAGCTAGAGATGCAGCTTAAAGTATTTATGTTTTCAATACTTCAACAATCATCCTGAATCACTGTCCTGCATCAGTGAGGGAAGCACCCCCTAGTGCTTGTTGCTTACAGAACTCCCTCCCCCAAACTCACCTGATGTTCTCTCTGCATTTCTTTCAGTGTCTCTTTCTCTTTGCCTCAGCCTGTAGTTTTTATTCTTCCTTTTCACTCAGGCACTCAGATTACACCAACATGATGAGTTTTCCTATACAGAATATCCCAGAGTAGGATCACCTAAATATATCTGGATATTAACACTCCTCTATCCAGTTCAAGAATCTGGCCTGGTATTGCCTGATACACCAATCCACATTGATTTATAGAAATAAGATAGGAGACCTATAAATATATTTCTTCTTATTGCTTCACCATGTAAATGTTTGCATCAGGTAGAAAACTTGCAGAACCTTTTTCTGCTCTGCTAGATTTCTTCTGGTAGAGAGCTTTTTACATCTAGGGAAACATTGAAAAATGGCATTCCCACCTAAATCTGTATTGGTACTTTTTACTCCATTATATTAAGATGTCAATGCCTCACCCCCGCAAATTTCCATGGGACTTACTTTCTACATATGCTTTGGATTGGGGATGTAAGCTATATAGCAGCTGTCAAGGAACCATTTGTTGTGAATTCTACAGATAGCTATATAATCAGTGCCATAATCCATCACATACTTAGAGACGCTTAAACTATTGATTTCAATGGGTTTAGGTGTGTTTAATTCTATCATGGATTGTTGTTCATATGTATTTTTTAATTCGAATTATTGTATGCCTCACCTTTCCTCCAAGAACATCTAAGGAACATACACTGGGCTGTATTTAGCTAAAAAAACCTGCACAAGCGAAACAACTTTGGCTTGTGCAATGGCACTCTCCACCCTCTCCTCCCCCCATATGTGCCCCACGCCATCCCCAAAACTTGTACCCCAGAAGAAAAGGAGCAATTCAACATACCGCTGAGGAGATCACCCTGTCTTTGCAGTCATTTCTGCTTGCCTGATGAGATGATCTCCCCTCTCCTCCTTCTGCACACTGATTTGGACGTTCTTCAAGCCAATTTGGGGGTGAGCATGGGAGTGCAGTGGGAGGATGGGGGTGGGGGGTGGGAGAACCCACTGCAGCAGTGGACGGTGTCCTTGCACAGCGTTCTGCTAGGAGGACCCCTGAGTTGAAAACGGCACTCTTGAGGAAGGAGATGGGGGAAAGCCCTCTTGCACAAGTAGAAGTCGTTTCTTTGTGCAAAGTGTTACATGGTACTACATTGAAGATAACTCATGGTTTGCCCCCAGCCACTCTTTATCTTTCAGAACTCTGTGAGGTAGTTCTGGTAAGAGATAGTGTTTGGTCCGGGGGACACCCAGGGAGCTTCATGACTAAGTGATGATTTGAACCTGGCTCTCCCTGGGTCCTAGTCCAACACTCTTCTAACCACTCTGCCACACTGGCTATGTAGGTTTAAATTTAATAGTGTTCCCCTAAATACAGTCTTTAAGCAGGCGGTGGAATAAACACGAAACCAAATAGCAAACCCAACCTCTGATGCAACTTATATACCAGAGTGAAAATTGTTATGTGTGATGAAGTAGTCATTTCCTTTACATTTGATTATAACATGTATCGTCTGTGCGGCCGGCACAATACTTGTGGTGCTTTTAACTGCTTTCTTCCTTTAAAGTGGGCTGCATTTCATAAGTGATGTGATATCTGGTTGAAATTTTGCAAACATACCCAGCTTTTGAAATAAATAAATAAAAAAGTTTTTTGGCTTTTCAGTACAGTTGGCTTACAATGTAGGGAATCGTCATTAAACTAAATTGTTATTTTTGAAGACAAGCCTAACCACATCTATTTCAAGGGCTCTGTATGGTGCCCTCTTGGATGGGAGAAAACACAGGCTAGGCAAGAGGAGCTAGATAGTATGAAAAAATCCAGACAAGCCCATGCCTTTGAATTCTGTCCATACTTTGAACTTGATCCTGATCCCGATTTAAAAAAAATAAATGCGCAGGGATTCAGTTTAATGAAATATGAATCACCTATTGTAATCCATGATGCACGTGTAGGAGAGAAGGGTTCCTGCTGTTATTTTACTGGCCTCATTCCTGTGTTTCAACGGCAGCCTGAGAACATAAATTTAGCAGGTGAAATGTTTTCCTGGCATGGAGATAAATGGATGGTAAATTGGCCCAGCGTTCAAGGCGCAGGAGCGAAGGCAGCTGAAAAAAGAAGTGGCAACCCTCGGAGGCAATTTTGTTGTATTTTTAGTTGTAAAGAAGTATATGATTCACTTTGATAGAAATATTTCTAGGGCATCTTGCAAATAAAATTACAAAATAAAATTCATGAAAAAACCACAACAAAACCAGGACACAGCATATAAAGGCACGCAATGAATTAAGAATGAAAACATCTGGGATAATAAAAGGGGATTTATCTGGTATCAAATACACACACACACACACCTCAGAGTTGGGGTCATAGCTACTTTTCTGGGGGGAAATGGGGCTTTCCCCCCCATTACTATTCACCTTTCCTCAGGTGGCAGGGCCACCTGGAAGAGGCCTCCTAAGATTGTAGTATACAGGTGGATTTCTTCAGGTGTACAGGCCCAAAGCCATTTGGAGCTTAAAAGGCACCTATTATATATAACATGTCAGTTCCCATTGTGTCACCCTCTACTGTGACCAAGAAACAGAACCTACAGATGAAAGAGACAGGCTTCAGTCTCATTCTTACTTGGTTCTCCAAAAAAGATGGTAGCTATGCAAAACCTTTCACACAGTTTTAAAATGCTCTGAATGCCTTATAAATATCCAGTGGTGCCTCGGGTTACATATGCTTCAGGTTACATATGCTTCAGGTTACACACTCCACTAACCCAGAAATAGTGCTTCAGGTTAAGAACTTTGCTTCAGGATAAGAACAGAAATCGGGCTCCGGCGGCACGGCAGCAGCAGGAGGCCCCATTAGCTAAAGTGGTGCTCAGGTTAAGAACAGTTTCAGGTTAAGTACGGACCTCCGGAACGAATTAAGTACTTAACCTGAGGTACCACTGTAAATATATCACAGAGCCATATATGCATGTGCTACTGGATTCTAATCTAGTGAGAGCCCATCCATTGACTGGAGTTAAAACTGAATCATGCCTTATGATGCAAAGTAGCTAAAATAAATGCATTTATGAACCCCCTATCATTTAGCAAGCCAAAATGTATCATATTCTCTTCTGCCCACAGAAGATTCCTCCAAAATTTCATTCTGTTTGAATCATATTCTGGAAAACTGCGGTTGGCCTTAGTTTCTGACATGAGAAACATCCTCCTCCTCTTCTTCATTCTTTTTAACAAATGGAAGAAAAAAATATGGCCTGTGATTCCATAGAAAAACATTAAAAATGGGTAAAATGGCTGTGACCAGATATGCCCAGAGGCTGAACTTAGATTACAATATTTATTGCAAATATATTAGCAGAAAAGCAGTGAATGCATTTCAGTTTAATGAAAAATATTAGCATAAATGAATCTTGAGAAAGGGGAAATATGCAAGGTACAAAATAACTGATTATATGGAAAAATTAACTAGCATATAAATTTAACTCTGGAAGAAAATATTGAGGCATTAAATACAATTATTACAAGCAAAACTTATGGCATATGAAGTTAGCAATTATTTCTACTTCAATTTGCCTCCCAGAACTTCCACCAGCCCAAACTACTTAAAGGCTTTGCTACATTGCAATTACATAGCAGCCTATCCTAAATATTAAGAAAAGAGAAAAAATATATACCTACCTATCCAAAGAGAAATTCAAAGGTACAGGGGTTTCTGGGCTCATGTGAAAGCTGAGAGGTGAATTTAGGATCCAAAGATTAGGATCCAGAAGATTCCAGAGGAAAATGGAAAAGTAAAACAAATAAAATGAAATCCTGATGCTGAATAGGTAAAGATACAAAACAAAGAATACACACACACACACACACACACACACACACATGCTGCAAAAGCTCAGTTTGCTGAAAATTGTTCATGAGCTAAAGTGGCAGCCCCAAAGGAGTAGTTCAGAGAAAAATGGCCACAAACTACCGTACTTCAAACTTTAACAGGCACAAGGCAAAAAGGCTTGTCTGAAAGCCCACAGAACAGGCAAACATCTGTTTAGCAAACTGGGAGGCAAGCAAGAAAATAAAATTTAAAAATCAAGTACAGAAAAAGTGGTCTTAACAAAGCACAGACTTTTTTTGAATCCTTCCACTTCTCCACATTTTCCTGCCCTCTAATTCACATTTCCCCCTCTCTCACTAAAATTCATTTATGGATTTGTAAATGACAAGACCGGGGACAGAGACCTGCCTAAACGGGTGGGATAGCTCACTTGGTAGAGCTTGAGACTTAATCTCAGGGTCCCCACATTGGGCAAATGATTCCTGCGGGACATTGGACTAGATGATCTTCATGGTCCCTTCCAACTGTGCTTCTGAGACATAACTTCTCTGGTATGTCACTACAGTCTCATAAAACCTGAAAGAAACTTCAGCAGACAAAACACATCTTGTGTCTGATTTATCCCTAGTCGCCAGGGTTTTTTCTTTCTTTCTGCAGAAATGTAACAACGGTAGTTTGAACGATGCTCAGTTCAATCACTGTAAAATTGACACGGCAGCAGTGTGGGATCATCTTCCGAACACAGCTCCATCTCTGGGCGCTCCAAGCCCAAGGACTACTTTCAAAGCAAATTGCAATCATGAGGAAGAGTCACTCCAATGGAATCTGCAGTTTGTAGATTTCCATCTGAGATGCAATTTAATCATTAGGGAAAGTTTCTGCAAAGCCAGCCCAGCATGCCTTCCTAGAAGGAAGTTGACCCCAATTTTGTAAGCGGGTGTTTATGAAGTCAAAGGTGCTCTCTTAAATAGACTCAAAAGCCGGCCCGGCAGCAGAATGCCCAATCTGGCACACACAGGAGAAATTATCCACGATTAAAGAGTTTCTGATTAATATGGCTTATGTGCCAAAACTGCACATGCGGCGTATGATCTCAATTAGACTGAAACCTTATTCTTCAAGGCTGAGCTCCAGATCCATTCTGTAATTTCTCCTTTGTTTAGCTTGGACATTTTTTGACAGGGTTTCCCCCCCTTCCTTTTTTTAAGTAGATAAAAAACAACAACCCTCGTTATAAATTATACTTCTATGTAAATGTCTTTCTTATGGTGCCTTTACTATTTTAATCTTTTATCCCTGAAGGTTGTGTGAAGTAAGGGGGCTGTTGTGCATTCATCTAAAAAACAACTGCCATTTAGTTTTGCTAATGGAGCTTTAACAGTTTTCAGGAAAGAATGAGTCCCCGTGTGCAAGTTTTCAGTAAGGGGGGAAAAAGAGAGAAAAAGGTAACTGTTGCCAAAGAAAACTGCTTGAAGGTGGAAAGGAATAAGTATATAATCACACCACTGTCATTACCTCTGATATTAAGAAAGTAGGAAATGTCAAAGGCCTGTAATAAAAATAAGTCCAGATTTAATGAGTCCGCTGGAGAGGAATTATCAACATTAATCATTTAGGCTAGTGTATTAAGACAGTTGGCAACAACAGAATAACCTTTTCCATCCTGTGTTTATATACAGCAGTTGCTCTGTGCTTCTTTTGAAGACCTTTTCTCTTACCATGAATCCTAGAATAACCACCTCTTCTGAAAAAGTACCGTCACATTGTGAGCACTTTTGCAAGCTGACATGCGAAATTCACACTCCCTTGTAGCCCTGTATACAGTATCTTGCGCTGAACAAAGTCAGAATCATGCTCTCTGTGGTTATCAGATGTCATGCCGCCCGGGCACAGGAACTCTGAGGCTGCAATCCAATACACAGAAGAGCAAGCCCTGTTGGAGTGGGCATTATCTACTACCGAGCAGATATAGATAGGACTGTGCTGGAAATAATAATTTTGCATTGTTTGAAATTTTAGACTCTGGCATCTACGTTTCTGCTGAAAACTCAATTAATTAAGACACCCTTCCATCCTATATAAAAGTGTTGCTTGCTATTTGCTATTCAGGCTCCGAAATTATTCTTTCTAGATTTGTTGCTAAGGCTTCAGAGAGCTCCTTACAATGAAAAATGAACTCTGAATATACAGAGATCCAGCAGAGGGAGCTAAAAAGTTAATTTGCTGGCAGGCAAATTAAAGTAAGGGGTTTTTCTAGATGCATTAATTAATTATGAAGATGCATTAATTAATTATGAAGAAAAACTTGTTTAAATGATATAAATGATATATTAAATGATATAAATGATATATTAAATGATAATTAATAATTAATTAATTAATTAAGGGATGTAGCTACAAATGAAAAGTGGATTCTTAGCAGCCTTTAATTTGTGGATCAGAGGCAGGGAACTTACTGTTTTAAATTGACTTAACTAGAGCTTATTTACTCTCAAGTAGATATGCATATAATCCCAACCTAAGCATCTGATTGGATTAACATTGTTCTATTATTTACATACATTTCACTATATACCAACACCCACACACTTTGCTATATCATTTAAACAAGTTTTTCTTCATAATAAAAACATTATGGAAAAAGTATTCAGCAAAATAAAACCAGTTCTATAGAATTTCTTAACAGTGCAAAACACTTCTAAATATAATGGAATGATGTTACATTGTGCCTAGGCTGTAAGAAGAAATGATGGGGAAAATCAGATAATCTCACAAAAGAGATGCTGATTTGCTTGGTGTCCACTACAGTAGACTATGTTTACACAGTTGAGCTGCTTCTCCATGATGTGACCCCAGAGAACTGGGAAGTGTGTTTGAATGTCGTATCCACATGGTTGGAGTTGAACTCAGTGGGGCTTTCTTTTGAGTAGACATGTTTAGGATTGTGTTTTAAATTTCTCCATCTGCACGCAAGCTCGTTTAGTCCCCTTTCTTAGAATTTTTTCTTCCAGCAATCAAGTGCTGTGTGGGATGTTCTCATTATGGTACCAGATGAACATTGCAATACATGTGCTAGTGTGGCAGGAAGGCTACAGTGCAGAAATGTGTTGGATCAGGAGCCCAAACTCTAGGACTTCAGTGGAACTTTTCGCATTGTGAGACTTTTGTGGGTTAGCTGAGTTTATCAGATCCTGGGATAGAACACTGAGGCTGAGAGGGAGGGTGTGCTAGAAGGGGGGGGGGGAATGATACTGATTTTTATATATTTGTATTAATGTAGCATTTTTATATGTAACTGTATTTTTTTGTCCATTGTTGCTTTTCTTATCTGTATACCACCTAGAGATAATTTAAATATATTAAGTGGTATAGAAATGAAATAATCAATCAAAATAACCAATAAACCATATTTTAAAGCCAACTTTTTCCCCTACCTGGGATAAGCTCTAGAATGGGAAACACTTGTAGCTGGTGATTGGTACCAGTAACCAAAGTCTGTAGAATTGATGTCTATAAAAGCAAAAAGTAATATTTCTCCCCCCAAAAATTATGATTGCTGTCCCCAGACACCTTTAGGGGGACAACTTTATTCTCCAGCTCACTTAAATTTTGCACCCCATGTATAAGCTTAAGTTATTAAATAGCAAAATAGATTCTGCCATTTTCCCCCAGAATGACTGCGTCTTATCTCACCTCAGCTGTAATCCTAAAGTTCACTGCATACATAGGCTTATGCTGGATTCAAGTAAGATAGATGCCTTCCTAAATTGTAACAATAATAACTTGAGTATCTTCTGCCCATGTTTTGTAGATACTTCCTGTTAAATTAAATCCATATGTAAGGCTGGCCTGCTAAACAGACTGAATCCTTTGTGAATTGCTTTGCTGAGCCCAAATTCCCATGTCAACATTAACAACCTTAAATGTAAGACAGAGTCCAAATAAAACACGTTAAGTTCAACGATAACATCATTGTTATAATCGTGGTCATTGACTGGGGAGGACATTCTAAATAACACTTAAGCTCTGCTGGAATCATGTTGTTAATGGAGTCAATTAAAAGAAGACTCAGGTTTCTCATTTTAACTGCAAATGTTACAGTCTGGTCACAATATTCTTTAGACAGACTCTTTTGGCCATGCTCAGTAGTTATGGTGCTGAAGTTTTAAAAAGAATAGGCTCCGTTCCTGGCATGCAGTCTCCGTAAAATATATTTAATTCTGAGCCCAGTTTCAGCCAATTAATAGCAGGATAGCAAATGAGTCAATCTGCTGAAGTTAATCATTTAACTAGGGCAGGCATGTCCAACAAGTAGATTGTGATCTACCAGTAGATCACTGGACATCTGTGGTAGATCACTGGTAGATCATTGGCTCCCCCCAAATAAGCTGAACAACTGTGGCTCCCCTAAAAAAAGCTCAACATTTTACCTCTTCCCTGAAAAAACTCAACAACCTTGACCCGAACCCCCCCAAAATGGGCCTTCCTAAAAAAAAAAAAGCTCAAGAACTGTGACCTGAACCCCCAAAAAGGGAGTAGATCACTCTCTAGGCCTCCTATTACCACTCTTAATGCCTCTCTCAAAGTCAGCACAGCAATTACTATGCAGTTTAACTTACAAGTCATTATAGTGTTTAGCCATCATACCATTACAGTGTTTCACTACAATCAACAAGGTAATTAGGCTTACACTGAGTAATTGTAATGTAATTATCGTGCCACCTAAGACTTCCAGGCATCAGGTTGCACTTCTATTTTATGCCGGAGAAAAAACAACGTTTAAATAGTAAATCTGTGTGTTTATGGAACATATATATTTTACTGTTGAGATTCCACAGCATTTAGATTGGCAGAAATTTCTGAGAACGGCAACCCTCCAAACCCTGAGCAAGATCTTATCAAATTAGGTTCTTTGCATAAGTGGAATGAAATATTTAATGGCTAATAGCTATACTTACATCTGGTACAGAAAGTGGTTTTTAGCTATTTTGGGGTTTGTGTGTTATTTGGGACTCAACTGAAGAACTGTTGTTGCTGATGATTTTTCGTCTAGCTTGATTGTTATGTATACCATCCTGGATTTTGAAGGAGGGCTTTGATGTGACTTTTTTTTTTGGTGAAATTTGATTTTATAGACAGTCTGAAATTTAGGTTTAATGTATACTAAGTTTTCTATTTTTATTTACTTAACAGAATTTGTGTAACACTTAATTGTAAAAATCTCTAAACGGTTTACATAAAATATGCATTAAAATTACTGGCAAAAGTCATAGGTTAAAAGCTGGTTGACCTAAACAAATGTCAAAATAGAAATAAAACCAGCGGTTAAATATATACATTGGAAAATAAAAACTACATATTAAAACATATGTAAATTGTACATATTTGAGTATATTTGCATAAAGAAAAAGTTCACAGCAGGTGCCTTCCTCATGTCAATACGTTACTGATTGAATTGGTGAAGTGCAGTAGCAAATTAATTCTTTTTATTATTCAAAGCAATAAGGTCACAATAAGGGGATGCGGGTGGCACTGTGGGTAAAAGCCTCAGTGCCTAGGGCTTGCTGATCGTATGGTCGGCGGTTCGAATCCCCGCGGCGGGGTGCGCTCCCGTCGTTTGGTCCCAGCGCCTGCCAACCTAGCAGTTCGAAAGCACCCCCAGGTGCAAGTAGATAAATAGGGACCGCATACCAGCGGGAAGATAAATGGTGTTTCCATGTACTGCGCTGGCTCGCCAGAGCAGCTTCGTCACGCTGGCCACGTGACCCGGAAGTGTCTCCGGACAGCGCTGGCCCCCGGCCTCTTGAGTGAGATGGGTGCACAACCCTAGAGTCTGTCAAGACTGGCCCGTACGGGCAGGGGTACCTTTACCTTTTTAAGGTCACAACCTCTCCCATTATGTGTGCATCACCCATAGGTAAGGGATCTCCATAGAGCACACAGCCATGATTTCCCCACATGTCCAATCCCTAGGCTGGTATAGAACAGGCTTCCTCAACCTTGGCCCTCCAGATGTTTTGAGACTACAATTCCCATCATCCCTGACCACTGGTCCTGCTAGCTAGGGATCATGGGAGTTGTAGGCCCAAAACATCTGGAGGGCAGAGGTTGAGGAAGCCTGGTATAGAACATGGGCATATATCTCACATCCACACCAAGCCATGGCTGAGCTGGGATGAGGTGGTTATGCTAATGAATCTCTAGCTGAGCCATGGTGAGGGCTTTTGCTGGCATAGCTGGAATAGGCTGACTGAGCCAGAGATCCACTGAATCCTAATTTGCTCATCCCAGTAGACCTTGGGTTTGAGTCTATGGCTGAGAGCAGTTGGGACATGGAATGTTAGGTTGTTAGATGAGGGAGCAGGGAGAACAGAAAATGGATGATCGGGCAATAGAGGAAATAGATCTGCTCAAGCCCTTAATAATAATAATAATAATAATAATAATAATAATAAAATAAAATTATTATTATTAAAGCTGAAGCCGGGCTCAGGGCGGCTAACAACAATAAAACAGTACAAAGGTACAGCTTGTAGTGAATGTGCTGATACGCAAGTTGTTGTTTTTTTAAAAAATAATAAAATAAAATAAAGACTGTAGTTCATTAAGATAAAAAATGGGACTGGTCAATGGGGAGCATACTTTCCTATAATGAAAAGTTAAAAATAAACCTGCTGACCTGCTTGACAATGTGTCTGTTGAAAAGCATTTCCTACTTAATGTACATGTTATGAAAAATAGCTGGCTGCACAGGTTCTATGAGCCCAGATTTGTATGCCCTGTGTAGTATTTTATAGACATACAAGTAGGTTCTTAAAGCAAATAATTAGTATGAAAGCTAAAACTGGCCTCAGGGAAATGTTAATGAGATCCCTCAGATGAGCAAAGAGAGTTTCTGATATATATCTTTATCTTTATCTGTATCTGAAATGAAGTCAAAAGTAGCTCCCGTAAATTTGTAAGATATAGCTAGAAGTTAGAAGCTTTGTTTCCTTGTCAATCTTATTTTTAACCTTCTTGTTTTTCTGCTGTACATGGATCACTAGACCCTGGAGACTAACAAATTTTACATGATTAACTTAACATGATTTTACACAAATAATTTTGGTCAGGAACCCTGGGCTTCATCACATAAGGGCCATACATCGTAGAAGGTATTTAATTACAGCATTTATTTCATTAGCCCCATGCCGCCTTTAAAAAAATGTTGCTTTAAATGAAGCCTCTTTGACTTCCATTTTATCAAATATGCACAACATATTTAACTTAGAGGATAATCACATGGTTCCTCAGAGGGCATCCCAAAGACCATAGAGTAGGTGTCAGAGAGCAAGCTGTTTCAATCCTGGCAAGACAGAGGCCTTGAGGGCAAGTAGTTCCTGTGTCTGAGAAATTGGCCAATTGCCTGTCCTGGATTGAGTTGCTCCCCCCTTGAAAGGAGCAGGTTCACAGTTGGTGGTTGTTTCTGGATCCAGCTCTGTTACTGGAGGCACAGGTAGCCTCAGTGGTTAGAAGTGGCTTTTACCAGCTTTGACCAGTTCATCAGCAATGGCCATTCCTGGACTGGGAAAGTAGTTTCATGCATTGGTTACTTCAAGCAGTGGCGTAGCAAGGTCAGGTGCTACCCGGTGTGGAAAATTTCTCGTCAATCCCCCCACATTGAATTTAATTTTTTTGCCTGCAAAAATGGTTTTTGGGGAGGGGGGAACCAGAGTTGTTGAGCTTTTGTTGGGGATCGAAAATTGCTGAACTTTTTTTGTGCAGCCAGAGTTGCCTGCCGCCCTACAGCTGAGGGGGAGCTGGCAGGCGGATTGTTTTGGCAGTGGGAAGCCAAAGCAACAGCGTCTCTCACAAATGTTGAGTACCGCACAGCATTTTGTTGCCCCCCTCAGAGGTGACGCCCAGGGCAGACTGCACCCACCTTGCTCCACCCCTGACTTCAAGTACCGTATTTTTCGCTCTATAAGACGCACCAGACCACAAGACGCACCTAGTTTTTGGAGGAGGAAAACAAGAAAAAAATATTCTGAATCTCAGAAGCCAGAACAGCAAGAGGGATCGCTGCGCAGTGAAAGCGGCAATCCCTCTTGCTGTTCTGGCTTCTGGGATAGCTGCGCAGCCTGCATTTGCTCCATAAGACGCATACACATTTCCCCTTACTTTTTAGGAGGGAAAAGGTGAGTCTTATAGAGCAAAAAATACGGTAGTTCATGCTTTCAGAGGTGTAGCACAGGCAGGGCTGGAATGGCCGTCACCCTGGGTGCAGTTTTTGAGGGGGTGCATTCCATAAGGCTCCCTGCCAGCCCCCCCACGTCATGGCGCATGCGAGCCCTGGCGCACCTGCCCTAGGCGCCAGCAAGAAATGATCCACCACTGCCTGCGTTGATAACTTCAAGACAGGATTACTGCAATACACTCTACATGGGGCTTCCCTTGCACTTGATCCAGAAGCTGCAGTTGGTGCAGATTGCTGCAGCGCAATTGCTGACAGGAGTGAGGCCTTGTCAGCATATAACACCTGGGCTCAAAGATCTGCACAGGTTGCTGATCAGCTTCTGAGCCAAGTTCAAAGTGTTACAGTTAGTATATAAAGACCATAACAAACTTGGAACCAGTTGACCTGCAAGATCGCCTTGTCCCAAATGTGCCAACTCGACTGCTTCCATCTGTGTAACTGGCACTTTTACAGGGGCCACATAATACCTGCACCACATCTGTAAGAACTCGATCGTTCAGTGTGGCAACACCGACACTTCGGAACTCTCTGCATTGATAAGAGATAGGTGCCTTTACTGTATTCTTTACGTCACTTTGTGAAGACTTTCTTATCTAGAAAAACATACCCAGATGTTTAGAAAGTAATAGGAATGTTAGTCTATTTGTTTTAGTAGTCTATTCTGTGGTGGTTTTATCTTTCTTTGTAGTTTAAGTTGTAAATTTTTAAGGGATGATTTTATTGTTTTATCCTTCTGTAAACCACTTTGAGTTTTTTCTTACAATAAAGCGGTGTATAAGCTTTCCGTTGTTGCAAGGGCTGAAAGAGGCATTCTGGGAAGCAGCTGAATGAGCTGGAGGATTCTGAGTCTTGTGGTTCTCTGTCACCCTCCCAAATGGGAAGGAAATTTCAACACCTTTCTCACCTCTCCCTCCCTTTCCCCTCCCATTGTTTCCAATTCTTACCTTTGGGTTTGCTGCTGTGGGAACTTTTTTTTTTTGGCTGGAGAGCTGGGGGAAATGTTTTAGATAAATAAACAATCTCCTCCTGACTATAAACATTAGATTATAGAATTTTTTATCTTTGTCGCTAGAAGCAATCCGGAGCTAGTGACATCTCTGCATGGCAAAATAAGCATCCTGCATGGAGGATTATAAGCTGCATTGCACAAGCTACAAAATGCACAGCTAGTACACCCACACATGTACTAGTGTTGCACATTTTCATTGCCTGGGTCCCTAGGCAAGATGCCCTCCCACGAAACACACATGCTTGATTTACAATTAGTTCAAATGCTTAAAAGTTGGTTTAAACTTTTTGGAAGAATGTAAGTCTTTAAATTGTGCTGTATTTTAGAAGTGCAGCCTGGCCATACATGAAGGTCACTTCTGGGAGTCTCTTGTATGGGTAATAATAATAATAATTTATTTATACCCTGCCCATCTGGCTGAGTTTCCCCAGCCACTCTGGGTGGCTCCCAACAGAATATTAAGAACACGATAAAACATCCATCATTAAAAACTTTCCTAAACAGGGCTGCCTTCAGATGTCTTCTGAAAGTCAGATAGTTGTTTATTTCCTTGACATCTGATGGGAGGGTGTTCCACAGGGCAGGCGCCACTACCAAGAAGGCCCTCTGCCTGGCTCCCTGTAACCTCACTTCTCACAGGGAGGGAACCACCAGAAGGCCCTCAGAGCTGGACCTCAGGGTCCGGGCTGAATGATGGGGATGGAGACGCTCCTTCAGGTATATCCTGTTGAATAAGTCACAGTGGATGGCAAGTGTGAAGAGAGCCTTCTTAGTGGTAGTCTCCACTTATAGAATGTTCTTCTCAGAGAATAAGGAAATTCCATCTATTCATTATATGAAAATGTACTTGCGGCACTGGTTTTTTTAAAAAAAGAATTCTTGAATTATGTTAGAGATCACAGCGTACATGGAGACATGTTGGACTCCAGCCACTTATGTTTTATAGAGCTATTCAATTGTCTAGAAGCCGATATGGAGCTGGTTCAGCCGTGGGCTCCCTTATCATTTAATCTAGTTGCCATACAGCAGAGGCAAGTTTGGGCACTCAATAAATCCCATGTAGTTCAGAGATTGTTTCTATAAAAAACAAAAACAAACCCATGACAATGAAAACCCAGTGAATTTCCAGCTTGATACTTCTTCAAAAATACTGCTCTCTTAAGGGGAGGTTAGAATTGTTTTGAGCAAAGTCCAAGCAATAATTTAACAACTTTTATGCACACAAACACTCATCTGAAAGACACAAATCATAGAAACCTGATGTTGAAGTCATTTTTAAATGCTACTAACCTAGAACTGGGAGATGAAAAACATGTGGCAGACCTTTCTAGCAAGAGTTCATAGAAAAGAGGGAGGCAGGGAGGACGGGAGAGGATGTTTGCATCTGTATAGGAGGGCCTAAAAATACTCTGCAAGCCGACAGTTCACTTAAATCATTAATCCTCCATTGAAGACGTTTCCACATTTTAATGGACTGCAATTAAACCCAATATTTCTTAATACCAGTGTCAGGTGTTTTTCAGCAATGGCGCAAATGAGTGCTTAGTGCTATAATTCTGCAGAAGAAGGCATTTAGTCTGGGCTCATTTGAACAGCCAAATATAAACACCAGCACATAATTCCATCTGCTTTTTGGCAATTTGTTGTTCCTTTTAGGTTCCCTTTCCCCGTTTGTCTTGTGGACACAGTTTGCAGGAAATGTCAGCCTGCGTGATTGATAGCATAAGATTGGATGTACTGACTTCATGCTTTCATAAAGCAAGACAGCTGTTGGAAGGAACTTTTCCTTCAGGAGCTGGAAAGGTTTAAATTTTCCATCTCTTTGACTAGGGCTTGATGAACAATGGAGTTTTACTAGGCAAGTAAATAAATGAATGAATGGCTAAAGAGGTACTAAGATGGGACTCACTTGGTCTTTAAATAGCAATTAAAGAAAGAAGAAATATATTAGCAACAACAACAACAACTCTCTCACTTTTGGAATCTGCTTTGAACCTCAAAAGCTGTGCATATGCTCTCTAGAATTCCCTTTACATAGCTGACCTGTGGTCAGTTTTTGCAGATAGAACTCCAGAGCACATGAGCATGTTCATGTCAGCTGTTGCCTTTGGGTTTACTGAAGTGTGTGGCTAGGTCACAGCCTAATACCCTGCATCTGCAGATACCTGCAAGATGATGGTTGCTGCAGCAATGCTTATAAAAGTGCAAAGGATGAAGAGGTAAGGCACTGTTGAAGGTGTTTATTACAGGAAGGTATCCCTGAAGGTTGTTATATAAAATGGGTTTTCCCACTCCTTTGGAATGTCAACAGGGTGAGGGCTAGGGATTTTGCTAGGTTCTTGGTAGCATTTCTGTATTATGAGTGGAGGGATTATTGAGCTAGGTCAGGCATAGGCAAACTCTGGCCCTCCAGACTACAATTCCCATCATCCCTGAGCACTGGTCCTGTTAGCTAGGGATGATGGAAATTGTAGTCCCAAACATCTGGAGGGCCGGAGTTTGCCTATGCCTGATCTAGGTGTTGTTGCTGTGGTGAAATAACAGAGGCCTACCACAGAGCAGTTTAGGTTGGCCTAAACAGGCGAGGATCAAATTTAGTTCCTCCTCCAGAAGAATGAGATAGCAGCTCAGAAGACTGGGGGATTGCTGCGCTGATAGAAACACAGCCACACCAGCTAAGAGTAGAGCGTAAATTAAGCAACAATTAGTTCTGAGAGCATTTGCTCCTTGCAACACAACCATTTTAGAATCCCCCAGGACCTTTGTTAAGTATTCAGTGGTCTGTGTTTGACTGAACTTGAGTCTGGACTAAGGATTCTGAGCCCCTGTGCTCTGATTCGCTACATGGTATCCAATCACAGAACATTTCAGGATTTGGGCCTCTGCCATTGGCCCTTCAACTCTGAGTTACGATTCGCAGCTTGGAAGTTTAGACAGCCAATCACGTTGGGAGTGGGGATGACCCAGGCCTTCAGAAATGTATATAAGCAGTTGCTTTGCCCCTGTTGTCCAGTTCTGATAGCTCAATAAAGGTTCTTGCTGTTATCACTGTGTCTTGCCTCATGGGAACCCACCTACAATTCAACCTTTACTTACAGGAACGTTGCATGGAGAGCTGTGCTGTCTTCTTGACTCTGCTTCTTCTTCACACAGGACACAGCTAAACTACTGAATTTCCTATCACAAGATGCAGTGGCGGCTGACAACCTGCATGGTTTTAAAAAGAGATCAGACAAAATTCATGGAAGATAAAGCTATCAATGGCTACCGTATTACCTCCAGCATCTGAGACTGTGTGTCTTGGGTACCAGTTGTTGCAGATCGTAAGTGGAAGAAGCTTGTTGCTTCTGAACTTCCTCTAGGTATCTAGTTGGCCACTGTGAGAACACAATGCTGAACTAGACAGGCCTTTGGTCTGATCCACCAGGACTTTTCTTGTGTTCTTATTTGCTTGTTTATGATTGGCTGCTCAAACAAAGCACACCAGGAACACCCTACTTTGAGCCCCTTTCCATCTGAACAAGTTTCTGTAAAGATTGTCCCTGCATTACCTCACTATCCACAATTCTAAGCAATCCTAAGCCTAGGCAATATATTCAAAGGTATGGTTCATTATAGCAGTTGGCTTTTGCTGTCTATCAGTGGTCTGAAGTCAACTACCCAGTCCATTCAGCTGTCTGACAATCCTGGCAGGCTCAGTTAAGAGTGTTAAGCTATTGGGAAATGTTTGTGACCTTTGGTCGTACTGTCAGGCTGAGCACCGGGTGACATTGATTGGCTAGGAGAGTGTAGTGCATGGGCATCAGGTAAGCCACTAATGACCAGATGTGAGCAAAGTATTAATTTCATTTTCTCAGACTACTCTTGTTAAAAAACAAAACAAAACTCCACTACAGGCAAAACAATTTGGGTGGAGAAAAAGCATTTTAAAGAATACGTTAAAAAAAGAAAAAAGGGGAAACCATGAAAGGACATCAGATAATATTGAGAGTAAGAACCAAAGTTAAATCAGACTTATTTAGGGGCAACCCAACCATGGCATTAACTATTCTGTGGGTGGATTCTCAATCGCTTTAAGAGGATATCTGGGTCACTACAATTAGAACTAGTAAACATTTCCATAATTACTAATCATCTGTACCGCTGCTTAGCTCAGTCTGAATCCAAACAACAATCTAATCACTTATGAAAATATACAATTTCGACCCTGCCAATTATCATGATGGTATGGAAATGGAAGAAAGCCAGCTTGTAGTATTTTCATATAACCACTTTACTGCTAGAATATTGAAGGCTTAAAGAACTAAAAAAAAAAATGCTTTCATTAAACAAAATGTTTAAGGATTTTGCAGGTCCAAATACTGATCTATCAAATGAATCAAATTTTCATTTATGAAACTGTAATCTTAAACATAATGCAGTGGTATAGAAGCTAGGGGCCAGGCTGCTTGTTATACTGGGAGATCCATGACTCATCTATCAACTCTTTTTACTACTACTATTATTACTATATATCGTACTCTTAAATAAGACTGGAGTGTGGAGGGGTGCTAATTTGGTTGGCGAAACAGCACAGTCTGGCTGCATTTAACCCTTTCCCCACCACACCATTTTGTCAATCTAAAAGAATTCTAAATGAAGCTCCTCAAGCTAGCTGCTGTTGGCTCACTTTGTATGTGAGGAAGTAACACACCTGTATTTCCTGCATGACACAGCAGAGAGCAGCTGAGGAGGCAATTCATTAATTTATTAGGCAATTTAATTAATTAATTATCTTTTATTCATTTGCAAAGCCCCGAACAACTTCGCTCCAGGGTACCTCAGGTACCCTTATTATCCCAGCTTAATCACTGAGATAATCTACAGGAGTGTTGTTGCTGGTCGTTCCCTGAATTGGTGTTCCTCACTGGGCAATAACAAGATACCAAGCCTTTAGTGTCATTGGCCCAGTCCTCTGGAATACCCTGTCAATAAAAATTCAGCAGACATCTTGTGTGCCAACTATGACTTTACTAAACAACTACTTGTTCAGATGGTTGTTTTCCATAAATAAGTATATTTCCTTATTACTTAAATTAATGAATGAACTCTGGTCTGTGTCAATTCTAGGGGTAATACATGCTAGCTTTGCTATGCACAGTTAAGCATATAGAGGGAGAAGCCTAGTGACTCAGTTGATGGGGGCAGCAGGAGGGATATCAAAGGAAGCCTGGGACAACTGGACATGCTGAGTGACTTGCCTAATAATCCCCAGAGGCCAGGGCCTTGTAGAAGATCCTCGAGGGCATTTTACCATAGTGCAGATAATTTCTAATTCCCTTGTGCTACAATAGATCCTTCACTTATTATCTTCCCTTGCTGTCTATTTGAACAAGTGTATGCACACAACAGTTTTACACTTCCCTCTCACCACTGGGATTTAGTTACAATAGCAGACCCTCCAAGTGTCCCAATTTTCCAGGGACGTCCTTGAATCAGAGAAGCTGTCCCGGTTTCTGATCTGATCTTGGAATGTTCCACTTTTCATTAGGATGTCCATATTTTCATTGGAGAAATGTTGGAGGGTATGGAGTTATCCAACCCCCAAGCCGTCTGAAGGCAATCCTGTAGGCAAGTATATATTAATGTTTTATTATGTTTTTATATACATTGGAAACTGCCCAGAGTGGCTGGGGCAACCCAGTAATATGGGTTAATAAAATTATTATTGTGGAATGGGACGTCCCTGTTTTCATTGAAGAAATGCTGGAGGGTGTACAATAGCTGAATTTGATCTATTGTCTAAGTACTGTATTGTTTCATTCCCACACACTAGGTACATTTAACAGTGATCAATAGAGACTTTTAGATAAGAATAGAAATATACATACAGTGAACTAATTTCAGTATGTGCAGTTTGCCTGCAACCTGTTACATATAAAGTTCAATAATTAAAGAAATTCAAAATGTAGCATTCAAATGAATCTTTTGGTGATGCCTCTCCCAATACACACAATCACAAATGTCTTTTCATAGGAAAAACCTAGCTGATGTTCAAAGAATACAGGAAAATGAAAGGGCCTGAGTTGCATTGTGTTTTAAAACGTAACACTTCTTACTGTTTATGCTGACCTTTTAATATTAGTTGCTATTCCAGCAGACAGAGCAAACTGGACTGGATGTTCCTAAAGCCAATCTTTTAATGGCACAGATGTTTACACAATATTTTATTGCTTATTCTTTATTCATCGGGTCTCAATTCATAAGATTGAATTATAAGTAAGAATTATTTATGGGGACAGCTATCGGTTCGCCCTGATTTAAGGTTGCAATAAAAACGGCTCATAAGTCTGTACAGACATGAAAGGTATATATCAACAAGTTTTTATGTCACTATATAGCCTTCCGTAAAAAGTTATTTAAAATTTACACAGACAGGATCTAATGCACCTTTTGAAATAATGTTTGGCAGGTGAACAATTCCCCACCCCTCAAAATGGATGGTTTTCTGGGCTTTAGCTCTGTAGTGAATGTAGTGTAACTCCATTATATATATATATTTTTTTAAATTTTAAAAATACCTTTATTATATTCCAGCAGTTAAAAACATATATACATCATCCATAAAAGAAAAAAAGAAAAACATGAAAACCTAAAGGAAAACAGAATATACAAAAACACAATTGGATTCCTTACTGACTATACACTCAAACATTGTACAAATCTATAACATTGTTGACTTCCCACCACCTCGAGCGAGCGGTAACTCAATATTACGTTCAGCAGTGTCTTTATCTAATCATTGTTCTCACCTCGCGATTTTTATATTATGCCTACTGTGATTTTGTCATTTCCCAAGGTCCGTTCCATGTATGAGAGAAATTTATTCCAATCGTTAATAAATTTGGTATTCTTCTGTTGCCTGATCTTCTGTGTCATTATTGCTGTATCCATATATTCAATTAGTTTAGTTTGCCATTCACTAATCATTGGAACGTTGGCTGTTCTCCAATTCTGTGCTAACAGTATCCTTGCGGATACTGTTGCATATTGAAAGAGGGTTTGGTCGTCTTTTTTGATTTCTTCCCCCACCATTCCTAAGAGGAATGCCTCGGGCTTTTTGGGAAAGTTATACTTTAGGATCTTTTTCAACTCATCGTAGACCAACCCCCAAAATCTTTTAACTTCTTCGCAGGACCACCACATATGGAAGAAGTCTCCCTCCTTCCTCTTGCATTTCCAGCAAGTCTTCTCCCCGGTTTTATACATTTTAGCTAATTTCGTTGGTGTGATGTACCATCGGTACATCATCTTTTCCATGTTTTCCCGAAGTCTGACACAAGCTGAAAATTTCATATCTTTATTCCAGAGTTTTGTCCACCTTTCATATTCTATAGGGTGTCCTAGGTCTATGGCCCACTTAACCATTACTTCTTTGATTTCCTCATCCATTGTATCCCAGTCTAATAGTTGGTTATACATTTTAGTTAGCAGTTTAGATTTCCCCTCTATTATTTCTAGCTGGAACTTGGATTTATTCTTACTCATTCCGACTTTTTTGTGTTCCCTCCAAACGGCGTTAATTTGGTGGTATTGCATCCACCCCGTTAGTTTATCCTTTAATTCCTCATAAGGTCTGACTTCCCAACCTTTGTCTGTTCTTTTCAGGAGATCAGCATACGTCCACCTTTTGCCTTCCATATTTAATTTTTTAATTACTAGAATATCAATAGGTGACAGCCACCATGGGGTGTCCTTTTCTACTAAGTTTTTACATCTGTTCCACACCTCCAGCAGTGCTCCTCTTATGATATGGTTGGAAACCATTATATTAATATTATTACTTTTGGTTTATTCTAAATCACAGACATGAGTCAAGCCAGTGGAATTCTTTCTACAAGTGGTTCAAAAAGATTAAGAGTATTCATGTAGCAGGTGTTTTTCAGAATATAATAATATTTATTATTTATTCAGTTTTTAGTCAGACTCTCATGATCTCCAGGTATCTGACAATAAAACCTCAAATATCATTAAAACAACATCAAGAAAATAAGAAGTGGGTGGGGGACAGTTGAGGCCTCAAATACAGTCATAACAATAGGGTGGAGCCATAATTTCACAGCCACTTAACCCCTTTACAAAGGCCTGGGTGGATGTAGATTAATGAACAGTGATGGCAGTCATATCTAAAAAAGGGGAATTCTATAAATGAGGGCCACTGCAGAGAAGACCCTGTCCCATGTCACTACATGAATGTGATTCACCCAATGGTGGGGTTTTAAGAAGGGCCTCCGCTGCATGTCTGAATAGATGGGCATGCTGGTCTTGGGAAATGTTGTGCTTCAGGTATCTGGGCACTAAGTTGTTTTAACACTTTATAGGTTAATATTGGCACCTTGAATTGGACTTAATAACATATAGGCAACCAGCTGCTCAATATTCAGGGGTGGGCAGCACATTCTGTACTAGTTGCAACTTCTGAACAATCTTCAAGTGTAGCACCACACAGAGTGGACAATCACTGCATGGGATATTTCCAAAGTAGTAGATTTCCAGAGCATGGATGACTGTGGCAAACCTATCCTGGATCAAGAAACTTTTATAGTTGGAAATAGGTACTTCTTGCCACTTACACCACTTGGGCTTCCAGTGACATTGTTAGATCAAGGAGTACTCCCGAGTTCCAGAAGCAGAAAGAAGGACTACCTTCTCCACAGGCAGAAGGTTCAGATTCATTCCAGCCTTTTTCTTCTGCCTGCAGTTGTCTCTGTCTCATGGCTCTGTCTCCATCTGAGCTCTGCTGGCTACTTTTTGTGGCAAGAGATCCATGGAGGTGAGAGGCTGCTTTTGTAGTGTGAAAATAAGGAGGAGTCAGAGTCATTCCACCCTTGACCCTCCAGATCTGCCTTGCCTCTGGCCAGCTTGGCATGGGTCTTCTACTCTGCAGGGAAAATCTCCTGTTTTGGCTTCTTGACCACTCTTGTAATGGTTGTTTGTTACCTTTTTGCCTCTGTACCTATTCCTTATCTTTGTTTGTCTTGTAATTCCCCCCTTCTTCCTTTATTGAAATAAATACAGTGGTACCTCGGGTTACAGATGCTTCAGGTTACAGACTCCGCTAACCCAGAAATAGTACCTCGGGTTAAGAACTTTGCTTCAGGATGAGACCAGAAATCGTGCTCTAATGAACGGACCTCCAGAACGAATTAAGTTCTTAACCAGAGGTACCACTGTAAAAAAAATAAAATCCCTGGGTGGACACCCTAATGAAATGTGCTGGAGCTGCTGGAATCAATACCTGGATCCAGGTGGTAAGCTTGATTAGCTTAATAATAATACTACTAATAATTCCTTATACCTCGTCCATCTGACTGGATTGCCCCAGCCACAACAACAACAACCATTAAAAGCTTCTCGAAACAGGGCTGCCTTCAGATGTCTACGGAAAATTATATAGTTGTTTAACTCACAGGTTTCCTAGTGTGAAAGTATGGAGTGGTACTAAATCCTCCAAGCTATGCTTATGATATCTGTCCTCCTTCAAGCTCCTTTCTTGCAATGGTGAGTTGGAGTGCCTACCCATAGATACGTCTGGGGAGACTCCTTGGTCTACTGTTTCAAGTATGTGAGAATGAATACCTAGTGCCAGACTCTGGCCTGCCTCTTGGAAGTAATTGCTATTACGCTTTTCATGCTATTTTTACATGTATGTTGCCTTTCTTCACTTAACCCACTCAAGCAGAAACTCATACTGCATGTCTAGCCTCCCCTTCAGCTTGGGAAAATGTCAGGAGGAGGCCGTCAGAGAGCCCCTGGAGCTGTAGTTGGAACTAATGCCTAAATATCCTGATGTCTGTACAGATGCACGTGATAGCCTGAAAGGCTTAGTTGAATAGGCTTATAAAAGTATTGAAAGTCCTTGTGGATTTTGGATTTGAACTTGTCCAGCTTTCCACATTGTCACTTTATTTTTTCTACCCCATCACATTCACCGAGACACTTATCTTCCTCCTTCCTCCTTTTGACATCGCATGCCTCAAGGATAACATGCTAGGCAGACAGGTTTTTGTGCTATGCTCTGGCAAGAGAAGTTGTTCCTGGTTGTGATGACAGAGCTATGTGAGCCATAACCATGTTAATACTGGCCGCTGGCGTTTTTATGGACCTTGAAATAATACTTTATTGACAGATGCTTTTCACTCTGCTGCTGCTCCTTTTATTCGCTGGGAATGCTGAAAGCCAATGAGACAGTTACAAAATAAACTATTGTCAATTAACAACCCAATAGGACACAGTTGTTGATTTATCTGTAAAGGCTTTGGCTTGAACATAGAAGTTGGTTATGGATATCAGATTGCACCGTTCTCAGAGAAAACCTGCAAACTACTTTGGTAACAGCCAAAATAGAGCCGACATTCAGTGTGTTCTTGCATTTAATTTGCCCATTTCCTAGTGTAAACAACCAACATGGAGGGTGCTGAAGATGATGGGTACCATGGCAGGCAGAGAGGGAGGGAGAGAGTTTAAGCCTTTCCCACCCATCCGTAATCATGACCAAAACGTTGTTATACCAGACTCAGCATTAGGATTGTGCATTAGGATTGTGGCAAAAGCAAAGAATTAAGCACGCCTGCCCAGCATTGTCTAAATCCTGCTCCCATATGTTCGTATTTTGTTCTAAAACCCACTATTAAATTAAATCATGCATTTAATATCATACATTGTTTCACTCAAACTGGATAGCAGCTTTACAAGGTACACAGCTTTAAAATTAACAACTGGGGAATCTGCAACAAAACATTCTGGTGTCTCCACATCCTGGAATGCTCCTGGTCAGGGTTCTAGTCAATCTAGAACAGGGCAAACCAAAACATAGCCATTCTTTGAAATTTGCACTTCTATGAATTTTGCAATGCAGTTCCCCGTCCTAGTAATGTGTAAGAAAAGGAGGAAAGTGTGCCTGGAATACACACATTTGTTAAAATAGCATACAAAAATGCAACATATTAAAGGAAATTGCTTGGCAAAAATGTCTCTATTGGCCAAAATAGCATAGAAAAATGTGGATGTCACGAAAGATTTGCACTGAATTTCTGATGAATTTTCAGAAGGACTTTAAAAAATAATAATAATAATGAAAACTGATGTTTAAATATGGAGAACTGAAGAATGGAGAAGCAAGGAACTGAGAGAAACGGAAATGGTCAGATCCGCCCACCCCTACTCATGAGTAAGCATGCTTAGGACTGGAGCCAAAGTACATAGCTGTTAAAGCACAAGCCCGAATTTCTGTTGAATGTAAAGCTGTTATTGTTAGTGTCTTCTGACAGGAACAGAGATTATAAAGACTACTTGTTCACATAATGCACACAGCTGGCAGGGTGGGGGGCAGGGGGTTCTCACAATAAAAAAACCCACATCGGATCACGGCTGGGATCCTTGTCAGTAAGATACTCAGAGATGGTTAATTGGATATTAATGTGTCAGATTTTCAACAAAATAACAAGAAATTTGCCAAAAAATGAAGCTTGGAGGAAACACGCCTCCAAGTTTTACAACAAAGCTTTGTTTAGAATAGGAGTTAAAGCCGCTGAAGATTTATGAGATGTTGACATAACTGATGGCAAAAGGAGTTGGCTTGATGCTCCGGGTGTGAAGGTCCAGATGAGAACATCTGCATTAAGAAGCTAATTTTCTTAAACACACTGATCAAAATATTAATGCTCCATGTAAACACGAGTGCTTTATCTGACAGTGATTTACATTTGGAACGACCTAATCCGGCTATGCAGTGCATCTTTATTCATTACCAGCAGCCTTTACTTAACACTTCATGCCCGCTTGCACAGGTGGACAATCTACTCAGAGTGACTATTGTGTTTATGTTATTTTTTCATAAGCTGGGTTTGAAATTTGTCAAACTGCATCATTGTTTAACTATGTGCCAGTCAAAGGGAAATTGCCAGATGGAGCAGCTTTCCCCTAACCTTGCTCCAGGCAATGAAATTACACATAGGCCACAGTCTTATGTCAAGCCTTTAAAAAAAAAAAAAAGGAAAAAAAGGCCGTGAATAGGTATGACTATGTGCATTCACAAAACCTGGCTTTCTTATGCCACTAATTTTATATGAAGGCTCATGCCAATGGTAAATAAAACTTCATGTCCGTCATGTCACTCATTAACTAGGTTCTCATAATTTATGTATTTAAGGCCTGCTTGTTCACCAGGCAATCAAACAGTAAACCATGTTTTATAGGTGTTAGTGTTTATAGAAACTGTAAATAAATGTTAAACAAAAAAATAAAAATCCAGGTTCAGAAAAATGATCAAGCTTAAGTCATTTATCATTGTTCCAAATGGAAAAATCTGAAAGCGGCTGGTGCCAAAGCAAATGTTTCTCTGGCTTTTTTCTTCTCAGCTTAAAAAAACCAACTAGATTGTAGAATTTTGTTAGCGTGATTTGATGAAATGGAAAACTTTGTAGATCACATGCTTTAAATGAGCCCGTTGCTTGACGTATAGTGTGCACCAACTGTTATAATGACCCATATTTTATTTAAATTTAAGAGTAGGGGTGAGCTAAAAAGGTGAGGAAAATGAGTTAGTCAGAGAAATGAGCAAAGGTATACTTTGCAAATAAAGACAGGTGTCCCTTCATAGAACTGGTGCATGCTACTCCATGTCTTCCCTGCTTTTTCAGCCAGAGAAGCATTTATCTTACTAAGTACTGGTATAAAATTCTATCTGGAGACAGAAAGCACTTCAGAGGATGAGATCAAACTATATAATTGACAAACTAAAAAAGTAGGTGGCACATTTATCATCTTAAGCCAAATTTCAGAGAAGACAAACTGAATAATCGAAGCATGCAGTATCATTTACCTAAATGACTTGAGATTCAGCAACACTCTTGTAAGTGGCTGGAGTTTTGTTTTTTATCTGCGAAGAACAGTACCTATGGTAAAAGTTCTTCAATAATACCTAGTCTCATGTGGAATTGCATCCTTCCAATTGAGTTAAACATTTGTAAACGTTTCATAACCAGAGTGTTTTTAATTTATTGATTGACAGAGCCTTCTGTTGGCAGATCATTCTGATCAGTTTCTAGAAGGATATTGGCACAAGATACCCTTGGCTCCTTACAAAGCTGCTCCAGAGGATTTGGGAACGCTCTGAAACAGTGCAGGAAGAGGCACAGGGGCTGTAAGGGGGTGAAGTGCCAAAAACCGACTCTTCCCTTCGTGCAGAGGGAGCAGAAGGAGCACTGTGGACCTAGCCCCATAAATTGTAGAGTAATTATTTCTGATACACCATCCAGACAATGTATTATTATAGGTGGTGTAAAGATGCTGCAAATGAATGAATAAATATTGTTTGAAATAGAAAAATTTGAGAGCCACTGGTGTTAGCACTAACTGGTAAATACCAACATTTACCAATAAGAACTGAGAAATGTCTAGAACTGTTGCTTGCCATACTTATCTTGTTCCTTTCATTGTTTTATGAACACCATTACAGAGCACATACATTTCTTATGATCACTGAGGCTGCACTTAGCTTCCCAAGGGTTCCCAAACTTGGGTCTCCAGCTGTTTTAGGACTACAACTCCCACCATTCCTGGTTAGCAGGACCAGTGGTCAGGAATGATGGGAACTGTAGTCCAAAAACAGCTGGAGACCCAAGTTTGGGAAACCCTGGGGATCTGTCCATTAGGCTCCAAATGATAATGAGTGACCTTCTGCTGATGTAATGTTAAGATGTAGGGTCACATTCAATGTAGCGCGAGGACAATTTTTCCTTGTGTGATGAAATGTTCTCCTCTCCTCCCCGCATTATCTAAACCTCTTCTGGGTTTTCCCCCAACCCCCTACAGTAGATTTGGGAATTGTGCAGACATTATAGAGTAAAAGCAGAGTTAATAGCTAAGTGTACAGCTTTGATTTGCCCCCCTGCCTGCCATATATACACAGATATAACAAGGAAATTAACATACATTTTGTACAGCTACTTTTATCACCACCACAAAAAAACTTTTAAATACTTCAATAAACATTTTATTTCATTATACATTTATTTTATTGCATGTTAATTATAAACAACTTTTTAAGTACTTTAATAAAACGTGCAATTGCCTTATCTTCATGTGCGATTGCCTAAAATATATATCTTGCTTTTTAAAGTGGCACACACAAAAAGCGAGGTGCATAATTAATGACCTGCTACTTGTGCTTTCAAATCTAGCTGTTTCTGGGCTCTTTACCCAGCCTTTTAAAACTGATGCGAGAAACCCCTTTTTATGGCATGCTGATGTTTACCCAAAAGTCACATCATTTTTCAAGATGACAGTACCAAGTAAAATATTTTTTATTGCCGTTTCCCAAAAGTCATTTGAAAGCTACAGGCATTTGAAAAATCAAATGTTTTTAAGCTGCTACCCTGGGATGTCCTTAAGCATGTTGTACACACAGAAAAGCATTACAGCTACAAGAAGTCATAAAGTGGTACTAAATCCAGTACGTCTGCAGTGCTAAGAAGCAACAAATAATGCTTCTTCATCTGTCAGTGTCGGTAATTTGTGGTTATGGCTGATCCTGGCTTGAAGTGTAATTGGGCTGCAGATCTCAAGTGCCATAAAAATATTGTCTGGGAAAGTTCTAAATTGGTTGGCTTTCTTTGCGCATGTACATCCCTACACGGCCACCAACTTGGATGGCTTTAGAAGAAGACCCATCAAATTCACAGAGGATAAGCCTGTCAGTGGCTGGTAGATAGCATGTGGGATACCTTGATGTATGTCCTACTTCCACAGTCAATGACAGTCTGTCCCTGAATGCCTGTTGTTGGGAATCACAGGTGGGCAGAGTGCTGTTGAGCTCAGGTCCTCCTTGTGGGCTTCCCATACACGTCTGGTTGGCCACTGGACTTATCCAGTGGGGTTCTTCTTTAGTTTTCATGCTTCTCATGCAGAGAGAGGAGAAGGAGGCGGCAGTGGCAGGTCTACTGGCAGTGCAGGTTTTGGTAGCAGCATTGCCTACCAAGGATGTCTCTTGTTTTGGCTCCTTGGACCAGACCATCAAAGTGAGGCTACCCTCAAAGGTTGGGTGGGTCTTGGGAAATAACCACGTCAGTAAACAAATCAGTGAGCCCTGTCCTGATCAAAATGTTAGCAAGCCATCCTCATGTGGTTCATCCCCATCACATGGTGGTTTGAGTTTGATAATTAGAATCCTAGGAAGCTGCCTTATATCAAATCAGGCCGTTGGTCCATCTACCTCAGTATGGGTAGCACTTTCTGGCAGTGGCTCTCCAAGGATTCAGATGACAGCTTCTCCCAGCCTTACCTGGAGACACCAGGGCTTAAACCTAGGACTTTCTGCATACAAAAGACCACTAGGAATGCAGAGCAGGGATGAGGAAACTCAGTACAGTGGTACCTCGGTTTAGAACTTAATCCGTTCTGGAAGTCTGTTCTTAAACCAAAACTGTTCTTAAATTGAGGTGTGCTTTCCCTAATGAGGTCTACCACTGCTGGTGCCCTTCCACTGTTCGGATTCCATTCTTAGACTGAGGTGAAGCTCTCAAACCAAGATACTATTTCCGGTTTTGCGGAGTTTGTATACCAAAATGTTCTTAAACCAAACTGTTCTTAAACCGAGGTATATAATGGATGCTGGGTACGTGGGTGGCGCTGTGGGTTAAACCACAGAGCCTAGGACTTACCGATCAGAACGTCGGCAGTTTGAATCCCCGTGATAGGGTGAGCTCCCATTGCTTGGTCCCTGCTCTTGCCAACCTAGCAGTTCGAAAGCACGTCAAAAGTGCAAGTAGATAAATAGGTACCACTCTGGCGGGAAGGCAAACAGCGTTTCCATGTGCTGCTTTGATTCGCCAGAAACGGCTTAGTCATGCTGGCCACATGACCCGGAAGCTGTACGCCAGCTCCCTCGGCCAATAAAGCGAGATGAGCACCACAACCCCAGAGTCGGTCACGACTGGACCTAATGGTCAGGGGTCCCTTTACCCTTTACCTTTATGATGGATGCAGACGGTATATGATGGATGCAAATACCATTTCATGAGTTCTGGCAAGATCTTGCCCCATAGTGTTATTGGCCTTCTTGTGGCAGCCACATTGGATGCTCCAGTTCTATGTCCTCCTTTGTTCTGATCTGATAAGCAAATTTGAAAACGTTTGAGTGGGCAATTGAATACCATTGCTCAGTGGTCGAGCATCTGCTTTGCATGCAGAAGGTCCCAGGTTCAATCCCTGACATCTTCAGGTAGGCCTGGGAGAGAACCCTGTCAGAAATCCTGAAGAGCTGCTGTCAGTGTAGATACAGAGGGAGACCCTGGGTCCATCTACGTAGCTCATAAGGCGGCAGCTTCTGTTCCTACTATGAATTATTGCTTTTCTTATTACACTGCCCTGTTCATAGCACAGAGAGTCCAACTCCTGTATAGCCCTTATACACTGGAATGAAGAACAGGAATAACGGGGCCTATGTGTCCTTTGGCTTGTTATTCCAGTATCACAATCTGGGCCTCAGTGCCTCCTAGGTTCCCCTCATTGTTAGCATTTGGGATGACCACTGCTCTCTGAAATGTAATGCTGCTGCTGCTGCTGCTGCTGCTGCTGCTGCTGCTGTTGTTGTTGTCATCTTTCCTGGGCAAATGATCGTAAGGTGAAAAAACAAAGAAAGAAAGAATGAAAGAAAGAAAAATGCAAAGGATAAAATACCAAAATTTAAAAGTTGAAATGCAACTTAGCAATGCTGCTTTTTTAAAGAGTCAGGGGAAAAACATATTAAGGAATGATTTATCATGCTTGTTGTTTAAGCAGTTCTTTCCTATTGTGGTGGCAATCATGCAGTAATAATAATTCATAATCCAATTTGAAGTACCTGGCAGTTTCTCTGAAATGTTTATATAGCCTCTACAGCCAAAGCAAACACGACCAGGAACATGAACATTTGATGATGTGGAGGTGACCTGTGTTGATTTGCTTACATATGATGTGCTCAAGATCTTCCTAAGATCTTCCTAGCATAAGTTTCCCCTTATGAAGGCAAGCAGCTCTCTGCCATAATTCTGATAATGCCTTCCACTTACAGCCTATGTAAGAGGTTAGCACAGCCCTCTTTGCACCCCAGAGCCTATGTTGCTCCTTCTCTTCCCTTAGCCTAGGGAAATTTCTTTTACAGACCCGTGTTAAGAATCCTGCCAGCTAATACACCTCTGTGTGCTTGATTTCAGTATTTAAAGCTCAATAGGCAGCACTTCCAGCCTTCCCCTCAATGTTTGTGTGAACCCTTTTTACCCTTTAGCATTCTGAAACTTTATTTCTTGCTTAATTTTAGGCCAGAAACATCATATTTTTCATTTGAGTGGAAGATTATGACCACCAAAGAAGGTTTAGCATATATAATTTATAGCTAAAGCATGCCTTTTCCAGTTCTGTGGGTTGCAGAATCTTAAAAATCCTATGATGAAAAAAGAGGATAATTGTCATGCATAGAGGAAGTAGGGCTTTAATTTTTAGCTTGCTTGCTGAGTGCAGACTTACTTCTGACTAAACATGCTTAGGATCACGGATACTACATGGCTGTATCCAGCTAAATATTTCAGCGGAACAGTGGAAATCCCCTTTCCCTGGTGCGGCATTAGGCCAAATCTTGCTTTAAGCATTGTGTGGATGAGAATGCCTTCTTTCTCTTTCTTGCCCCCCCCCCATCTACGAGGACTCTTTTCCTTTGGGTATTTCCCATTGGTTGATCACCAGATCATACGGATTATTATTTTTAGTGTTTTATAGTATTGTATTTGAATCTATCTATCATCTATCTATCTATCTATCATCTATCTATCTATCTATCTATCTATCTATCTATCTATCTATCTGTCTATCTATCTGTCTGTCTATCTATCGGGACGCGGGTGGCACTGTGGGTTAAACCACAGAGCTTAGGGCTTGCCGATCAGAAGGTCGGTGATTCAAATTCCCATTACGGGATGAGCTTCTGTTGTTTGGTCCCTGCTCCTGCCAACCTAGCAGTTTGAAAGCATGTCAAAGTGCAAGTAGATAAATAGGTACCGCTTCGGTGGGAAGGTAAACAGCGTTTCCATGCGCTGTTCTGGTTTGCCAGAAGCGGCTTAGTCATGCTGACCACATACTGTATGCCGGCTCCCTTGGCCAATAAAGCGAGATGAGCTCCGCAACCCCAGAGTCGTCCACAACTGGACTGGTTTGTATGTTTCAGAGCCCTTTTGTTGTTAGATCCTTGGATTGTGGACCCAGGTGCAGTGAAACTGTGAGTGGCGGGGGCCAAGGATAGGAAGATGCAAAAATCATGGGACAATCATTTTGGGATTAAACAGACAACTTTTTTGATTACAGATGTCAGTAGGTTTTGGTGTAGGCATTGGATGTGTATCCTGATTCATCCTGCCCATCTATTGGTTGGTTACTTTGGCAGGGTTAATCCAAGGTTAAAGATTGCTCTATGATACACATCCCCTCCAAGATTACCATTTGGGATGGTGGTGCTATGGCCCATCAGGCCCTGTCTTGGCATCTGGACAGAGGCACCTGTCCTTCGACCCCTTTAATGGGAACCCCTTGGAGTAGCAGGTGGGGCTCCCAACTTCACCTGCTATCCATCCTGACTAAGGATTCAACCCAAAGCCTTATCCACAACCAAGCTGTGACAATTGCTATGAGGTAGGCAAAACCCCCAGACAGGCCCAATTTTTCTGAAGGCAAATTTCTCTGTGGCCTCAAATACCATAGCAAGGTCTTATGCACGACGTTCTGGCTTACCTTCTGTCAGAGCCATAGCATGATGCAGAGGGGTGTGTGGGTGTGGATTCCAGACTGACTGAGGCAGAGCCAAATATGTATACACATCTATGGTAGCCTCTAGGAGCTTGTTTTGGCTTTTCTAGGAAAGAAACTCCTGCCAACCTAGCAGTCTCCTGCCAACCTAGCAGTTCGAAAGCACGTCAAAGTGCAAGTAGATAAATAGGTACCACTCTGGCGGGAAGGTAAACGGTGTTTCCGTGCGCTGCTCTGGTTCGCCAGAAGTGGATTAGTCATGCTGGCCACATGACCACATGATCTTGGCCAATAAAGTGAGATGAGCGCCGCAACCCCAGAGTCGGCCACAACCGGACCTAATGGTCAGGGGTCCCTTTACCTTTACTAGGAAAGGTGTAATGTACTGTAATGTTAGCGAATCTGCAAACCTAGTTTGACCAGAGGCTGTAGCCCTCTGCAAATGTCTCCTGACACCGGCTCTGATGCCACATGCCATGCCAACCTTTCCCCTTATATGCTGTTCAACGTATATGTGAATGTATATGAATATGTAGAATCAAACTGAGAGAGAAACATAATTAAGTGCATTGAGCTGTATGCATGAACACAACACCCACCCACCTTCTTTGTTCAGCTAAGTGAGGCAATGATTCATGCTATGAACATCTTCCATATAAATTACTGCGGGTTTGTACTGGGGAGATCAGCTGTCCACAGACTAATGTTGTTTTGAACCTTGAATGAACTTTCTTCGCAGCCTCCATAAGGGAAATATTTAGTGTTACATCTCAGTCTCCATTCCTTCTTTCTTTGCAGCAGGTTTATATACAACGGAGTCATATCCTATCAGGCTAAAACCACATTAATTTACATTTTTTGTGGTTGGTATAATTTCTTCTTTCACGCACACTAATTAGGAACGTCAACTGAATTAACTAAATTAACTAACATCAACTTGGATTTTTTTTTAAATGAACTGCTGTGTAACTATAAAGAGTTTTCTGTCCTAAAATATGAGAAAGGAAAACATATTATCCTTTTACCTCAGTTATCAACACAGTTTTCTTTCTGCTGGAAAAACTATAAGCAAGCTTAGAATCGTGGTTACCATTTTAAGTTGAAGAGAAAAACAAGTCTGTATGTGTATGGTGCTTTGCACTGTAAATAAAGGTTCAAATCAGTCCTTTTATATCCGATGGGCTGGGTATAAATAATAAATTATTATCATATTCCACAGTCTGGTGCTCTTCAGAAGACTCCAGCTCCCATCTTCTCCAGCCAGCATGCCCAATGGTCGGCAATGAAGAGAGTTATTGAGCACAACATCTGGAGAGCACCTGGCTAGGTAAGTCTGGCTTACAGAGTGCAAATGTACAGATCCAAGCTTACAAAAAAATAACATTTAGGGAAGCAGCAGGGGGAGGGAATGAATAGGTTAACTGGGAAAGAATGTGTGTTGACTCCAGCACCAGGCACATGCCATGTGTAGGGTTCTTCATGGTATAATGTTGCTGCCAACGCTACTTCCCACCTGAGGTGTATCTTTAGAGAATGGCTGTTCTAATGGATAGAAGGCACACAGGGTAACCAGGGACAGGGGGAGAGTATGTGTGTTTGGTGTTTGCTGTATGAAGTGTCAAACTCTGCTCCACATCAAACAAATCTGAATACAATGAGCAGAGATGAAGTTCGCTGTTCTTAAAATGCTCGGCCATAAAGGCAGGATTCAGCTAACCTGTTCCTCTAACAGTAGCCAGTGCAAGCAGTGGGTGAACCCCCAGAACAGGGGAGGTCCTTCTATTGGGCAAGTGGAAATGCTTGCACTGACGGAACAATCTCCTTAGGGCTACATTGAATTCCACCCTAAATATCTTTTAGATGTACTGCAGTAGCTTTTTGTTGGATTTAGTGGGTCATATTCAAAATGGCGGGAATATGAACCCCCACCATGGTTTTTCTATTTCTCTTGCATGTTTATGTACATTTTGAAGTATAGTTACATGCCCAAAGTCTTTTGACTGGCCTGCCTCAAAAACTATGAACAAGCTAGCTACAATTCCAGTTCTCGTATTGAGGATTTCTAGCTTACTTTCATAAACAGGATGAAGAAAAGAGGGGGGAATGGAGGGAGGGGGAACCCCCCATATGCTTTTATTAACTTATTTGTCAACAAAGAATGCGTTTCAGATGCCATTTAGGTTGTGTGCGACCCTCTGCAACTTCAAAGTGTCTCTCTACTCATTCAAGTCTGTTATGTTTGTTGTCCTAGAAAAAGCGATGGCAATCAGGCCACTTGCTTGTTATTATTGGCTGTCTCAGCTGGGGAGGCCCAAACAGCAAGCAACGCTGACCTTCCCCACTGCAGTGTAAACACTGTGATGCACTGCAGGTGTTTTCCACATCCTCTGTCACCTCCTAGAAATATCGGTCGGGATTTTCTACTTCCTATTTGGGTTTTTAAATGAAGAGCCGGGTCAGCGTTCAAATGATCAAACTCATAAATCCTCTGACCTATTGTGTAAGCTTTCAGCAAGCATCTGCCGTTATCGTGGCTCATGGCAGCTTTGTCATGCCCTTGTTGATCTTAAAGAATGATAGCATAATGAACATGTCTACTTTTCCACCTTAAATTGCCAGCGAGGAACTGTACAGTCACAGGGCAACTACTTTTGTTAGATGTGTGTATTATTATTACTACAGTGGTACCTCGGGTTACAAACACTTCGGGTTACAGACTCCTCTAACCAGGAAGTAATACCTTGGGTTAAGAACTTTACCTCAGGATGAGAACAGAAATCGCACTGCGACGGCAGCAGGAGGCCCCATTAGCTAAAGTGGTACCTCAGGTTAAGAACGGTTTCAGGTTAAGAACGGACCTCCAGAACGAATTAAGTTCGTAACCAGAGGTACCACTGTATTTAGAAAACCACCACCAGGTATTAAATTGCCATGCCTCTTAATGATCCCTTGATTTGAATTTCCCCGTAGGAGCCCACTCTTGCGGGGCTATTCAGTGTCATATAAATTACAGCAGGATGCAAGGTGTTGAAAAGGGTGACTTCACTAGGACTGTCACTTAACTGCTGTACTAAAATTAATGGTTGTTGATTTGCATTTTACGCTCCGCTGGTTTTCCTTTGCTGCAGACCATGCAAAATAAAAGAAGGAGACCTAGTCAGCTCAGGGAATGGCAGCTTCATCTAACCAGTTTCAAACACACACACTAAATAATACTCCTGTGTCATCCTAACTACATTTGCTCAAGGAGCAAATATCGTTTTAAAGAGGAGGGGGGCAGACTTATAACCCAAGACTAGCCCTCCCCCCCGGCTCATCCAAACATGAACAGGAGTTCTCGCCAACCTGGTGTCCTCTGGGTGTTTTGGATTCCAAGTCCCATTGGCCCCAGCCAGAGCCAGGCTGGATCGTGCCAGCTTGATAAATGCCACTGTACAGCCTTCACAGCCCATTCTCAAGTTGAATGTGAGGTCTTGACCCATTCTCTGAGTGCCATCTGACTAGATTGCGCTGCCACATCCTGCCATTAAGGAAAGAATGTAGGTATAAGACTCAAGTATCCGGAAACGGGTCTGGCTAAGCGTTTCAGAATGTTTCCTTGCTTTTTTCTTTTCTTTTTGCAAAACCATACTAAATATTTTCTAACCAAGACCACCCTCTCTGGTGACCAAGAATGCATTTCATCATGTGGTGATAATAATCCAATTCTGACTACAAATTACAATTATTTTTCTTGTAATTTTATATGAGTGCATGAAAGTATACTTTTGGCAGACCCCATGCCGGTCAAGTAGCACATAATTCACATGGGATGCTCAGAGGATTTTTGGCCAAGCTGTCTGTGGCTAGGATTTGGTTTTCTGTATCTCCCCCCCCCCCCAATACAGACTAAATATGGTCACTGTGATTTAAAAACAACAACTACTAGTACTTAAAATAATAACCAAACCATGCTTGTTATTCCTATTCTAGGAGATGAAAAAAACAGTAGTCATTTATTTCCCTGAATTCTACCTAGCCCTAATAAACTCTTAGCAAAGTACTACACAAAGATTGAGGCAGGAGAGATCATGCAGAAGTGGTGAGTTGACAGAGAATTATGAGTGACTTGTATATCCCATTTGCAATTGATGTGTAACACCTGAATAGGGTCCTCAAGATGCTCGCCTCACCCACAGTGAAATTCCCACAGGCAAAATTGGGGAGATTTCCTTTGGGATGTTGCACAAAGAACATCACTGTGTAACTCTCCCTTTGAAGCATCCTAAGATTTGTTTTTGAGACAAGGCACTCACATTTCCATACAGTGATACCTTGGTTCTCAAACTTAATCTGTTCTGGAAGTCCATTCCAAAACCAAAGCATTGTAAAACCAAGACACATTTTCCCATAGAAGGTAACGCAAAATGGATTAATCCATTCCAGACTTTTAAAAACAACCCCTAAAACAGCAATTGAACATGAATTTTACTATCTAGCGAGACCATTGATCCATAAAATGAAAGCAATAATCAATGTACTGTATTATAAAATAAATAAGACGGTATTGTAGATGATAAAAATTAAAATTAATTTTTTTTCTTACCTGCACTTACGATAGTCATTGTTTGGATTGGCTTTTATCCATTTCCACAGTCACACAATCAATCAATCAGTAGCTGAACTGGGTTCCACACAGTCACAAAAACAAATTAACCAAAAAAGCCTCAAAAACAAAAACGCAAAATAAATAATAAAAACAAAAGCGCCAAACTTTGACCGTTTGACTTCTGAAACATTCGAAAACCAAGACACAGCTTCTGGTTGGTGCAGGTGCCCCGGAAACAATAGCCGACAGCTGCATCGGACGTCTGGCTTCCGAAAAATGCCCCCAAACTGGAACACTTACTTCCAGGAACCAAGGCATTTCAGTACCAAGGCATTTGTGAACCAAGGTACCACTGTACAGAATTGAGCAATTTTGTCCGAATCAGACAAGGCAAAGGCGGAATCCTAATCAACTGATGGGATGCAGCAGCAAGGCACTGGCATTCAGTTTCCCCAACTACCCCTTCCCTGCTACCAGAGAGCTGAGATGCAGGATTCCAGATTTATTCATCACATGAAACCACAGCTGTCTGCTGAATTGAGGCTGCTGATTTTGATGGGCTTCTTAAGCGTGCTAAACTCTAAATTCATTTCGAAGTTCTAGGGCAGTGGAGATCCGCCAGGAATTGTTATATGTTTAGAAAACAGATTGCGAAACTCTGTCTTAGGTAATCAAGAAGAACTGATGGTTTGTACCAGATACACATAATCCCAAGCTTGAGTTACACAAGACAAAAGCTGGGCTTTTAAAACTCAACATGTGCATTAACTGCTTGTGGCAAATTGGTCATCTGGACAAGCCACATCTCCCCTGAACCCAGAATGGTAATGCGCAAAAGAAAATACTGTTCATTTTGAGCTTAGCAGTGATCTATAGTCCTGTTAGACAACTGGTTTTCCAAAGGCATGGTCATTTATTAAAAGGGCTGCACATATATTCAGGATCCAGCTACTTTAGTAGAGAAAAAGTGTTTTAAATGTGTCATCACACTGTGACACCAGATGGCGCTGTAGAGCTCCATCTTTCACCAATGTGTTTTCCCGTTATGTGGTTTACAATGCATTTTCCTGAAACGCTTTTTTGATGTGTCTAGATCCAGCCTCAGTCTCATGAACCAGCTTTCATTTTGTCTCTTAAAAAGAGAGTGGCTTAGCGCTCTCACTTTCTTCCTACCCAGCCATAGCAGACAGTAACCAGGTGCATCATAAAACATTTGTCTTACCCAAATGTCATAGGGTGCCTCCAGACTGTCAGCATTTTGAGGGAGGGATACATTAGGTTTTCAGAATTAAATAAATGATTAACAAGAAGACACAAACAAATCAGGGTGGATGTTCTTTGTCCTATAACCACCGTGTAAAGAAATACAGTGGTGCCCTGCAAGACGAATGCCTCGCAAGATGAAAAACCCGCAAGACGAAAGGGTTTTCCGTTGCGGAGGTGCTTCGCAAGACGAATTTCCCTATGGGCTTGCTTCGCAAGACAAAAACGTCTTACGAGTCTCGCCATTTCCCCCCCGCTTCCCCCCCTTTTTCAAAGGCGCTAAGCCGTTAATAGCCTTTTAACAGCTTAGCCGCTAAGCCTTTAATAGCCGCTAAGCTGCTAAATCGCTAATAGCGCTAATCCGCTTAGACGCTAATGGGGTTGCTTCGCAAGACGAAAAAACCGCTAGACGAAGAGAATCGCGGAACGGATTCTTTTCGTCTTGCGAGGCACCACTGTAAGAACAAATGCTCTGGGAACACTGGCCATAGCCTAACTGCTGCATGAGCTATGTGCAAGCAAATCAAGCTGAATGCTGGGGGGGGGGGGGACCAAGGCATCTGGATGAGCTCATAGAAGTCAGGAGCACAGAGGATGCAGGAAGAGCCCTAACCAGGTGGAATTGCTGACATTTTACATGCAGCCCAGTGCTGCAGTGGAGAAACCACCCCATGGCAGCACAGAGTTGAGGGGAGGCATGATGACTAAACATTGAGTTGCAATGCTTTCTGCGTGTTTCTTTTTTCTTCATGAAGATGTTGTGAAGCTGCACCTAAAAGGCAGTAGCTGTACCATTACATGCACATCTTATCAGTTCTGAACCTGGGAAAAGGTTAACTAATTTAATAATTACAAGCCTTGGGGGGGGGGGATACCGTGTTGATTTCTTACAAGATAGGCTTAGTAACACAGCTAAAAAAAAATTAGAGAAAATAATTTGTCCATTGTTTTCCTTTGACCCTTTAGTAATTGCATACTTGGCAGGATTACAGTATGCTTAGAGCTAATTCACACAACCACATCTGGGACTTATTTTCCATCTGTAGCAACATCTCCCTTTTGTTGCAGCCAGCCTTGGCTAACTGTGAAGTAGTTGTCTGGCTGCTTCACCACTTAAATACCCCTTGGAGGGCACCAGGAAGACAATCTGCAATAGGATGCATCCATGGCAGAGCATCATTTGCATCCCATTAAGTCTGACAATAACTTGGGAAGATGGTGAATCTTTTTTTTTTAATGCATTAAATTGAACCCACCAAGAATACGTATACAGATAATAAAAAGGTAAGTATGACATCATGCTGCCGTTCTTGTGGCTGCAAACTACAGCATGGTAACAAACTGGGCTCTCTGAACCGCCAGGCCATCACAGCACCATCAGAGGTTGAGGAAAAATAAGACAGAGACCAGTGGGCAGCCCAGCCAGCGAGCAAAGAAACAGGCAGCCCTGGACAGCTGTAGAGGTTTGGCGAGGTCTAAGGGCAGAAGGGAGGGGAGAGAAGAAGGGGCGATGGCTTTGGGGTGTAGGTGGGGCATAGGCAGCATTGGCAAATGAAGAGAGCAGCCTCTAGCGTAAGGTTACCAGATTTTTTTCAAGGAATCCGGGGACACTTTGCAACTTCAATGGATTTTGTCAGGGGACAAAAGACGTCCCCAGGAAACGGGGACGTCTGGTAACCTTACTCTAGCAGTGTATTGCAATAGTGATGTAAGGACGAATGACTGTGTTTGTACATTGTGATTCTACAGTCATCAGAATGAAAGAAGAACTCTATTGGATCAGACCAAAGGCCCATCATGCGTGCCTCTGGGAACTCTGAAAGCAGGACGTGAGTACCAGAGCACCCTCCCCACTGGGTCTCTTGAGCAACCAGTGCAGTCTCTGATACTGGAGGTCATACCCAGGCTATCATAGCTAGCAGCGACTGACAACTTAACCCCCCCCCCCGATTTCTCTAACCCCCTTTTAAAGCTATCCAAGTTGGCGGCCTTTACTATATCTTGTGGTAACAAATTCCATAGTTCAGAGATGTAATATGTGAAGAAGTATTTCCATTTGTCCGTCCTCAGTCTTCCAACATTCAATTTCAAGTTCTACTCAAATTGAACCTCACTCTATCCACTTTTCCCAGATCTTGCACATTTTTTTTTTTTTTTACACAACCATATACAAAGTACGGGGACGCGGGTGGCGCTGTGGGTTAAAGCCTCAGCACCTAGGACTTGCCGATCGCAAGGTCGGCGGTTCGAATCCCCGCGGCGGGGTGCGCTCCCGTTGTTCGGTCCCAGCGCCTGCCAACCTAGCAGTTCGAAAGCATGCGAGTGCAAGTAGATAAATAGGGACCGCTTACTAGCGGGAAGGTAAACGGCTTTCCGTGTGCTGCTCTGGCTCGCCAGATGCAGCTTGTCACGCTGACCACGTGACCCGGAAGTGTCTGCGGACAGCGCTGGCTCCCGGCCTCTTGAGTGAGATGGGCGCACAACCCTAGAGTCTGGCAAGACTGGCCCGTATGGGCAGGGGTACCTTTACCTTTACTATACAAAGTACAGGTTCTGCTGTGGCCCCATCCTCTTCTTCCCCCTTCCCTCTGCCGTCCCCATTTCTTTTCTCCCTCACTTTTAGAGGAAAGTTGTTTTCTTTCTTTCCACTGCACTGGCAATTTATCTGCTGCTTCCTCCACCCTTCCCTGCCTTACTGACTCTGATAAAGGGCAACGGGTGGTGTGTGTGTGTGTGTGTGTGTGTGTGTGTGTGAGGGACCTTCAGAGTGAGGTCTTCTGTGCAGGGTGGTTTCTTGCTGTGGCTAGAAAGCAGGTTTTAAATTTAGTTTTAGTTACTTGCAATGAAAATAAAAATCTAGAGATTGAGAAGTAGCAGCAGGTTTCATGTCTCCTCCTCTGCATAAAGGTTGTTCAATGTGTCCATGGCCAATCTGGTCCTGTGATCAGGCCTGAACACAGAATGAAGTATGTCTAGAAAATCCATATCAGTTGCCCTGCCATGACCCTCTCCACCACCTTTGCAGAGTCAAGGAGTCTAAGTATGTGGATAAGTCATTGCACAAGTGCAAAAACTGGTTCTGCCAGTCGAATTCAGCAGTCTGAGAATCTTAGTTTGCCATGTGAAATGCACTTTTAACCTTGAAGGCTGTGGAAGATGGTCTTAAATGGGTGTGAATAGACTTGGCAAAATCTCAGACACCAAGGTGGATGGCCAATAGTGAGAGTGGGGAGGACTGGATCCTAACTAAGCCCTCCCCCTTTCCCACATCAAACAGCTGTGATTTTTTAAAAAGTGCACATGCACATTATTTATGCAGAAACTGTGTTCTGTATAGACTGCTTCATGAACTCCATTAGGTTCTCAGGTAAGCCTTCATCCAGATGCCACACAGTTGGAGACTTGCCTAGTTTAAGACATCAGGGGTGCCAACTTGAATAAAATATTGAGGGGGCCCAGGTAAGCCTTGCCTCACATAACCAATCACATGACGCAGTGCGCACACACCATTTGAATGGGAATGCCCATCAACTTTAAATATTTTATTGTGGGGCTCAAAGCCCCCACGGTCCCTAGGAGTTGGCTCCTATGCAAGCCATACTGTGGCTCTTGATGTTAGCTCTGGGTAACATCATGGTACACAATTTAGATTTTTTTTGGAAAAGATAGCAAACCTGCATAACATCAACAGGAATAAAATGTTAATTTTTTTTAAAAAGCCCAGTTAATAGTATTTACCAACAACAACAACAACAGTAGTAGTAGTAATTTATTATTTATACCCTCCCCATCTGGCTGGGTTTCCCTAGCTATTCTGGGTGGCTCACAACAGAACACCAATAACAATAACAATAACTTTAACTCTCTCTCTCTCTCTCTCTCTTTCTCCTTGGACCTACCAAAGTCATGAAAACCGCAGGTGCTTCAGACCAGTTTTCTTCCTGCAATGTCCTGTAAGATTCTAAAGAAGAGTTTCAGATGACATATTGTGATGCATTGTTTTTCTGTACATGGTTCAGTTGAAGCAAATTACATCTGAAAAGGTCTTTTTTTAAAAAAACAACAATCCAAACCCTTATGGTCTTTCCCTGTAAATGTGTAATATTTCATCCCTGTTTAGATTAGAATGACGTGATTACCCTGTAGATCCCCCCAAATTAACTGGAGACAAAGATGGGGGAAAAGTTTAACTCATCAACAATGTAGGTGAATTAATTATTTGCTCTTGCGTCTGAATTGTGCAGAATGCACCCTAAAAATCTGTTGATTGGTGAAAATCTGCACTGACACTTCTTACCCCCATTACACTGCTTGAATTTTGCCATGTTTGGTTCTTGCAGTTTTATTCATATTTGGAAAGCCTTTGCTTTAACCCACAGCTCTCAAATCAAGACCTGGGCCTTTAATCTCTAATCTTCCCTCGCCTAGTTCACCGTTCCCCAACAAGTTGCATGTCTCCTGCAATTGATTGCCAAGCCTGAATTTTAAACAGTACATCTGGGTGCACAATGCCCCTCGCCATTGCATTAGTGGAACCCGGCTCACAGGTCTCTGGATACAGCCAAGCATGGACAGACTATCCATTAGGGATTTGTAGTCACTGAAGATCTGAAGGAAGGGGTTAATCCCAACAGTTGCTTTGTGCCTTTCTGTGAAGACGCTGACCTCATTTCATAGGAAAGTAAGGAAGTTCCAATCTGGGGGTTTGGGGGGAAGAGAAAAGAACTGCATGTACAATTTAAAAAGTACATTTCTTATGCACATGACATCTGTAATTAGAATGCACTGTAGATGTTACGCTCCTGTTGTATTACTGAAGGCTGGCATGTTACAATCAGTTTGCTTAAATTCCTGAAGTTACAATATTTATATTTCTTAACTTGCCATACCCTTGTGTTATGTGAGATGTTTAGCCATTTCACTGGGATGCCATAAATATTACTTGGCTGGTGCACATACTCTTATGAAACACATCTGCATGTAAATTTAATATAATGAGATCTAAACAAATCTCAAGCTATGCCTTTTCATACGGAGAGCTGTGTTCCTCATTGCTGTTTTTGCTTTGATGTCCAAAGATTATAAATGTTAAAGCAGATTTGCTCGCTTGCTCCCTCCCTCCTCCTTTGGCTCTTTTATGGCATCACTGGGAATGAAAATCAGCCCACAAAGCCCATAAAACCACTTAGAATGACCTTTAAATGATAATTAAGTGGTGTAAAGGTCTTTGCTGTGTCTGCTTGCTACTTTAATCTTATGATGTGTCTCAAGTATTACATCAGAATTCTCCCTTTTTTATTGTCATGTATTGAACTGAAGTGTCGCATTCATCTTTCCCTGTATTAGGTTTATGAACACAAGAAGAAGGAGTTCCAGGACTAACCACAATAAGATTATCTTTGAGATGCATTAAACGTGTGGAATTTATTTTATTTCCAATGAAACAAAGGCTATCAAGTGCAGCGTTCTAGTCCCAAACATTACTCCCACAGCGAACTACTGCTACAAGCAGTGCCACTTGTTCAAAGCTTCTAGATTCTTTTAGAAATCTCATTACCAGATGACTTTTCATATAACCTTTTCATTTCCTAGAAATCTAACAACAGAATCATAAAATGCAGCATAATGGAACACACTCTCTCCCCTCCCTCAATAAATTCGTCTTCTTTTGCTACATAAAGGTAAAGGTAAAGGGACCCCTGACTATTAGGTCCAGTCATGACCGACTCTGGGGTTGTGGTGCTCATCTCGCTTTATTGGCCAAGGGAGCCAGCGTACAGCTTCCGGGTCATGTGGCCAGTATGACTAAGCCGCTTCTGGTGAACCAGAGCAGCACACGGAAATGCTGTTTACCTTCCTGCCGGAGTGCTACCTATTTATCTACTTGTACTTTGATGTGCTTTCGAACTGCTAGGTTGGCAGGAGCAGGGACCGAGCAACGGGAGCTCACCTGGTCACGGGGATTCGAACCGCCGACCTTCTGCTCGGCAAGCCCTAGGCTCTGTGGTTTAACCCACAGCACCACCTGCATCCCATTTTGCTACATAATGCATCTTAAATGTCAGTGATAGGTCACAAATCTTTGGAACTCTCCTTCCAAAGGAAAGGAAACTCAGGTAAGAGTTGCCCTTGGAATGCTTCCAGGCATCTGTCCAGGCATATGGAGTGTCCAGAATGAAAGAGAGGACTACAAATATATTTGGGACAGTGAATACCATCTCATTCTTCTTCCTTCTCTGCATGTGGAACACTGGAAGGAGAGAGCAGGGAGGCAGCTGTAGTCAAAACAAGAAGCTACCAAGACAGGGACCAATATTCTCATCAAGGAACTGAGAAAAAGAGATGGAGTTTTACAGGTGGGCCACCAGGAATGGTTGTTCATTAATCTGAATCTGGATCCAAACAGGAAGGCTGGTTTTGACCAGCGGTGAATGAAGAGGATTCAAGCTCTGCTTCTTCGGGGCTCACATCACATGAATTGGCTTCATTGCTGTATAGAACCAGGATGAACATCAGAAGAAATATTGAAGAGTAAATCAGGTGATTCTATCTGGGTCCTCTTTATGGAACGTGAAACAGTCAAGGGTATGCATGCACGAGATGGAGCACTAGGGAAGAAATACTTGTATTTCTAGACCCGTGAAGGACAGAGCCTTTCCCTCAAATCTTCATCGCTACAATTGTAACAAAAATATACTGACAATAGAGATTACAAATTCCTGAGCTATGTACTGTGTGTATCTACTTTTTTAATCTGTATATATTGCAATAAAAAACCAGGCACAAGGTTATACAAATAGCCTAAAAGTGATTGACATGCTAATAATGCCCAATCAAGCCGGTAATGCTCGTGTAACAAGCTCCTGAGAAAATAATATTTTTGGTCAATAATACATTTTTAAGCGAAGTGTTTGTTTTTAATTAGCCTCATATTTAGCTATTTAGTCATGCTGTGTCTATCAGCCATGGCTAAAAAGAAAATAACACAGGCTGACTTGAACTGTACTGTTGCCTTAAACTCTTTAACTTTCATCTCTTCCTTTTTGGCTTTCTTTTCTGCATTCCACCAGAGCTTGCTTGAAAGCATTGGGGGCATATCCCAGCTTGTCCTGTTTCTCCTCTTCCTGAGCGCTTCCTCTCTCAGAGAAGAATTAGGTGATTCTTGTAGGAGAGGACCTCCTGCTCTGCTGTTATACGCCTGGGATAACCAAATGGGGTGCCAGCCAGCCCCAGCCAGCAGGGCTAATGGTCAGGGATGATGGGAGTTGTAGTCCACCATACCTGAGGGCTTGTTCAATGTGAGCTTGTTGACAGTACTTACCCATAGTGCTTCAGTTTCCCCTTCCTCATAGACTAGGGGTTGGAAACCCCAGGCCAGGGAGACAAATGCAGCCCTCTAGGCCTCCTGTCTGGCCTTCAGGTCTCTCTCCAGGTCACTCATTTCCCCATGATGCACCTGGGTCTGCTCCACCCCCTCCTTGGGTGCTTCTGCCTGGTTGGAATGTGCCCTTGAACCAAGATAATGCTCCTTACTTGCATGGCTGGAGATGGGCGTGTAGACATCTTTGAACTTTGTATGGCTTGAATGTAGCCTACTAAGTCACATATGTTGCCCTGCCCAGTTTTTGCCTCTGGCCATGTGGTTTACGTGACCCCTGGGCAAATAAAGTTCCCAAGCCCAGCCACTGGCAGACAAAATTTGATTTTACCATGTTAATCAATCAGCCGACCCTATCAAAGTGAGGCAAAGAGACTCATGTTGTTCCAACTATAAGATTCTATTATTCTATGAATTGCACAAACCTGCATTTCTAGGATGCACTCAAATCTTTCCCACAGCACATGGATAGTCTGGAGATGATATCCAATAATGCTCCATCTACAAACATGATTGATTTTTTGTGTGGTACAAGAGAGAAGGGATGCTCTGCACAAATGGCTACAGAGAAATGTTCTTGGTTCCCTAAACTGAAGCTGTGAAAGGAGGAAAAAAGAAGAAGGATTTCATGCAGCCTTTCTGGACTCTTGGATGACAAAAGGAAATGAAACCTCAAATCTTCTACCAGTGCTGGATTTACAAAAAAGCTAAACAAGCGATAGCTTAGGGCCCCACTCTCTTGGGGCCCCCCAAAAAAATTAAAGAAAAAAACCCCTGGATGTACATTTCCAAAATATAAGATAAAACCTACATACAGCAACAGTGTTTTGTATTGTGTAGGCTCCTATGATGTAAGTAATGGGCCCTGCCTGCTAGCCTGCTCCGTAAAATATCACTGGTTTGCTCATTTCTATATATAGGGTGCTTACATCCTGAATGGAGTTTGCATTCTGCAGGGACTTTTCAACAATTTGATAAAATACATATTTTATGTGCAAATGGCTTTAGATACCTATTAGGTCCATACATTACCATATAGCATATATTCAACACACAAAAAACAGTGACAATTTGTTGTTGACAAAGGAGAGCTGGACATATAAAGGGCCCCATTACCTCCAGTAGTTTAGGACCTCATCAAACCTAAATCCGGCCCTGTCCTCTACATAAGCTGCTGTACGCCTAAATGTAAAAACATTCTCATTTATTTCCACAGGGTTTTTTTGCCTGCTACGGTCATTTTTCTTGCCCTGTGCTTTTCAAATTGAACTGTTCTATGAAGCTGTCCTGATATATCTGATGTCTCAGAGGAGAGAAAGTTGTGAACTGTACCATGGGCGATTGGATGGTCCACAAATTGGGATTTATTCCTTAAACCAATCCTGGTTTAGTCAAACATTTTTGCTGTTTAAAGAAATCATTAAGGAAGGGAAAGCAATTATCACACACACACACACACACACACACACACACACACACGAGTACCAATAAGTTTGGGAGACATTATCAGTCCTCCTCCCTCACAAAATGATATTTCTGATGGCCAAGGAGGGGGTGATCTGCATTCCCATTGGGGAGCTGGGCAAGGTGGAGAGTTTTAAACTTCTTCACCCATACCAGCAGCACAATGTCTATTTTATTTATCATCTTGGGGACAGATGTTGGGCTGGGAAGAAAAATCTGATCCAGGCCCCCAGGTCAGAAATGAGCCATCCCAAAACCACACAGATTAGGTTCTAGTCCCCTACAGGTTAGGGGAACTTGTACCTTAATAATTTCTAGAAGGATAGTGTGTTGGTCTCCAGCACTGAGAAGATGGACCAGTTTATTATACTATATTGGAATGCTTAAGCTAACAGACAGCCATGCAGCCAGCAAACACACTCACTGGTAATGCCATTTATGCATTTCACTCCCACTTAGCAGTGTTCATCTCACTGAACTGGAATCTAAAGTGTTGAACATGTTCCCATGTCAACTGAATACATTTGGTTTTATTGGACTATTGACTATTTAAAATTCTGGTTGCCAGCTGTCACTAAGGCATGCAAAGCATGAAAAGTAATGGTAACATCAGATAACACAGGACTGAATTTTTTAGTTTTTAAATGTACCAGTAGTAGTTTAATCCCATTGGGTACAGAACTACCCAAAACAAAGATGAAATTGAAAAGAAACCAAGTGTATTGGCAGCAAATTCAGTAGGATATATAGGACCACATATGGACACCTGAACACACCTTAAAACATATTTGCCCCTAATTCACACAGGCTACAATCTACTCATAGTTATGTGCATGGAACCAGTTCTATGAGTCCTAATTTATGTCTCTCGGATTAAAGCTTCTGTAACTGGGTGGTGAATGTCTTTCTTCATGCACAGAAACAGAGATCATTGAGAGACAGGTAGAAAGAACCAGAAAATACTCTACTTCCCCATAAGGCAGATTATCTTAGGTTGAAATGCTGCTGACAGATGTGTCAGAGGCAAAAGAGCTTGCTACTCTTAGCTTGTTGTAATGCTAAAATATTTGGATTCTTGGAAGTTCCCTCATTTTCAAATGTCAGCTTAAATCTACCTTCTGGCTAATCATATCCACTGCTTCCCAGTTTCCATCAGATCCTCACAGACACAGGCCCAGCTGAGACATTACTTGGGCATCATGGCTGCAACCAAGAAATCCAACCCATGTGGTTTGGCAGTCGGAGCGTTACAGAACTAAATGAAGGGGAGGTGCTTTTCACAGCTATTTTCAGCAGCATTGACAAGTGTTCACCTGTTGATGATTTTCCAGGGTGTGGTCTGAAAGGGGTTGAAAGGGGTTACCCATTCAGAATGAGGACAATGTTTCCTGAGTTTGCTGTGCTTGCTTTCAGTGATGATAGTGCATAGCTCATTTGATTGGCTCTGTAGTGTTTCAGTGCTGCCCTGTTCAGAGTGTGTTCCCACACTGGTTAGGATAACTTGTTTACATATATTTTTCATTCTTCTCACTGCTGTCCACATGATCCAGTCAGTCAAGGACAATGCATCTAGTGTGATGACAAATTAGAAATGGCTATGTGACAACAATTCTATTTCACGCGTATGCGAAGCCATTGGGAGTGGGCTTTAGCGATACGGAGCAAATTGTAATCACATATGCTTGTGAAACACAGCTCTATTTCTCTATAACATCAGACATAGGAGTGGCCAAGTAGGCTCTGGACCAGTATCTGGGCACAATGGTGGGCTGGATGAGGACCATTAAATTGAGTTTAAACCCTGGCAGGATGGAGGCCATGCAGATGAGTGCCCTCCCCGCTCCCAAGTATTTTTTGCTAGTTGTTTTTTATTTTTATTGGCAAACTTTTTTTTGTTTGCTTTGGTATTTCACTGTAAATATCAGAGCTATGAAACATTAAAGCTGAAGCAAGGGGGGTTGCTTTTCTAGCTTTCTGTCTGTTAATTTTTATCTACATGATCGGTAAATGACATTGTAGATTTGTATTTTGCTTTTCCTTCCAGGAGCTGAAGGTTGTGAACAATATCCCCCATCTCTTTTCTATTTGCAACAGCTCTATGTGGGAGGCTAGGCTTGGTTAATATATGTACACTACTAGAAGTTCTTGCCAACAGATGAAGAGGGTGGGGTGGTCTATTATGGGGGCTCAATCCACATGCAGTTCAACAGCCCCAAGAAATCTTGTTGGCATCCCTGACTTTGATGCTTGAAGGAAGATATCTTCCCATCCCAGGTGTGCCAGTTACGCAGAGCCCAGAAAGACCCAGCTGGTCTTATGCCATCCAAGCAGGAGTATTGTCTCCACCTACTTTGTTTTCCAAAGGCTAGTTGATGCCACCAGATACGTGTTGTGCAGCATACTTAAATTTCCCTATTCAACCAGGATTCAAAACTTTCTAGGTGCTATTCAAAACTTCCATTTCAGCACAATCCCACAATCTCAGGGAAAGCTGGTAAGTAGCCTTAAGGTATAGAGAGGAGGAGGCCCTTTAAATATAAAGAATGTGTGGCACCACATCCACTATGCCCTATGGTAGGGTGGTGAGGTGAAAAGGACAACAGGACTCATGAACCTTTAATAGATGACCAGAAGAGCATCCACAGAAATGTGCTCTGCCAGACAACTGTTAAAGGCGCAGGGGTAACCCATACCTCTTTTTTACCTTGCTAACATACTGTACAGTCTCAGGGCAGCCCCGCCCCTTGTTGTAAGCCAAAAATAATGGAAGCTGATTAAATAGAGGGTCAAATTTAGTTTGACTCCTTTGTGGACATTTTCTTGGACCAAAAAGACCTAAGACAGTAATTGGAGGAGGAAAATGCCAGTGAAAAGAAGAGGCAGTCAGTGTGTGGAGTGGGGGTGGAGGAGAGTCAACCACCAGTTCAAGAAGTCAGGTGTTTAAGGTGAGTATTGTGTTGGTGATCTGTTCATACGCATCAACTGTGTTATTTTGAAGTGACTATTGAAATCAGAGAGCATTCTGTTCAGCCAGTATAAATGCGCTGGCAGGTAATGTTTCCTTGACTAACTCCAGGATGTGTTTATCTAGATTGAACTAAAAAGTGAAATTAACACCATAAAATTCCCTTTCAAAAGGTAATTGCTAAGTCACTCTATCTCACATATACAAAGTGACATTGCCTTTCACTTGGGTTAACAACTGCCCATAGATTATCTTCAGGGGTCTTCTGATATAACCATTGGACCATGCAAAAATGTTTTATATGGTTGCCAAATTACTTCTGGAAAGGGGACCATGCCTTCAACCATTTTTTTATCGTGGTCAGATATTCAACAGATGAAACCTTATGCCTAATTGGAGTTCCCGTGATAGATAAAGCTGTGGCTATTGAATTCCTGATTCACTTCATTTCATGCAGCTGTAAAAAGATACAGAAATTTTGCTAGAAAAAGGAAGCAACTCTTTCAGGAATAATTCCTCAAAATTCTCAAGTGCTGTTCATTCATCTCCAATAGTTCCTGTCCACAATAAGTCGTCTTAACATTGTGGTATCTATCAATATTGATGGAGGGCCCTATTGCCCAAGTAAACATAGGCTTTTGACATTGACATAATGCAATGAGAGAAGATGAAATTACGAGGTTTGTGAGGCCTGCCTGTGATGATCACTTTAATATGGCTGTTGCCACTAACCACAGAGCAGCCAGATTTCAGCTTCCTGGATAGCCTTCTATCATCACAGTCAACAGAAGCTTGTCTGTGGCAGGCTGGCCATATCAATATTTTGTCTCCCATCTGAAAATAAAGCACTACAAAACACTTGTGCATTACATTAAATATTTTATTCATGCAAAATCACCAGCATCTCAAAAAGGCAAAATATGGAATATTTATTATGATTTGGCTTGAATCCTTATTATTACTTGTGGCTATATATTGATGTGTGCACAGAATCAGAAATTATGGAAGCTGAAAAATTGAAAACACATGTTTTGAAGACAGAGTGAACAGAGGTTTATATAAGGAGCAGATTTATGCTTTTTCTGAGCTAGGCCAATAGCCCATTGATGGCAGTATTATTTAATCATGGTAAAGTAGCTTTTGAGAGTATCAGTCAGACATATTTCCCAGCTCAACTACCTGAGATCCTTTAAAAAGACGTGCTAGGAATTGAACCTAGAGTATTTTGCATATTTCACTTTTTTTCTACTCCCCTGCCTTAAAAAAAGAGACGAGGACAAGATGTGACTCACGTAGTCAGTCGTATTCTCTGTCTGATTATGTATAGCATTAATATGATTAGGTGTGTTTTTAAAAGATTGCAATTGTGACGCTGGTTTTAATTATTTTTGTGAACCATTTAATCTTAGGAGAAGCAAGATAAAATGTTTTCAATCAAACAATCTATCAAAATGTGATAGATCCATCAAATGAAGTCAAAGGGGAGGCTTATCACCAGGTAAGTACAATTCCAGCTGGGAGTAAAACTGATCTGGGTCGATTTGAAAGTTCCAGGCATACATATGACAACTGTCATTATACTGTGGAAAACATGATCAGCATTTCCTCTATGAGACTACGACTGCCATCCACATTTTGCAATGGACCTCTTAGTTACTTTTTTTTAAAAGAAGGTATAGGCACAATATGACTGAAGTGACTAAACATCAAGGATAAACTCAAAAGGAATATTTTTTTCCCCATTGGTTACCTGTACTCATAAAGTGAAAAATGTTCCAACTTGACACTTGAACAAATAATATAACCAACAACCTGACATAAGAATTAACCAGATCCAAATGGGATATTTTAGCAGCTAGATTTTCCTTTAAATTATGCTGACAACAACAACAACAACAACAACAACAACAACAACAACAACATAAATCCATGGACACTGTATAGACACCTGAATACCTTCAGTGGTATCACAACTCTTTGTAAATTGTTTATAAGCAGTACTTAGGGATATATTTTGTCCAGCTTGGGATAGAATGTCATGTTCAGTAAACCAATGATTCATAGATGCCTTGTTGGTGTTGCTCAGCTAGAGGTTGGAATATTTATTTAGTACATTCTATCTTTCCTGCCAACCTAGCAGTTCGAAAGCACGTCAAAGTGCAAGTAGATAAATAGGTACCACTCTGGCGGGAAGGTAAACGTCGTTTCCATGCGCTGCTCTGGTTTGCCAGAAGTGGCTTAGTCATGCTGGCCACATGACCCGGAAGCTGTATGCCGGCTCCCTCGGCCAATAAAATGAGATGAGCACCGCAACCCCAGAGTCGGTCACAACTGGACCTAATGGTCAGGGGTCCCTTTACCTTTTTTATCTTTCTTCTAAGAAGTTTAAGGTGGCATACATAGATCCTTACCTATCTTCACCACACTCCCAGTTTATGCTCACAACAGTCCTGTGAGGTTGATTAGATTGATGGGGGGTGGGGGAGACACATACACACACACACACACACAGAGAGAGAGAGAGAGAGAGAGAGAGAGAGAGAGAGAGGGAGAGAGACTGGCTCAATTCATAAAGCAAGAGCTTTATGAATATGTCTGTTCTTGGGGAGATACCATAGGAAGAAGCTGTAGCAACTCTCTTTCAATGAGCAAAACTTCCATCCCTAAAAGAGAACTACTCATAGCAGCCAGTCCTTTCATGGTCCAGAATGCATTGTATATTAACAAGTCCAGCTGTTTATGTTAGTTTCGACTTACATCCTCTTTGACTTGAAATTTCAATTCCCATGTGGTCTAAAAAAAGGAAGAAAGAAGTTCCAATTTATAACTTTCAAAATTTAAGCCTTGAGCCCTGACAAAGTTACTACTTGTTTAATAATGCATTTTAAATTACCCCTGCAAGACTACAATATATTACTAGACCAATTTCATGCCCCTGTAAGCATAAAGATTGGTTCATAGATAAGAATGTATTTCAACAAGCAGTGGTTCAGATCCAATTTCCAAAATGTGACAGTCTCCAGGTCCTGGCATCTGGGAATAAAGTGTACACCCCTGTAGTTAAAATAGCCATCAATTACACATAACATCCAGTTCCTTCATTGTCCCAAAAGCTTTGCATATTAATAGGGTAAACAGTTAATTTACATCATTTCACCTTGAAATATTGATTTCTGTGTGGAAGAAGAAGAAGAAGAAGAAGAAGAAGAAGAAGAAGATGATCCAATCATTGGAGCTATTTCATATTTTCTAGACAATTTATACACAGTCATGGCAACAATGACAATGTTAGTAAGTGGCAGGTTCTAACTGTGAACACAATCAACAATCCCCACCCCCAAATATTCAATGCATACTCAGTTGAAGATAACTTGATGAAGGCTGTATCTTTAATGTTGAGGTGCTCTTATTCATTTGGCTAGAGCTCTGGAATTCCTAGAGAATTCCCCCCTTTTTGTTATGTTGCATTGCTTCTTCCTCATTTCTAGCAGTTATCTCTGCAAAGCAAATCCGTCAGCTACAACTCAAGCATTGATAGATCTGTCAACTTTGGTTTTCTCAATTCCTATTTTTTCAGTCTTAAATTTAAGACATTTCTGCAATGATTTGCAACCCCTACCCCAAATTATCATGACAGATCACCAGCATTTTAGTATGAATTGCTCCTAACAAACCCATTTTTTAATGCGGTTTTGACTAATGCAAGCAATTTCCACTAATACAATGCATTTTTGCATGCTATTTTCATGTTAATATTTTATGCAGATTTCCCCTTAATGTATGCATTTTTTTGCAAAACAAAAATGGTCCATAGTATATGGAGAAGTGCCAATTTTGAAGGTGTCCCTCGGGTCAGTTTTTGAATTATTTCAGAAAGTGCAGATTCAGTAAGTGAAAATAAAGTAGGTTCACCATTAATTGTGAACTGAATTGAATTTCTTCACCATTCATAGCTATAACACTGAAAAGCAAGCATATGTGTCCTTTTCCTTTGCACCCCTATTTTCTGGCCAATCCATTTTCCTTTTGCAGAAATTTAGCCTTTCATTCATGAAGAATTCATAGAGGTCTGAGCATTGTCATCTTTGAGTCTTGGCACCTGCAGAATAACTCTGGCTTAATATCATAACTTTTAAACTAATTACATATAAGGTTCAAGAAGGTTTTTAAAAATAATTGCTAAAGAAACCCACGAGATTCTTAATGGCTGTGAGATTTGATACTTGCTGAGGAGTTCCCGTTTGCAATTTGCCTGTGAAAAAATGCATTTACATGAGGGAATTATGATGGATCCTACACTACTTTATTATTACTAATAGCGGTTGGGATTGTAGCGCCAAATGATGCGTGCATTCTCTTTTAAAAGAGAAAAGTAAACTATAAGCCAAGTTAAATGAGCTTTAAAAACGAACATGATTCATAACAGATACAATGTTAAAAACAGACAAAGCAAATGTAAATTCTGTCCCTTTAATGGTAAAATGTTTAAGTGCATTTGCAATAGAGTTTGAAAAATTAAAACCATTCCCCCTCTATGCATATCTGATTAAAAAGGAAATTTGGAGTTTGCATTTGAAAGAATGGCGATGCAAACAGTACAGACAGCCGAAACGTCTACTTGAATTAGCTTGCTTGTGGAATGGTAGTCTTAAACTGATGATCACATATAATCTGCAATGTATTAAGAGCATATTTTTTATTGACATCCCCATATTACATTTCAAATGCCTTTCCATGGAATGTTTCAAAATGTCAACTAAAATTATTATATGCTTCACTGAAATGACATCTGTCCCTTCAGCACTCATCTAGCACTTTGTTATTGTGAGTATTTGGACAGTTTAAAAACAGGAGATCACTTACCGCGGTTTTCTGTGTCTCAATCTAACTCTGTCCCATTTGGTGCAAACTTTGCATTCTTGTTATCACAGAATCCACAGAATGGATCTTCTTCACGTGTAGTTTTGCCTTAGTTTATCATACGTTTAATGAACTCAACAGGCAACATAAAACAATGATATATTTCGGACAAAGGAACAATCATGGGCAGTCAAATCCCTGCAGTTAAAAGCAAATTTCAATTTCCACTATAATCTTCTCTTACTGCTCTGTAAATAATAGGCACTCAAAGCCAAATTCCACTTACTCCATCATGCACTGCAAATTTAAATAGGGGGGAAAGCCCTTACCATTATAAGCTTGCTGATGCTGTACTGAAATTTAGCATTGCAATCATGGTGTGTGATAGTGCAATGGATTCTGGTTTGATTCTTTCTAGTTTGCCAAGTGTAAAATGTCCTTGGGGGATCCCTAGCATTACTGAATAATGAGATAAAAATATGTCAACAACAATAGCCCAATAGCAACAATAGCCCAACAAACAGCTGTATGAAAATACAGAAGTCCCCAGTGCAAAACAGTCACATCAGTTTGAATTATGCCAGTAGTGGTGGGCAGTGAAATTTTTCGTAGGGGAAGCTCCAGCTCACATGGGCAATGTGGAGGACAATGTCCCGTGCGTGAGCACCGTACCTCCCTCTGTAAGCTAGGCAGAAGCTTCCTGGACTTTGGGAAGGAGGTGCCAGACCTCTGACAGGAAGCTGTAGCCCTGATGTCTCCTTCCCAAAGCTGAGTGGGCTACAGGAAGGTGGTGAGAGGGCTCTTGGACCCTGATGGAACTTTGTGCCTCCCTCCCTAAGCAGGGCAGAAGCTTCCTAGGCTTTGAGAAGGTACCAGGCCAGAACACCAGAATACTCTGACTTTCCAGGAACATTGAGGGGACTAGCCTAGTTCCCCTGGTCCACTGACCACATGCCCTGTCTGCTAGAATGGGCTACACTGAGTTTGTTCAGAAAACAGAGCCACCAAGTAGTTCAGCCTTTTATCTGTCTCAGAGTCATAGGCCTTCAGAGAAAGCAAAACCTACCAGCCATTATGGAAGGTTAATGGTTCCATGAAGACCATTTAACAGGAACCATGCCCTTGTCCTCCATTCAGAGGCAGAGAAATGTCATTTCATCTGAAGTGGTACTGGTTTTCATCCTCTTGTCCTTTACCTAAGAAGGCACAGCCTACATTGCTCTGTAGTAGCACAGTGATGGGTAGAAAACGTCAGATTCCACCTAATATTTTAATGAAGGCTGGGCCTGGACACATTTAGTGTAGGTTGCTTTGGACTACGCTTATTCTGAAGGTGTATTATTCTTGAAGTTACTTTATTGTTCAGCTAATGGTAAATAACTAAACTAGAACAATATGTCGAAAAGAACCAAAGTCTTAAAGTTTTCAATATGTTATTCCTCTAAAATGTTGATTTTTTAAAAACATGTTCCCAAAGATTTTCCTAAAGATTAAACAGTAGCCTAAATAAAACCCTCAATTATATTCTAAAATGCAATGGAATTCAACAAGTAGCCACAAGAGCAGATTAAGGGCGATGTGTTTGCTTTGACTCTGAATTTACTTTTTTTCTGGGGTTTCCGTTGCACAACTTGGCCTTAGAGAGGGTTTGTGTTTTTATTTTGCTTTTCATGTTTCCCGTTCTTTCAAAATTACATTAAAAACAATAAAATAATACATGCTCAAGATTACTGAATGTGAAATACTCTATGATCAACATTTATCTCAGCTACAGGACTGGAATACATAAAATGTAGGCCTATTATTAATGAGTAATGTCTCATTCCGAGCCACTGCAATGGGATCAAGCAAAGATTTATAGCTGGACTGAAGGCAGAAATAAGATCTTCAGGAAACGGAAGAGTTGTGTATATTTTACAACCTTTCTAGAACCTATCCACCCAGGTGGGCTACAGATACAACATGAATCTGCTTAAACATTGCTTACTAAGGTTTATACCCACCTTTCTGTTTAAAATATTACATTAATGTTAATGAGTATGGATGCAGTAGTTTCAGCACTGGACGAAGGGAGAAAATGGATGTTTCAAGGAAGCTCCATGATTGAAATTTCCCAAGTCATTTCTTTAAACTAAACTAAACTAAACTAAACTAAACTAAACTAAAGCTGTTGGGAAGATGATTTGAATTGGGACCATAGCACAAGTGGGGACTGATTCTCCACCTCAAATCATTCAGCTAATGCCAGCACCATAACCATCAATCATGGGTGAGGCCAGTGTGGTCTGAATACTTTGTCCAGATGGACTGTGGAGGTCAGATACACTATATGCAACCCACAAACTAAGCCATTTGTAATAACTGTGTTCTAAAGCAAGACAGAAATCAAAGGGACTTCGATTGACCAGGTTGTGCCCCGCAGGTACAGTCTAGAAAAAGTTAAGCACCCTTAAATCTCCCTGATGTTAATAGACCTGAGCACTTCACACTTGGAACTGCAGTGGGGCTGGCAACCTGATTCTATGCACATTTCCTTTGAAGTAAGTTCCACTAAGTTCAATAGGACGGACTCCTAGGTATAGTATTGCAGCCTTTAGCATAGCTGGTGCTCAGTGCATTTAGGATTGGAAAATATACATCTGATGGCAAATCGAAGCAATATGGATAATTGCAAAGACCAAAATATTTTTGCTAGTTGATGACATTTAGGGTTGCATGCAGTTGCTTGCCAGAGGGTTCTGATGTACACCAGCTGATCTGGGCATTGAAGCACCATGCGAAGAGAACTGTGCGTTTTACCTAAGTTTCCTTTCCTTGCTTGCTCTATTTCAGGTGTTTCTATCCTGGAGAAATGCCACAACTAAGGCTGCTGTAGACTTTCTGGCTGTTTCAGGAGCACTTGAGGTTTGGATGTGTGTGTGAACAGAGAACAAGAAGAAAAACACGACTGCCAATTAAAAAACAATTTTTTTCCTCTGGTATCATTAATCAAATGAACAAGCAGTCCATGCAGTGACACCTGGCAGGGTTAATGCTTAAGACCTACAGCAATTATAGCTCCCCTGAAAATCGCTTGGCCAGCAAGTCACATAAAAGCCTGTGATTATGAAGGAAATGGGAATTAGCAGAAAAATTTAGGGAAACCAGTTGAAATGCACTAGTAGCAAAGGAGGCCAAGAGAAATCTGACTGATTGGAGCTCCCCAAGGGAGAAAAAAAAAGGCCTTGGGGTCACGCCTTCTCCAAATTAGTAGTGTCTGTCACTTGAAACCAAAATAAAGCAGGAACAGAAAGGCAAGAGTGATTTTCTATGGAGCAACTGCTCTGCATTCTCTTGTACCTAAAGGCAATAAGGCCAGTGAAGAGCAATTAAAGGCTCAGACTTTTGCAGATTATAATTCAGCCATAATTTATCTCCTTTATAATAATAGCCAGGGAGGCCCTTACATTGACATAGGGCTGGTGTTTGGGTTTTTTTTAAAGGCAATTAAATATCAGGTGCAAAATTTGTCTTGTGTCCATATTTAACTTTCCATATTTACATATTTGCATTCCCACCCCCCCAAAAGTAAATACAGTTATGGAGAAACTTAAACCACTTGTGTCTGGGACTTATTTTATAGCCCATGCCGTTCCCTCATTTGCAGAATGTTGGCAGAACACGTTGGGGGCCAGAGCCAATAACATGCTAAGGGGAAAAAATGCATGAAAGCAAACAACAGTTTAAGCAAAGCACACTGACTGCTTGGAGATGAGATGGACAACTTGCCCCCCCCCAATGTTAGGTAAAGGTAAAGGGACCCCTGACCATTAGGTCCAGTCATGACCGACCGGGGTTGCGGCGCTCATCTCGCTTTATTGGCTGAGGGAGCCAGCGTACAGCTTCCTGGTCATGTGGCCAGCATGACTAAGCCACTTCTGGCGAGCCAGAGCAGCACACGGAAACGCCTTTTACCTTCCCGCCGGAGCGGTACCTATTTATCTACTTGCACTTTGACGTGCTTTCAAACTGCTAAGTTGGCAGGAGAAGGGACCGAGCAACAGGAGTTCACCCAGTCACGGGGATTCGAACCGCCGACCTTCTGATCGGCAATTCCTAGGCTCTGTGGTTTAACCCACAGCGCCACCTAATTCCATCATCCTCAACCACTTGACAGAATCTGTATTTCAGCAACATCTGGAGGACACCAGGTTCCCTATTCCAGATTAAGAGCCAGCCCCACTAGGCCAATCGTGTTCCTCCTCACCAGCAGAAGGCAGGAGAGAGGCAGCCATGTGCCATTCTACTCCCTTCTTCCTGCAGCACCGGCATTTGGGGGGTAATATTGCACTCTAAAGGGGACGCGGGTGGCGCTGTGGGTAAAAGCCTCAGCGCCTAGGGCTTGCCGATCGAAAGGTTGGCGGTTCGAATCCCCGCGGCGGAGTGCGCTCCCGTTGCTCGGTCCCAGCGCCTGCCAACCTAGCAGTTCGAAAGCACCCCCGGGTGCAAGTAGATAAATAGGGACCGCTTACAAAGCGGGAAGGTAAACGGCGTTTCCGTGTGCTGTGCTGGCTCGCCAGATGCAGCTTTGTCACGCTGGCCACGTGACCCAGAAGTGTCTTCGGACAGCGCTGGCCCTCGGCCTCTTGAGTGAGATGGGCGCACAACCCTAGAGTCTGTCAAGACTGGCCCGTACGGGCAGGGGTACCTTTACCTTTACTATTGCACTCTAAATCCATGGGATTCATGAGACTAAAATGATAAAGGTATATAAGTGCTGAGAAATTATTTCTGGGGGAAAACCATTAGATTAAAATGCTGCAGTTGAGGCCAATGAGCACTCCCCACCTTTAATAGGAACTATTTGAGCCATTGACCTTTGAAATGGCTTCTAAAAAGGGACCTAGTTTCTGGTCTGAGGAAATTGTTTTGTTTTGTTTTTACTTTAAATATAATTTGGAACCAAGAAGAATATCAATGGGAAAATTTAGCAAATATAGTATGCAAAAAGGAAAGGGGACATTTAACAAATAGGAGTAGTTTAGTACTGAAAAGAAATTCTCTTGTCTAAACTTAAATGCAGTTGGTGAGTTTAATAATTATCAGAATTCTCCCCTCCTTTTTTCTCTCTCCAAAAAAACTTTACAGAAATTTCACTTCAAAGAAGAAGCTAATACTGGTCAATATTCCTTCAGCTTGCCTGCTTCTGTTTAATTTCAGATCTGCTCAGCTCTTTAGAATATAGCTTTAGGATTACCGTTTCAGAAAAGAATGTATGACTGGTTAATTCCCCTGCCCCCAAATGCTACCAACACAGATGGTGTGAAAAAGACTCGTGGCCTATTGCCAGCACAATACTGTAATCGCTGGTTAAAAAAAATAAAAAATTCTGATGACGAACAGAACCTCTTACAAACCTTTTCCTTATACTAAGACAATGAAAATGATGTACAGTATTAAGAACTGTAGGGTGGCAGCAATTGAGAGGATGTGAACTAATTAGCTGTACTGTCCTCATGCGATGTCCATGAGCAGATCAACATGGAATTGGCAGGACCGAGATTTATTTTAAAATTCCATTAATATTTTTGTGGCATTTGAACATTCACTGATAAGCACTACAGGTTAAATCATGAGGAAATCAGAGGGAAAAGGGAGAGAGGGAAAATGGTTATGTGCATTATAATCTTCAATAAAATGCCAATTTGAGAAAGAACATTTGCTAGTTATGGTTTGTTTTCACCATCAAATTTCAGAACACTGAACTGTATTTTAAAGAGTGTGGTGCCTGCTTCTCTTAATGCGTTGGCCGGACTTTGAGTTAACAGCAGGGCTTCCAACCAGTTAAAGTCAATTCATTTATTTAAAAAATAGCACATTAGAAGCTGCTGTGGGTGCCTTTTGGAAGATACAAAAGACAGTATGCAACTTTAGAATTAAATAGACAAAATGAATTAAATGAGGAGGAGGGGAAAGATATTGGGTGGTTTTCAACAATTTATTTATTTTTTACTCAGAATAGACCTGCTGAAAATAATGAACATGACCACGTTAGATTCATTGGTTTCAATAGGTCTGTTCTGAGTAAAACAACTACATGTTAGGGGACAGATTCAGCTAACAAGTACCACTAGCAGATGTCAACTGGCGCAACAAGACTTTTCACTCCCTTTGCCTCCAAAATTGGGGTGGGGTGGGTGTTGGGAGAATTCCCAGAACAGTGTACATATGGGGTGGGGGTAGGAGATCACTCTGCCTGGCAAGCTGAACAATCTCCTTAGTGCTAAGTTGAATTCCTCCCTAGGTACCTTTTATCATATGTGGTAGTCATCTAAGGTAATAAAGGTTTTTTTGGGAAATGATATATAATGAATGGGAAAAAATGTTTTAAAAAAACTTTGGGGAAAACCCCCAGAAGCCTTTGGATTAAGAATTATAGGTACCGATATTACAAAGGAACAGAAAGGACTCTTTATGTATGTGACAACAGCAGCACGGATGCTACTAGCCCAGAGAGGGAAAGAAGGAAGAGTCCCTACCAGAGAGGAATGGCAAGCTAAACTGTTAGTCTATGCTGAAGTGGCAAAACTGACCGGGAAACTCAGAGAGCAAGAAGATAAGAAATTCAAGAAAGAATGGGAAAAGTTTATAATTTATTTAGGAGACGACTGTAAGCAGATGAAAACATTAGCAGGATTTTAATCTCACTTGCAATGTAACAAATACTATGGACAATATGGATGGATACAAAACATAGATTATGAAATAATATGCAGTTGGAAATGTTGAGAATAGGACCCATGGAGGGGAGGGGGGAAAGTTGCAAGATTCAGAGAAATCTCTTTTTATGCATATGTATTTGGCATTGTAAATTTGCATTTGTAAAATCAAATAAAAAATGATAAAAAAAGAATTTCTCCCTGAGTATTTTCTTTTTTTATTCCCCATTGCAGTAGTGCACAATAATAAAAATGACCTCTTAAAAATGTATACGCCATTAACTCTTAGCACTACTGATGAAAACAAGTTTCATCTGAAAAAACTGGCCACTACCAAACAAACAATTAAATAAAGTTAATTTGTGGTTCAACTGCCAATTGAACCAATTAAAGCTTGCCAGCCTATTATTATTATTATTATTATTATTATTATTATTATTATTATTATTATTAGTTGCCATTATTATTATTATTATTATTATTATTATTATTATAGAAAGGGGGGAATAATTATAGAAAGGGGGAAATGAAGCCAAGGCTTGCTTTGTAAGATGCCTGCATACTGCTCACAAGCTTCCATCTTTTGCATGCTGGGAATAATTTGGTTATTGCTACTGTAAGCTGCATTTTATGATGCAGAGGAAATGAAGGGGAAGGGGAAACTCCAAATATCTGGCACTGGACCTTTTATTGTTCCGACTCTTTCTTTTCATGTCAGCCATGTGCTGAGAAGGCACGGTCTCTACTAGACCATTTCTGGGTACCAGACGGAAAGGATCAGAGCACAGCATCAGGTTAAAAGAGAAAGGGGAAGGGGTGAAGCCAGAGAAAGGAGGATTCATAACGCACAGTAGAAAAGGAGTTGCATTTCCCATAAAAGTACTGTAAAAAGGCATTGTAAATGAAAGCCAGATTATAGCCAATGGAAGTGCATATTTGTTGCACATTGCGCTCTCTTGCTCAAATCTTCTTAAAGATTTTGAGAAAGTTCTTGTTCCTTCTGTTGTGACACTCCTTCCAAATATCTTTGAGCTAGGTGATCTGCACTTTCTCCAGTCATTCTATATTATTTTTAACAGGCACTGATCAAGTGTGGAGAGAAGCAGTGGGGAAATTCTCAGGTGACCATGAAACGAAAAAGCGATCAAGGTACTTTAAAATTTCTGTTTCTTTTTTAAAACAGCTAGCAATTATTAAACTGGCAGCTGATAATTTGAAGGTGGCTCCTAACATAAGAGGAGACCTCCTGGATGAGGCCAAAGGCCCATCTAATCCAGCATTCTGTTTTCACATTGGCCAACCAGATCTCTCCCAGAATCCTGCAAGCAGAACCCAAGAGCAACAGCTCTCTCCCCAGTTGTGAACCCCAGTAACTGGTATTCAAAGGCAGACTGAATCCAATTTCTAACTCAGTGGGCTTCTTCTTTTCACTAAGAGATTGGAACAAAACTGAACATTTTATATTGCTTCACGGGAATAGTGAGTTACGGCTGTGCATACATATAAATGGATATTTCCTATAGATATTTTCTCACAAGTGCTGAGCAATGTGCAATTAAGGCAATAGCCACAGTGCTGAACAGCATTTGCATTTGTGCTTCTGACCTGCAGCAATTTGTGTTTACAGTGGTACCTCAGGTTACATACGCTTCAGGTTACATACGCTTCAGGTTACAGACTCCGCTAACCCAGAAATAGTACCTTGGGTTAAGAACTTTGCTTCAGGATGAGAACAGAAATCGTGCTCCGGCGGCCCGGCGGCAGCAGGAGGCCCCATTAGCTAAAGTGGTGCTTCAGGCTAAGAACAGTTTCAGGTTATGAACGGACCTCCAGAATGAATTAAGTACTTAACCCGAGGTACCACTGTATAATACTTGGGGGTGGGAGACTGGGAAACCACAGCTGGAAGAAAAGAAAGAGAAAATGAGAGAGAGAGAGAGAGAGAGAGAGAGAGAGAGAGAGAGAGAGAGAGAGAGAGAGATGCTAATCCTGCTCCAATTCTAAGGATTAATAAAAATGGCAAATTGATCTTTTTGTCCAGATACATGTTATTAAAAACTGTCAACTATTACACTGACCAGTTCCCAGATCCAATTGCCTCCTCACAGGTATCTACCTTAAGTCTTCAGTCTATGCCTTCCACTCTATAACCAGCTCTTCTGTAGAATCCCAGTAGGTTCATTCAGAAAACACAGGATAAATATAACCATCTGACATTCCAGCACAGGCAGGGATAATGCATTTATTGCTTATCCACAATGAGTTCCCAGACCATATCAAGAAATCTCACTCCTCCGTTTAATCTAGACAGGAAGTTTAGCTTTGAATTTTAAACCAAAGACAGAGCTTTGTCAAAACTCCAGACTGGTTATCATCCACTAAAGAATAGTTTGGCCCATTCAGACCTGCGAAAATGCAGGAAACTGCCTTCTTGTGAATCAGACTTATTGGTGCATCTAGTTCAGAACTTCCTGCACTGACTGGCAGCAGCTTCTGTGGGATTTCAGGGGTTTCTCCCAGCCCTGGATATGGTAGGGATTAAACCTGGAGACTTCTACCCCTTTGTGTTGTTAAAAGAACCACAGCGCTAGTTCATGCATCCAATGGAGCTGCTACGATAGCATACCTTGCAATAGCTTAAGCCTTGCCCTTCCACACACCCAAGAGCTCTCAACATGAACTGGTAAGCGCCAGCAGCGTGAAATGCCAGATCACTCAGAAACCCACATACTTTCCCCTCATATTTCATTCATTTCATTTATTGAATCTATATACCGCCCTATACCCGGAGGTCTAAGGGCGGTTCACAAAAAAGATGACAATATATAAAATAAAAATAAAAACAATAATCCAATAGTGCCCCCCCCCCCAAGAGCCACATTTTAAAGGGAATTGGGCAGGCGTCACCAACCTAAGACCCATGGGCCGGAAGTGGCCCGTGGAGGTTGTTTGACCGGCCCCTGAGCCAAGCTACCGGCACAGCGCAGTGCAGGGACTCATGGGAGCGCGTACCATCTGGCCCATGGAGGGATCTCCGCGGGACCAATCCTGCCCAGGCAAGATAAACCTTGCTGACCCCTGGTATAGGGTGTTGATCAATTCAATCAAAGGTCTGTTTAAAAAGGAACATTTTTGCCTGGCGCCTAAAGGTGTAAAATGAAGGCGCCAGGCGAACTCCCCTGGGGAGAGCATTCCACAGACGGGGAGCCACTGCAGAGAAGGACCGTTCTTGCATTGCCACCTTCCTGACCTCTCAAGGAGGAGGCACACGAAGGAGTGTGTGTTGCTCTAGAGGGGCTAATTCACCCAGGAAGCTGTATAATGGACACAAATCACTGTTCCTCCAGTACTAAGCTATCACAATGCCATTTCCATTTGAACGAAGGGGGCACTTCTAAATTTGGTCTGGTTCAGATCTTAACTGAAGCCTCATGCTCAGGCCCACTGGTGGAGGAAGAGTAGTGCGGGGGGAGCGCACTGCCCAGAGCAGCGCGATCCTGGTAAGGTGCCATCGCGGCTGCACCCCCCCGCCTGCACTGGGTGCTACGCCCCTGCAGGCGGTGTGCCCCGCCCCTAGGACGTGACCACGCCCCTGAGGGTGGCGTGCCCCGCCCCCAGGACATGCGCCAGCCCTGCCCCTGCCTGCTCTCTACCCCCCAGTGCTGAAGCATGAAGCTCCGCCACTGCTCAAGCCTATGAGAAAAATATCTATTGTGAAGCGTTTGGATCCCTCAACTGAAGCTCTTAGAATGAGGTCTGTTTCTCGATTACATGAAACAGAAGCGTTGCCCCCAGTGGTGGAGAAATTTTCAACTTACCAATAAAGAAGAATGAATAGGAGCCCTGTGTTTTCTTTGCTGACATATTTCTCTGTTATGAATACTACTGTGTGTTTTGTATATGGGATATGTGTTTTGATTTACTTGTGTGAATTAAGCAGCAGGGGTTGGTGGGGTGACAACACTCTCCTAACCTCCTCTTGATCATATCGCTGCTGCTTACTGGGAGGCTGAGGGGCAAGATGGTGGTGAGGTTGCTGAAATGCAAGCACACCAGAGGAGCCAATCCAGTGCTTCCACAGGAGTGTTTGCATCACGCCCAACCCACAGCTACCTCCCACTCTCCCTCTAGCTTCCTGTAAGCAGCAGTGATGTGATTGGCTGGACATCAGGTGAGCGCCACTGCCCCGCCATGCCACCCGCTGCTGGAATTAAATGTTTATCGTTTCTGGTACAAACTCTTTCTGCACATTTAGCAATGTAAGGTTTTTATAAAACATGCCTGTTGTGTGTTTCTATGACTGACTCAGTTGTTTGCAATCTATATATTGGCAGAAACATGAAAGAAGGCTGTTTCTGTGGTGCTCCCCCCACACCTCTGGAAGGCCTTGTGTGTTGACATCTGGAAATCTACCACACTCCAGTATTTCCACAAGGTTGAAACAGGCAATGTTGTTCTGCTGTGGGGATCTTTTTACCAATGATCTTATGAATTCTGTGATAGAGAAGTTGTTACTCCAATGATCGTTGGAAAAGTTATTATACTGGGAGCAGTAACAGAGGGAGGAAAATAGAAAGGATGTCTGGGGGGATGGGATGTCAGCTTTTAAATTTATATTGAATTTGTATTAATTTGGTGACAATTTGTTAAAAATTATGGAAAATCAATAAAAATAATTGCCAAAAAGAGAAGTTGTTATTCAGTTGTTGGGAATCTTTGTGAAGCTATTTTGTTACACTTTTTGTACTCTTGTACATGTAAGCCACTTTAAAGTCATTTTTATTCAGAAAGGCAGCATATAAATGCCACACACACAAACACACACAAATTTATTTTAGAGAAAATAGATGCAATATCATCCTTGTTCCCAAAGCTGTAGCATTCTTGCTGAATGTATTCTTATTTCGGTATCTTATCACCTTGTTTGTTTGTTTACATTTATGAATCACTTCCCACAAAATATCTTGAAATGATTTCATAGTAAAAACATGAGCAAACAAAAGAGTAAAAACAGTTAAAAAACAATTCCACATATAAAAACAATTCCATATATACAAACGATTAAAAAACAATTTCGTATGTAAAAACAATTTCAAATCCAATACAGGGACAGACTGAACCTAGAAATCTAAAATGTATGTTCATGAACTTATTGAGATTATTGTACTCTGTGCCACCTGCTGCCCTAATAATTTTTACCTTATGCCATATTGATTGTTGCCTATATCTCACAGAGGATATTAAGAGAAAAGATGAAAGCAGGAGTCAGATTCAGTCTCATTTTCAGCTTGATTCATTCTTGTGACAGAGGTAACGTCTCTGTTCCGAGTTAGATTTTCTTCTCTCAACTCAGCGTTTTGAAGTTAGTGACAAACAAGATTAGGCTTTGGCACACCTGTGCCTGCACTCTGCAGCATCCCCCCTATCTCTTGGAAAAGAAAGCGCTCGCTTTTATAAGGACAGAGTTCACTGGAAAAGCTAGTTAGCTAATAAAAATCCCATTTTTGCTTATGATGCTGGAATGAATAAACATGAAAGACACTGGGATCAAAGGTAGGAAACTTAAATATGATGTACGATCCAGAGTCATGTTTGTGGAAACATTGTTTGGAAATACTGACATAAAAATGGGGAAAATATATAACCTGCAAGCTAAATAATTCACTGATAAGAAACTGATGTTCAAAGAACCTTCTTTAACTTGCAGACTCATGAAAATTCAGTATATAAATATGAGGGCCAATGCCGAGAGATTTTAGGGTAAAAACACCTTTCCTCATCTTGACTTTTCTTCTGTTCAGAATAGCAAGAATCATTTGAAATGTTTCTATCCCACCACTATTGTATTTTTGTCTATGCTGTGTTCTTATATAATGTTCTCTGTCGTATTAATATTCTGCTTAAACTTCATGTTGCCTTCATGTATGAAAATTTCTCCCAAAAGGGTTGAAATGGGACAGTATGTTTTGAATTCAACACATGGCCCTCAATACTTTTCATCAGCACTGAATCACACCTGCCTCACAAGTCTGTGTACTGGCCAAATCCACAAAAGCAGTTGGGAAGTAGGGCAGCAGATGTGCAATGTTAGTCCCTCTTTAGGTTCTCCTACCAGAAACCTCTGCCGTGGATTTGAGAGAATCGCTGAGGAGAGGGAGCAAGCACACCCCTTTTCAGCTCTGATGACATCAAGGAGACTTGAGCATTTGGAGTTCAGAGGATGAATGTAGCATCTTTACGCACTGAGCTTCCTTTGGCTTTGGGTGCAGGAAACTCATTCACAACCCCAGGGCCGGATTTAGGTTTGATGAGGCCCTAAGCTACTGAAGGCAATGGGACCCTTTATATGTCCCGCTGTCCTTTGTCAACAACAAATTGTCGCTTTTGTGTGTGTTTTGTGTTGAATATATGCTATATGGTAATTTATGGCCCTAATAGGTGTCTAAAGCCATTTGCACATGTTTCCATGCAACCAGTCCATGCAGAATGTGGGCACCCTATATATAGAAAGGAGCAAACCAGTGATATTTTAGGGAGCAGGCTAGCATCATAAGAGCCTACACAATACAAAACACTGTTACTGTATGTAGGTTTTATTTTATTTGTTTTTTTATCTTATATTTTGGAAATGTACATCCAATTTTTATTCTTTAATTTTTTGCCCCCCCCCAAGAGAGTGGGGCCCTAAGCTATAACTTGTTTAGCTTATATGTAAATCTGGCACTGCACAACCCTCTGCTTCCCTGAAGCCACTGTCAGCTCCTGTGCTTAAACTAGGATGCTTCTAAAGTGGAAGGCCTCAGTGCTAATGGCTCTTGCTGGAGCTGTCTTTGTGGAGTTGTGCCTGTCTTGAGATAACTCACGCAGTTTTCCTCCTCAAATTGGGTGGCCTTGGGTGGACAGGGAGAGTGGCAGCGGTGGCATTTCCTTCTGCAGTTGTCTTTATGGAGTCAGGCTAGGTGAGATCTGCCACCGCCACTCTTCTCAAGCTGGGCAGTACCTGGCACAACTGGGGATTCAATACCTGCACTCTGTGGTATTGTGGGTCCCCCACTTGCTTAATTCAAAACACATTTCCTTGTGTGTAGTCCCCCCCCCCCGCCATTTCTTCTGGGCTTCTATGTAAGAGTGTAGATCAGGCATAGGCAAACTCCGGCCCTCCAGATGTTTGGGACTACAGTTCCCATCATCCCTAGCTAACAGGACCAGTGATCAGGGATGATGGGAATTGTAATCCCAAACATCTGGAGGGCCGGAGTTTGCCTGTGCCTGGTGTAGATGCTGAAATCAAGGGTCCTGTGCATTTGCCTATATAAATCTGGACTGAAAGAGTTTAAAGTATAATTGCAAATAGATTGTGTGAATATCTAGATTAGAATCTTCCTTGGTTTCCCCCCTGCAATATCTAATAAAATGTAGGGCTCTCTAAAAGTTTTTGGCACACCAAATTGCAACTCTACTGGCACCGATCAGATTCCATTAGCGCCAAAGAAAACTTTTCATTTCAAGGATCACAAAACATCCATAAATGAGCTGGACATGGTCACAAATTGGTTTTCGGTTATGATCAAACTTTCCTGATGTTAGAATTTCTAATGCTTCTCAAATTAAATTTCTATGCATAATGTTCTTCTGAACTTTTCAAACATTCACAATAATTGCATTTGGCAACTGCCTCTTTGAAAAGGGGTTATATTACTTTTTGAAAATGGCCAAGTTTAAAAGGGATGCAAGATTTTTTTTACTGAAGCAAGTAATGTTTCTGTGTGAGATCACGTTACTTTAGGATTCAGGCATTTTTAGATCCCCATTTGTGATGGCTGATTCCCCCCCCCCCCCATCTTGAGTACAGTGGTACCTCGGGTTAAGAACTTAATTCGTTCTGGAGGTCTGTTCTTAACCTGAAACTGTTCTTAACCTGAGGTACCACTTTAGCTAATGGGGCCTCCCGCTGCTGCTGCACCGCTGCTGCACGATTTCTGTTCTCATCCTAAAGCAAAGTTCTTAACCCAAGGTACTATTTCTGGGTTAGCAGAGTCTGTAACCTGAAGTGCCTGTAACCCGAGGTACCACTCTATATTGTTTTTAGCCAATCTTTATGGAAATGTAAGGCATAATCATTTTTTGTACGGGGGTGGAAGAGAAGGAAACACACCCCTAGGACTCATTGGCCCAAACAGTTTCTATCCACATACTGGATCCATTTAATCCCTATGAGTTTCTGATTTGCATAAAAGCTGTCAACATAAAAACAAAACATATTGCCTCTATTACTGCTGTCACTGCAAAAGCATCTTGCCAAAATAATACATTCTGCCAATATTGCTGCACATGACACCTAAGCAAAATAGGCAAAAATGACTAGTTGAGACACTCTGCTTTCTCTAGTTTCCCTCCTTTATTTCTGGTGTTAGTCTGAAGAAATTAATAATCCAGAAACTGAGCGCGGATGATTTATGAAGAGGCGGTTGGCACATTCTGCTGGTGGTGGAGTTAGTTAGTTGCTGCCTCTTAAGTTTTTTAGGAGCAGAGTAATGTGACTTCACTGATTTCAAAAAGTGGCAAGCTGTTATTCCTTCCTTCCTTCCTTCCTTCCTTCCTTCCTTCCTTCCTTCAAAAAACAAATGACCACATAAAAAACAAACAAACCTCTAAGCACTGTTCATGATAAAATTATCAATAAAACACAAGATCAGCAAAACTATTAAAAAATTATAAATAACTAAATTATATCTCTGGATAGGCTTGCAGAAATGAAACAATGTACTGTATAAGACAATATAAAGGTAAAGGTAACCCTGACCGTTAGGTCCAGTTGCCAATGACTCTGGGGTTTCGGAGCTCATCTCGCTTTATTGGCTGAGGGAGTCAGCGTTTGTCCACAGACAGCTTCTGGGTCACGTGGCCAGCATGACTAAGCCGCTTCTGGCGAACCAGAGCAGCGCACGGAAACACCATTTACCTTCCCGCCAGAGCGGTACCTACTTATCTGCTTGCACTTGATGTGCTTTTGAACTGCTAGGTGGCAGGAGCTGGGACCAAACAATGGGAGCTCATCCCGTCGTGGGGATTCGATCGGCAAGCCCTAGGCTCTGTGGTTTAGACCACAGCGCCACCCGCATCCCATATAAGACAATATACTGAAGGCCTAATAGCATTAGGCAGGGAATTCCAAAGCCACACTAAAATATCAAATCTGCACAAATGTGGAACAAAAATTATACGGGGCTTGGAAAAAGTGCAAGTTCTACATATCAGAGTGGTTGAACAGCTACAAATGGGGCAAATCAATGTCTCAAATCAACTGGTCCCACGCCATGAAGGGCTTTATATTCCAAGAGTAAAACATTGAACTAGGCTCAGTAACCCATCGGCAGTCAGTGCAAAATTCTGCATATGGGTGTAATATGCTGATAGGATCTCACTCCCGCTTGCAATTGTACAGCCATATTCTGCACTAGCTGCAACTTCTACAGTACTTCCTACTGGACCATGGGGTTGATCCTGTAGGATGGCAGCAAACCATAATCTGTCAATCTGATTTTCGCAAAACGAGACTGAGATCTCTCAAAAAACCACATTCCTGTTAGGATTCATCAGTTCCTAACTTGTTATAGCATCATACATTTTTGGCCTATCTGTAAGTTCTTGTTGTACTAAGGCACATGTGGACAACCCGCAGCCCACCTGTGGTCTTGGGAGGCCTTCAGTATCCAACCTACTCCTCTTCCGCTGATGGTGGAGCATGTTAGCGTTGAGGGAGTAAGACTGTGCTTGGGGGGGGGGTGTCCACACACATGCCTTCCTCCCCAACACAATGCCTAAGCAAAATAGGCAAAAATGACTAGTCGAGACACTCTGCTTTCTCTAGTTTCCCGCCTTTATTTCTGGTGTTAGTCTGAAGAAATTATGCAAATAAATAGAAGTGTTTCAGACACCAAATACAATTAGAAGATTCCTATTCTGAAGTATTACAACCTAAAGAACACAGGAAGGCAAAGGGAGAACAATAAGAAAGGGGAGGGGGAGGTGTGTGGATGTTACACACAACACTCAAGGACAGTAGGAGGTTTGGAGCTGTTGGTGGAGTGGGATCAAACAGAGCAGAAAGCTTGGTTTGACAGTGGGGCTGAAGTCTGCAGAAGAAGGGGCACGAAGGCCAAGAAGGTGGTGGAGAGGACAGCGGCTTGAGTTTCACATGCTGGTTTGATTTAAACATCCAGATCTTTGGCTGAAGGCCTTTTGTACATAACGGACTAGAAATGCAACAGGCAGGATAAAATGGAGAACATGGGTGTCCTTACGCTTAGCATTCTGAGATGGTTATCCATTTAATCATGAAACAAACCATGCCATTGGTTCCCAAGTAATTTCTAAGGGTTGTTTTGATTTTATTGTGAGCAAAGGATAAGCACAAGGCAAAATATGAACTGTTGTTATCACTACTTATTAATATTCCTTCAATTGCCTTCAGTTGCAAATCAAGTTGCGCATTTCAATGGGAGATACTTTTGTCCATAAAATGCATTATTTCATTCGTTCATCCATCCATTCATTCAATACATTACATGGTTCTCTTCCTCCCTATTTCATCCTCACAACAGCCCTTAACAAACTAAAGCTCCCAAACTTATCTGACAGAAGCCATGACACACAGTGTTTCTCAAAGGGCAATTTGAAAGTAGCCTATGGTATGTCTTTAGCCTGGCCTATCTCTCAGGGCTGATACAAAGTTAAAGGAGGAGGATTGGCTATTGCCCAGAGCTAAGTGGAGGAAGTGGGTGAGAATAAAAAAGGAAGAAGAGCAGAGAAAGCCGGAAGCAGAGACGATATGAGAGGGGCATGAGATTGACAGAGAAGTGACAAAGAACAGAGGACGTGAGAGGAAGCAGCACGAGAGGAGGCTTGGAACAGTCAGGGCACACTCGAAGCAGACAGCGCTTACTTTCTCTTGCACACACACAAAAGGCAGTCACCAGTGCTGACCACACCTTGCCCACCATTGTGTCTGTGACCCACTGGTGCACCGGTGTCTCTCAACTATGCCTGTCTGGCCTCCACTGAGAGCCAGTGTGGTGTAGTAGTTAAGAGCAGTAGTCTCGTAATCTGGTGAACCGTGTTCGCTTCCGTGCTCCTCCACATGCAGCTGCTGGGTGACCTTGGGCTAGTCACACTTCTTTGAAGTCTCACAGAGTGTTTGTTGTGGGGGAGGAAGGGAAAGGACAATGTTAGCTGCTTTGAGACTCCTTAAAAGGGAGTGAAAGGCGGGATATCAAATCCAAACTCTTCTTCTTCTTCTTTCACTGTTGGCAGTCAAGAACAGTCCTCCTCCTCCTGCTCCTGCTGCCTCCAGTCTCATGAATCTCCCTCAGCTCCCTCAGCTCCCTGGCTTGAGCTAGATTGAGAATACTGGTCCAGGCTCCCTCCTCTTTTCCAACAGCTAACTGGGGTGCTCATCCCAACATGGAAGGCATTGAGACCCAGAGAGCTAGGAGGGGCTGACTGGGCTTGGGCAAGAATGAGACGGGAGGAGGGCAGCCATTTTAAGATTTTGCATGGGCACTCATGCATACATACAATGCATGCAGATGAAAAATTAATATTTTGTTTGCTATTTGCGGTTTAAATGTTCATTTAGAGTCTGTATGTATATATATAAAAATCTCTTTCCCCCTTTTGACAGCTGGCCGTCCTCTGGCAGCTGGCTCAGATGCCCCCAAGCCAACAATCCTATTTACAGTTCCTGTCATAAATGCCTACGGAAACTGCCTATATAATAAACCAAAAAAACCTCTGAGTTTATTGAATGTACATTTAAATGTTTGACTGTTGGAAGACAGAAAGTTATGTGAATGAGTACATATGAAGAATGGCCTAGAAGCAAAGCATTGGAGCTTTTTAATTTCAGGCCCTCGTGATGCATAAATACACTGTTAAAAACCTAATAAACCCACCTTCTCTTATAAATTCCACAATATAGTAATTATTCTAGTGCCTAAAGTTGTCTTTTCAAAGCGCAGTTCATGGCTGCAGCCACAACATATTTTCCAAAGGTTAGCTTTCCAATTATAATCCAAAATTTGAAGTCCATATTTCTCCCCGTCCCCCGTTCTACTCCTTGTTAAAACCACATTCTGCTAATTTCATAAAGATACCATTTAGCTGAGGTAGGTGGCATTCTGGGCAGAGTAACAGGCACCTTAATGTCAGCAGTTATGCAGTCACTGAAACTACCAATTTCCTATCATGTGACAAATAAATCTTTCCCATCCTCACTTTATATGAAAGTGGAACCAGAATCCAGACAGTAAGTAGGAAAGGATGGCAATTTTTATATGCAATTTATACACTTCAGCTTGATCTTCGGTGACTTCTTAATGTCTGAAAGAAATATATTCCCCTCATTCTTCAAATGGAGACGTTCTGATAATGATTTGGATTTAAAGCAGAACTGATTCCCTGAGGCAGGGGTGCCATGTCACCCTCAGGATTGTGGGTGACTGCTGCTGCAACACGGCAGTTCCTCATCTTGCTCCTCTCCACAGCGAGTGGGGCACCCTTTTCCATGGGGGACTCTGCCTTCACATCCGAGCCCCCCACCTGAAGAGGGTGCCTTGCTGGCTGCAGAGGGTGGAGCAGAACTCCTTCTCTCTTAGAGGCAGCCCAGCTGCTGCCTGCTGGCTTTTCTCACTGACTTTTTGGGTGCCTGGGCCCCACAATAATAGTATTACGGGTGCTCAAGCACCCACGGCCCCCTGGAGTTGGCTCCTATGTCCTGAAGTATTCAGCTTGCTGCCAGTCTGTTTTATTTTATTTACTTATTTTTAAAAGATGCATAAACCACTAACATTATAAAATATCAGAGTGGTGTATAGCAAACCAGAAATAATGATAAACTATACATCAAAAATAATGCAATTAAAATAACAGTAAAGCAGATTATTATTATTATTTACACCTATTTATTACACTTGCACATTAAATGTGAAATAATATATTAGTTTTAAAACAAAAATCAAATTCACAGTGACTTATAAGATGCTCAGTGGACATCAATTAAAATTTATATGAGAAAGGCTTGGGTAGATAAAAAGGTCTTAAGCATGGATCTGAAAGAGTAGATTGTTGGAGCACAATCTTATCTCAGATGGTCATCAATTCCACATTAAAGGGGCCACAACACTGAGAGCCCCGCATTTAGTGGCAGGTGTTGGTCACAGTGCTCTATATTAGTATTAGTGCTTTATTGTCCATCTCTCCATTGCTTTATTTTATATATAAACTTGGGCAACAGTACACAGTTATGTGCCCTTCAAATCAATAGGATTTCACATTCACACATAATTCTGTGCTGAGCTGTAGCCTTGAACAGTGGCGTAGCGTGGGTTGTCAGCACCCGGGGCAAGGCAAGTAATTTGCGCCCCCTAACCCGTGGATTTGCGCCCCCTAACCTGTGGATTTGCGCCCCCTAACCCATGGATTTGCCCTAACCCCAGATGTTGCGCCCGGTGCGGCCGGCCCCCCCTGCACCCCCCACGCTACGCCACTGGCCTTGAAACTGTATGATATATTTATGCTTTAGAATGATTCTTGCCAGCTGCACTGAACAAGGGGGTAATGCATATTTAGTATATAAAGCCCTTAACAACTTAGCACCAGTCTACTTATGAGATTGCATTATTCCACATGTGCCCATTGATCGACAGAATTGGCACTACTTACAGGTGCCACATAATACCCATTCCCCATTTGTCAGAATGCGGTCATTTTGTGTGGCAGCTCCAGCACTTTGGGACACTCTAAATATTATTATTATTATTATTATTATTATTATTATTATTATTATTATTATTATTATTATTATTTACCACTAGGGTTGAGATGTTGTGAGAATGAATATGTTCTTAAGAAAATTATTCTCTTCTGTCTAGTGGGGTGGTGCTCAAGAAGTTTGAATATCATTGATTTAAATCTTGTTCCACTTGACCTTTTAAGTTAATGGTTAGTATCTGTTGAAAAGTAAACTCAATCTAGAACTTTATTGTACAGTTTGGCACTGTTATTTCCTAGAATTAATCATACAGCAACTCACTGGGTGGAGTTGGAGCTTTGCAGCATATTAAGAAAGCATGAAGTTTCTGCACCGGGTGCCAGAAATTTGGTGTCAATCTTGCCAATATCTTGCACTTCATCCCAGGAGGCTATGACACTAGCTTGTCAATCTTCACTTCAAATAGAAGATGCTTTAGAATTGGACCTTTGACTAAGAAAGCTGCAATAACAGTATAGCTAGCCTCAATGCCAGACTACCTAAAGTCCCCTTTCAGCCTGTTTATACACTGCTTGATTGCAAAAGACCTCAAAGTGGTTTATAAGAAGATAAAACAATAAAATCAATAGAATTTTACAACTGTCCCTTAAAACATACAAAAGTTAAAATACTAAAGCAGATTAAAATTACCGGTACCTCAACTGGGTGGGGTAGAAATAATAATAATAATAATAATAATAATAATAATAATAATAATAATAATAACAACAATAATAATAACCCTAGTGGTAAATCACTTTGTACTTTCTTTTCCATCTATGTAACCATACTACTGATTATAAGCAACACTTGCACGTTACCCAAGACAGGCAAAGGTGTTCATGGTAGGCTTACAGAAAGGAGAATGTTGGAAGATTCAGAACAGATAAAAGAAAGTACTTCTTTACATAGGGCAAAGTTAGACTAGAGAACTTACTCTCACAAGAGGCTGTGGTGGGACCCAATTTGAATGGCATTAAAAGAGGATTCAACAACTTCATGGAGGACAAGGTCATCGGTGGCTACTAGCTACCATGTCTATGTTCTATCCAGCCTGGACAGCTCTGTTGGTCAGAGTGTGGTGACAATGCCAAGGTTGCGGGTTTGGTACCTGTATGGGGCAACTGCATATATCTGCATTGCAGGGGGTTGGACAAGCTGATCCTCAGAATCCCTTCCAACTCTGCAACTCTATGATTCCGTGAAATGTCTGCCTCCACAGTCAGAGACAGTATACTTCTGAATGCTGAGAATGACAGGAGTGCTGCAAGCATCTGGTTAAAACGGAATGCTGGACCAGATGAGGATTGGCTTAATTCAACAGGTTCTCCTTATGTTCTGATTGGCAACAGGTGTTTTTTTTCTTTCTTTAGCTAATTAGATTTCTATAAAGTCTAATCTCTATGTGATATTTGTAAAGAAAACGATTAGAGGAATATATATTATACAATACAAATCTGTGTTAAAAAGAATGTTTATATTACAGTATAATGAGAAGGATGGGAAGGATTGTGTTGATGAACACTTTTATTGTGTAAATAATGTTGTCTTGTCTTGTCGTGTCTTCTTTTGATTTTTTTACTTCATATCTTTGTTATTTCTTTATTTTTTTCTTTTCCTTTTTTATTACTTTATAAATTTTCTATTTACTACCTAATTTTCTTTTTCTTCATATGTAAAGAGATAGTACATGTTTGTATAGATATGTAAATTTTTAATCAATAAAGAATAATATTAAAAAATAATAATCTCTATAGCGCACAAATGTTTTTTTAAAAGTTACAAAAATAGTGTTTTAATCAGGAATTATTGTTCTATAGTAAAAATTATAAGATAATTGCCTCAAGTTCCTTTATGAGAACCATATGTTCTGTGCAGCGGACATAGACTACAAAACCCATGGTGCAGTGTGAAGGTGCAAAGACATGTATGTCTTCATTAATACTAAATGTAGGAAGTATAACAACATAATATGGTGTGGATGAGAGCTACTGAAGCAATGGATGCTTCTCTTCCCATTCTGTAAGTGGAATTCAGATGCTACAGCCTTGGCTAAAATCAGTTGTCACTACAGTGGTACCTTGGGTTAAGTACTTAATTTGTTCCGGAGGTCCGTTCTTAACCTGAAACTGTTCTTAACCTGAAGCACTACTTTAGCTGATGGGGCCTCCTGCTGCCGCCGTGCCGCCAGAGCACTGTTTCTGTTCTCATCCTGAAGCAAAGTTCTTAACCCAAGGTACTATTTATGGGTTAGAGGAGTCTGTAATCTGAAGCGTCTGCAACCTGAAGCGTATGTAACCCGAGGTACGACTGTACAATCAAATTACAGCAAAATGGCATGGAGTCCATGCGAGATCAGTTTCCTGCTAACCTGAAAAGCTAAACGAACAGTGGACTATTGGGAGGGGACTGTTTCAAATGGCAGAGGCATGTGGGTGAACTAGTGTAGAGGAAAAAGTGACAAAAGAGTGTTGAAAAGGGGGTTAAATAAAAACTTCTCCCCAGAAGGGTGAACTCTAGGCGAACAAAAGGATAAAGCCCCAAGAGCAGCTGTGAAGACAAACTTTGTGAGCAAAATGGAACGGAGGCTTACCTCCTTTTGTAGAGCTGACAGTTTATGAGTTAATTGTTTCCCCCCAGAAATTTTAACACCTATACTGGTTTTAAGGCACCTCTGTCAACGAATAGGTCCATATGAGCAAACACAGGTGTAAATGTCGGGGTAGGAATAGCCTGACAATCATGGGAGATAATTAGAATTGTAACCTCCCTTCCTAGTTGGACTCTTCCATCCAAGATGTTCAGGCTTTCTGTTGAGTCTCTCTAATACTGTTGAAGAGGGGTGACTTCACCATCTGTTGGTTGTGTAAATATCAACTCAAGTCACACTAGTTTCCCTCCCTCCCTCTGGCCTGATGTGTCAGCATCGCACGCATGAGATAACAGAGAAAATGAAACGACAGCTGTGCTATTTAGATGTGAATGGAACCATTTTGGAGATAATTATTTTACTTCTTCTAATGGCTATAGATATGCTAATAGGAACAGTGGTGGCTAACCCTTGGGGGGGGGGGCAGATGTTTTGGATGCCAGCTCCCATCAGCCCCAGTCAGTGAGGTCAGTGATCAGGGATGATGGGAGGTGTAGTCCAGCAGCACCTGCTGGTAACAACATTGACCTTACCGTTTTAAATGTAAGAAACCGCTTTTAGAATGGGGTGGGGAAAACCTTTTTCAGACGACTAGGTTGTATGTGTAAAGAACGTGCATGAATGTTATATAAGAGACCAGATTCAAAACCTGACATGGACATCGTAATAAAAAGCTAGAGATGCCCAGGCCAGTTCTGGCTTTTGAAGCCTCAGTTGTAATAAATGCAGCCATGACACATAAAAGCAAAATAAAGCAGAGGAGGAGGAGGAGAGTGGAACATAAGTCATTTTAAAAAATAATAATTAAAAGTGGCTTTTCTAGCTGTTTTCTGGGCAAACGCACTAGGAAAGAACTTTCATACAGTGCCATTATTGATGATAAGCATGAAAAACACTATACAGTGGTACCTCGGGTTAAGTACTTAATTCGTTCCGGAGGTCTGTTCTTAACCTGAAACTGTTCTTAACCTGAAGCACCACTTTAGCTAATGGGGCGTGCCACTGCTGCACGATTTCTGTTCTCATACTGAAGCAAAGTTCTCCCGAGGTAATATTTCTGGGTTACTGGAGTCTGTAACCTGAAGCGTATGTAACCTGAGGTACCACTGTACGAGTTAACAAAAAACCCCTCACAAATCACAACTCTTATTTTGCTTGAACTTGCAGCTCTAAGCTGAGAGCGTGTCTTACAATTTTACCCAAAATTCATAAAATAAATAACAGTCTAAATCTGAGGACCCTTTGAGGCACAAGGTCAAATGGCTCTCCTTAACCGCCACACCACCGCTACCCGGACTGGTCTTGAATATTAGCCAGTAATATTAGGAAAAATATCATGCAGGGTAAGAGATCACTTTTGAGCAATCAGCTAGTCTCATTGCAAACATCAGACAAACCTTATCAAATTTCAAAGAGGGATGTGCTCTTAGATTGCTGTCGTTAATGTTGTGCCCTGTAAACATTTCAAGAATGTGCCACCACCAGCAGCCTGTCAGTAATGCTCCTCCGTCGCATAATCACCAATTGTTCTTTCTGCAACTGAAATGGTACAAACTGTACTACCTTCCTTTCTAGCCCTGTCTTTGTCACACTATCTGAAAACAGAGACACATTTCTGAGTTTAAAAACAAACAAACAAATTATATATATATATATATATATATTACCTTCATACCTGTTTGAGAGAACACACAGGAACATCTATGGCTTTTTGTATGCATGCTTAAGAGACCACAGTATTTCAGTTGTGCATCTACAGGATTCTCTCTGGTTTTTTCCCCCTTCTGGGGACAGAAGCCTATTCAGTGCACCAACATCACAGGTTAAGAAACTCTCATTCGCTCAGTACAATGGTTGGCCAATCTTTGTTCCTTAACTCTGTACTTAATAGTGCTTTTGTTGTTGTTACTGAACTGAGAAAAGCAAGGCTTGATGTCCTTCATAGTGCATGGCAATGTACTATGCTGGGGTCAAAGAGAGGTTCACGTTATTACTACATAAAACATATATTTAGATTTCTGACATTTTTCATATCGTGCCTCATTATTTAATCTATGGGAGAATATTTTGGTACATTTATGGAAGAAACAGAAGACATTTCTTTTGCTTAAATGTATTTTCTGGGGGGGGGGGGCCCTTCCTACATAAATAGGCTCTTCAGTCATTCTGAGAGCCAATGCACACATTAAGGCTATTAGGTAGAGGCTGTCACTTTCAATCATTCCACTTATTGGCTGGTTCCCCATGCCAAACAATTTGTGTGCTGCAGCTCACAAAACCGATTGGCTGTTTCCTTATGATGTGGACAAAGTGGCCAGTTCTTCATTCTAAACTACTCCACAGAAGTGACACTGAAGTAGCACAATATCTCTCGGCAGAATTCGGCTGCTTTTAAAAAACAGCAACAGCATCAAAAGTTGCTGCCTAAGAACCTGTGACATGTCAGATATTTTCAAATTTATTTTTAATGATGCTGCAATCCGTATGTGGAAATTCTGAGAGCTTTTCCTATCTTTATTTATTTATTTATTTATTTAAACCCACATTATTCAGGCAAAGTCTCTCTGCAGGCATGGAAAATCAATTCATTCCAGGGATTTATGATTGCTCCATATTTCAGTCTTCTGAACCTTTTTGATCATTTTATTTGTTTTATGATGATCGTGGTTCTGCTTTGTTTATGTTAGTGATCTTAGGCACTGCTTTACACGTCTGAGTTAGTCCCACTGAGTTCAATGGGGCTTACTACTTGGTAAGTGGGTGCAGGATTGCAGCCTCAGGATCTAGAAGAAGAGGCTGAAAGGAATAATCACGGATAGCTAGTTTCCATGTTTCTGCTTCTGTAACGAAGGACCAGCAGATTGCTCCAATAAAATCGAGTAATTTGAAAACCTAAGGCTTGTTTTTTCAGGGTATCACAAATTAAAATGGGTGTGTGTGTGTGTGTGTGTGTGAGCGAACACACTTATATTTGATTAGCCTTTCCTAAAACAACACTTCAGTTCCTGTGTATCGCAACCCTGAACTTAATGAAACTTTTGTGTTTATGCTTGAATGTCATCTGCATGCATGCTAGAAGATCAAGCACTTTCAAGTACTTTGGGAAAGCGAGTGTTAGTGTTTATTTTTTATTTTAATATTTACAGTCAGGGTCGTAGATTAAAACAAAATGTCCACAGACCGTACCACATTTTAAAAAGTCAGGCATTGCTGAATTGGCTTTCAAGTCACAAACATATGGACCTGCCTTTTCCCTAGTCTTCTTTCACAGAGAGCAGCAGGAAATTCTAGCATTACATGAGTGGAATTTAAAATGTTGCTAATGTACTTAACAATTCTCTTATCCCAAGAAGTATGACGGTACTTTATAAAAATGTGATTACAACAATTCAGCAGATGGTAGACACTAAGGGTGAGTTCTACAGAAAATGAGCCATATTTGTAGTGAATTAATAATGGTTTAGAACTTTCTCATAAATAGATGTTGATTAACCTGAAACCCATTTGTAAAATGTCAGCTTTGCCAGACGATTTCCTGAAACCCCAAAGCAAAGCAACGATAAACACCATCAGTTAGTTCAGCCTAATCTACTCCTTTTTTTTAAGTCCTTAAAAGGATTACTGTAATGTTTCAAGCTTGAAAAAAGCAGTCTGGCCGTTTCATTTGCACTGTGCATGTTGGGTTTCCCTTTTTCTGACAGCCATTCCTTACCACTTGATGGAATTATGTGTTTTCATACTTCAGTGTAACAAACTTCCAAATAATTTATATTTAACTTTATGCTCAACTTGGGATTTCTCATTGACCTCATGTCATAGAGTTATTTCACACCAGTGAGTGGAAAATGTATTAATCTGGTCAGGTGAAACAACAGTTGAAAAACCTTTAGGAACGGCTTCGCAGCTAGTTTAGCAACACAGGCTGAATTAATCAATTAATATAAAAGAAATGAAATGAATATGAGGAGGTCATACATGCCAAGGGATGGCCTTCTGATTTGATCCTGGAATGTCCCTGTTTCCCCCACCAGTGCCGCTGTCACTAAGCTTGGGAAGGAGGGAGAGCCGGTGTTTGTTCTGAGTGGCGGCGGCAGCAGTGGTGGCAGTATGGAAGCAACCTATTGCCTCTCTATGGCTTCTCCATGACCGCCATTGCTGGCTTCCTCCCTTGGACAGCTCATAGTGGCTGCTGGGGAGCGGGTGAAGAGGAGAGGCTACCACCAACAAGCCCCAGCCTCGTGTGACACGCTGGCCCTGATGTAAGGTTACCAGAATTTTTTCAATGAATCTGGGGACACTTTCAACTTCAATGGATTTTGTATGGGGACTGATTTGTAAATCCGGGGACTGTTCCCAGGAAACGGGGACGTTTGGTAACCTTACCCTGAGGTGCAGGCAGAAGGCAGGGTCGCCCTGGATGGGAAGAAAGGGGGAGAAGAGAAGAGAAGAGAAGAGAAAACAAAACAAGGAGTCTTGGGTTTTTAATAAAATGTTTTGTGCATCCATGTCTAATCTTGCCCCTTTCTAAAACTGATTTCCTTTTTGTAAATCTACCAAAGAATAAAATCAAATCAGGATTAAGGGGTTTTCTCAGGATGGTGGAGGGCTTGTGTACTGTGTCCCATTGGAGTAGTGGTGGTGGAAATGCTCTGCGGGAAGGGGGGAGGGACAAAAACGAGGGGTGAGCTGGGGGTGGGAGTGAGAAATGTCCCTATTTTCATCTGAGGAATGTTGGCGGATATGGGAGGTTATGTTGCTATTTTTGTCATTGGGTTGTTTTACAGTATTGCTGTAGGGACTGGACTGAAGAGGAATGATGGAGACCGCCCCCCACTCCTCCTGAACCTTCCCCAGAGGAGGGGGACAGTATAGATTTACAATGGTGGTTTGCAGAAGGTCATGACTCTGAGACAGAAGATGGACAGAGCTGGGAGATAATGGAAGGGGAGGAGGGGGAAGTAGCAGAGCCAGAACAGCTGGCTGACATGTTATCATTAGAAAGCATTCCCGACCCCCCTTCTCCTAGAACCAGGAGGGCTGTGAAAGTGGGAGAGCAGAAAGCAAACAGACAAAGGGCCTTACGTAGCCACCGTATAAGGGGTGGAGCTGCTGGTGACTGAGAGTAAAAGTGGGGAGGAGATTACTCGGAGCAACGCCATTGCTACAATGTAGAGGCACTTTTCACAACCTCCCTCTGTGAATATTGAATAAAAGACTTGGCCAGAACTCTTCTTGTTATTTACTCCTTGGCTCCCCACTGGAGGAGGGATCAGATTCCCTGAAGCCTGACAATTTCCTTGAAGCTCCTGCAGCCAATCAGAAGCCACGTCTTGGTTTTCAAACAGTTTCGGGAGTCGAAAAGACTCCCGGAATGGATTAAGTTCAAGAACCAAGGTACCACTGTGTCAGGGATCTGTTTTACGTCAGTTGAGCTTTAGCTCTCCCAGTTTTCCAAGCTCTTTCCACATTCTTCACTGGTGGAATGTACAATATACCCGATCAGTTGCTTCGTCAAATGATCAGGGAATCAGTCAAATGATCAGTTGCTTAGTCAAATGATCAGGGAATAACGGAGATCTGAGGCTGCTGTCAAAATCTGGTAGAAAATGAATGGAGCTTGGGTTCAGCAGAGGGTTTTATGAATGAAAGTGGGGCAAAGGTGGCTTTGTGCATATTCCTCTCCCAACCTCCCTCAATCTACTTCCTAGTTGTTCTGCAGGTACCTCAACAATATGTCCTTCGGACCAAACCATTGTTTGTACCCAAAGGCCCAATACCATTGAAATTAGTGGAACAAGTTAATTATAACCCACTTCTATGTTTTCTGCACTAGGACAACTTACTTTATCACCGGCTGCATTGATTATTCCAGAATTGTAAAGGTGGGAAGCATGCCATAGGCATTTCAAAAGTTAGCTTTTCACAAAAAAATAAAAAGTAATCTTGAAAAAAGCCATTATTTGCAAAGAAAAAAGAAAAAAGAAGAAAGAAAGAAAGAAAGAAAGAAAGAAAGAAAGAAAGAAAGAAAGGAGATTGTCTTTTACTATAGCAGGTTTTATAGTATAATTGAAGTTGCTGTGTTAAAATATGGATCTTGTTTTCCTTTAGAATCTTTACAGCCACTTGGATTATTTTACGTTCCTTGTTTCCCATGTTGTCCCATGAGACAGTGTTGATACAGCATGGTTTTATTTTGGAAGGCTATTAAAACATAACGTTAAGTATTGCAGCACAGTATTTTAATAGTAACCCCCTATTAAAATTCTTTCAGATCCATTAAAATGGTTCATGCATGCAATTACCATTAACACAGAATGAGAGGGTGACTGTGGTACGCCAGAATGTGTAGAACCTTACAAGAACCCATTTACAGAAGCCAAAGCTGTAGCCTGGGCTGTTTATTGCTAGCGGTGTCAAATGATTGGTGAGTCCAAATGCTTGCTGTTTTCCCTCACCCACCCACCTTGATTAATGTTTCGTATGGAGGGCATCTTCAGAATACAGGCTCCTTGATCTTTTCATAGCAGCTAGTAGCAGCAGGGCATGAGAAATTACAGCACTATAACCCCCTCTCCCCACCCAAAGGCAGATGTTTGACTTTCTGCCCAGCTTCACTAGAGCTTCAATAGAGAAGCTTAAGAGAGAGTGTAAAAATACATTTCCTCCTGAAAATAGGTCACAATGACCTTGCTCAAGAAATACACACACAATTTCTATACCATTTAAAATTGTTTAAAAGCCTATGGGACAGATTCCAGTAAGTTGTTGTGCTAGTGGACTTTCCTCCCTGCTTTTCCCCTGTACCCTCTCATGCCCTCCCCAAATCTGCTGGAAAAATATCAGTGCCTGGGAGAGGGGACACTATTCCATCTGGCAGCAGAAATGTTTGCCCTGAGGGAATGATCTCCTTGAATTCAACCCTATAGTCTTCTACCCTCTTCAGTCACGTCTAAGTGTACTTAACGATCAGGGAGCTAGACAAAGTCTGCATTATTTTCTCTTATTCTTGGCACTCCACATATTCAGATAGTAATATCACATAAAGGCTGTGCCATGCATTCTCCTAAACTTCTAGACCAGCCTAAACATCCTTAGGGTTGAACCATATAAATCAGGGGTGGGGAAGCAGTGACCCTCCAGAGATGGCAGGCCTTCAGCTCCCTTCAGTTTGAGGCCCCATGATCTATGGCATGGAAGATGTGTGCCATAGTCCAAGAATGTCTGGGAAGGCCACAGCTTCCCCACTCCTGAGGCAGACAGTTAACAGACCAGGAAATTAGTCCCCCCCCCCCTACATTTGGTTGGGTATGTCAACTTGAGCAAAGGCTAGAGCTGAGTGATAAATCCTGGCCTTCCATGCAGAAGGTCCCGGGTTCAGTCTTGCCACCTCCGGTTAAAAGGATCCAACAGCAGGAATGAAAGACTTTGGCTTGAGTGAGACCATGAAGAACTGCTAGCAGTCTACTAATTCTGGACCAGGTAGCCAAATAGCCTAACCTGGTGTAAGGCCAGTTTCCTCGTGGGGCGTGCGGGCATGCAATACAAATTTCCTCAGGAAATCTAAAAAGGAAAGAAACTGCAGAATGCCAACGTCCCACAACCTTAGCTCTGTTCTGACTGTACAATTGTTGAACATAGGGAAGTGCAGGATAGCAAGCTCAACCCTTCGACCTGCACATGTTCACAGAACACCTGAAGGGATTCCAAGCTGATGACGCAAAGAGCTCTGTCTATATGATCAGGATCTTGATCATGTGCTGAGCATACACTAGGCACAGGGTTTCCATTCAGATGTTCAATGAATGTACATAAGGGATTAATCCTGTTGCCCCTCCCCCTTTGGGGAGAGCTCTCCCCATGGAGGTTCACCTGGTGCCTTTATTATATATTTTTAGGCACCAGTCGAAAACATTCCTCTTCAACCTGGCCTTTGTTGTTGTTGTTGTTTAGTTGTTTAGTCGTGTCCGACTCTTCGTGACCCCATGGACCAGAGCACGCCAGGCACCTCTGTCCTCCACTACTTCCCGCAGTTTGGTCAAACTCATGCTGGTAACCTCGAAAACACTATCCAACCATCTCGTCCTCTGTCGCCCCCTTCTCCTTGTGCCCTCCATCTTTCCCAACATCAGGGTCTTCTCCAGGGAGTCTTCTCTTCTCATGAGGTGGCCAAAGTACTGGAGCCTCAGCTTCACGATCTGTCCTTCCAGTGAGCACTCAGGGCTGATTTCCTTAAGAATGGATGCGTTTGATCTTCTTGCAGTCCATGGGACTCTCAAGAGTCTTCTCCAGCACCATAATTCAAAAGCATCAATTCTTCGGCGATCAGCCTTCTTTATGGTCCAGCTCTCACTTCCATACATCACTACTGGGAAAACCATGGCTTTAACTATACGGACCTTTGTTGGCAAGGTGATGTCTCTACTTCTCAAGATGCTGTCTAGGCCTGTCATTGCCCTTCTCCCAAGAAGCAGGCGTCTTTTAATTTCGTGGCTGCTGTCACCTATAGCTTTTAAATGTGTCTGTGGGAAGCGGGGTTATTTTGATGTTGCCTTAACTATTTACTTGTATTTTATTCTGTGAACCGCCCTGGGATGTCTTGATGAAGGGCGGTATATACATTTAATAAATAATAATGATGATTTCCATTCATTCCTTGTATTATCTGAATGCCTGATTCAGATGTTTGTCCACATATTATATTTCCTTTACAGGTGCACTAAAGTGGAGTTCTGCCTAATTAGATTCATGCACTTCGAAAGTGCCTGCTAGTAGTATGTTTGGGTTTGGCTGCATTTAATGAATATTTCCTCTTTCAAAGACTTCATTGGGAATCACAGAGCATAGTTGTTTTATATAGTCAAGGCTCTTGCCCCGGGAGACCCAAGTTTTAATCTAGCATTGATGGCCTTGGCTGCAAATACATTCCCCCTGGACATTTGCCATATTGCACCACTAAAGAGCTTGGCGCGAACAAGTAGCCTTTGCATAAGCAAGGCCACTAACATCCCTGGAATAGTGTTGAATTTGTGGGTATGGAAAGCTTTCAAAGCATAGCAACCCCTTACATGCAGCAGACTTGATTTTTACATCACTAATAATGGTAAATCTAGCATAATATAGGCACTGAGTTTTCAGCCGAATGTGTAAATATGGCATGGTCACCACACTATTTTAACTGATTATTAACTTCCTACATAGTGAATTCAGCACTGAATATTGCCAAACATCTGTGGCCATTCTGTGTCTCTAATAAACACCCTTAGCTGATATAAATAGAAACAGAGTTCATTACAAATAGGAGTTTATCTAGCTAGGAAAGATCATCTGCATGGGAAGTTTACGCTAAACTCTATGAAGTCTTACGGCTGGAATAGCTTTGGAGGAGCATGATGCCCCTGATTAACAACCCTGATTGTTATGTGACTGATGTGTTCCTTGTAGCCTGATTGGGCACCCAACATCACAGTCAAAACACAACGGAGGCAAGACAGGTCTCGCTCATCTCTGGAAGGAACAAACGCACCGTTGAAAACAGCATCACAATCATAAACAGGTTTTCTTACAAACCATTTCCTTCTATTGTCATTCAAAGTATTCCTTTGTAAATATATTCTAAGCTTAAATGTTCATTTTTTTTTTTAAATATACACTCTGGTGCATTTTTTTTTTTTAAAGTTGAGTAGTCTTGCCCACAAAGGTCTGCATAGTTAAAGCTATGGTTTTCCCAGTAGTGATGTATCGAAGTGAGAGCTGGACCATAAAGAAGGCTGATCGCCGAAGAATTGATGCTTTTGAATTATGGTGCTGGAGGAGACTCTTGAGAATCCCATGGACTGCAAGAAGATCAAACCTCTCCATTCTGAAGGAAATCAGCCCTGAGTGCTCACTGGAAGGACAGATCCTGAAGCTGAGGCTCCAATACTTTGGCCACCTCATGAGAAGAGAAGACTCCCTGGAAAAGACCCTGATGTTGGGAAAGATGGAGGGCACAAGGAGAAGGGGACGACAGAGGACGAGATGGTTGGACAGTGTTCTCGAAGCTACCAGCATGAGTCTGACCAAACTGCGGGAGGCAGTGGAAGACAGGAGTGCCTGGCGTGCTCTGGTCCATGGGGTCACGAAGAGTCGGACACGACTAAACGACTAAACAACTAAACAACAACAACAACAGTATATTGCAAAAGTTGGAGAAGCATGGAATGCTTAGCTGCATTATGACACAAACATTAGTCCAGGAGATGTGGATCAGATCAGTTCCTATCAGAATAATAAATTCCTTAAGCATCCCCAGCCGAGATGCTCCCCACATATTGAAAAATGTGTGAGAGTGGTTGTGGGGAGCACAGCAGACCTGCCTCACCACCATCCATGCATTCAGGGTGCATCAGACTGGGATCTATTGTTATTTTACTTATTTCATTTATGAATTGCTTCTGTAATGAAGTTATCTTGAAGCTATTTCAGAGTACAATAAAAATGCATCTAAAACAATTGCAATTATACAAACAGTTGAAACAATTACATATATATATATAGAGAGAGAATTACATAAATTTCAAATCCAATGTAGATATCTCCATTGAAAAGGCTTGTTGCAAAAGGAAGGTCTTTAATGGATACCGAGAAGACCATAGATACAGCACTGGTGAGATGGGTATCGAGAGGACGTTCAAAAGGTAGGTGCCTGGATTTTGTCAGTGTGTGTAACAGACCTCTTGATGAGACAGGCTGAAGAGCACCAGGGGGGTTATATTGGATGAGGCAGTCTTTTAGGTGATCACATAGGTTCCTCTGTGTAAGAGGAAATTCCCTGTTACCTACTGGATGCTTCCAGGACAGTTGCAGAAGTCTATGAGACTACTCTGGAGCCAACCTGGCAGGGAAGGGAAGGTGATCTATTTTAAGCGCCTTCATCTAGGCTGAGAGGTTTATTAATCTTCATGCTATGCTAGATTAGCTGGAAGCTACTAGTTTATTATTATTATTATTATTATTATTATTATTATTATTATTATTACTTTGTTATTTATACCCCACCCATTTCCCCAGCCACTCTGGGCGGCTCAAAACAAAATATTAAAAACACAATAAAAGCATTAAATGCTTCCCTAAACAGAGCTTCCTTCAGATGTCTTCTAAAAGTCAGATAGTTGTTTATTTCCTTGATATCTGATGGGAGGGCGTTCCACAGGGTGGGTGCCACTACTGAGAAGGCCCTCTGTCTGGTTCCCTGTAACCTCACTTCTCACAGTGAGGGAACCACCAGAAGGTCCTTGGAGCTGGACCTCAGTGTCCGGGCTGAATGATGGGGGTGGAGACGCTCCTTCAGGTATACTGGGCCAAGGTCATTTAGGGCTTTAAAGGTCAGCACCAACACTTTGAATTGTGCTCAGAAATGTATTGGGAGCCAATGTAAGTCTTTCAGGACCCATGTTACATGGTCTCGGTGGCAACTCCTTTCAATATACAGTATTGATATCATATGTTCATTTTTATCTTGATGATAACATTTTGGTGTAGCAACACAGGCGAAAACCCAGATGAAGTTTCAGCATGCATATATGCTAGGGTCTTTTCAATCTGGAGTTGAGATGGTGATACTTCCTCCATATCTAAATTGTTTTCTTTCATCCAAAAGAAGAAGAAATCAGTTCATAAAGTAGACCTGTACTGTATTGTGTTTCAGTGCAAAAAAAGCACCCTACATTAGCAATGGAGACCAAGCAAAGTGGTTAAGTAAAGGTTACCCTGAGGCACCCTTTACTTACATGCTGACAAGCCAGGCATACATTCTTACTTTCACATTCATTATATATATATATATATATATATAACTTTAAAGGTGCAGCAGTCTTGACAATTCCCTCATTGAATGGCACACATGGATAATCCTATACATAAACTGAGATTTATATGCCTGTCTTCATGCTCTTCTCTCAACAACGAAGTTTCATTTATTATAACTCCAGGAATTAGAAATACCATAAATGCTTACATAGTTTCCTTGAGCTTAGTTCATAGGTGTGAAAATAAAGTTCCTTTAGTTATGGTTAGGTGACCAGCACGTAATGTAAAACAAAATAAAACACAGAACTTTTCACACCTAATTTTCTTTTTACCCAGAATAATCACAATAGGACCAACCATGGCTTTCTGGTCATGATTGTGATCATTACCACTACATCAGAAAGATTTACTGTACTTAAAAAAGAGAAATGTAATTTTTTTTTTTAAAAAAGTGTGCTCTATTCATTCCCTTCCATGCACACACACAGTTTTCTGCACAGAGAGGGAATCCTCACAGGCCAGACTTCCCAACCTGGTGCCTCCCCAGACTTTGTTGAACTCTAAACTCCCACCAGCGTGGCCAGTGGTCAAGGATGGTGGTATAACGATCTCTGGCAAGCAAGCAGCCTGATAAGCAGCAACGACTCTCCATCAGTTTTATGTAAGTTTAATTACAAGAAGAACACACCCAGAGCACATCCCTCCCACCTGCTCTCATTAACAGTAGTTGCTCAGTCTGACTCATCATCCCTCTCCCAACATGAAGAACGCCAAAATCTCACCTTCCTTCTCCTTCCCTTCCATTGTTCTCTGAGCTTCTCCCGTCTCCTAGTACAGGGACTGAACTCCTTCCCACTCCCAGTGATTAAATGCTAATAGTAGGGGCTGACAAATCTCTCAATTTTGTTTCATCTTGGTTTCTCATTTACCCAATCAAGTTCACTTCAATCACATTTCTGCATGGCATGGGGTTGGACTAAATGGCCTTCGTAGTCCTTTCCAACCCTACAATTCTATGGTTCTCGTGAAAATTCATCAAAATATTACTGCATGTTGCTCCTAACATTCACTTTTATTAATGCTAGCTTGCCTTGTGTACAGATATTTGCAAGTATTTTTGTATAATATGATGCTTTTTTGTGTTATTTTGACTTATACATAGATTTTTTTATGCATACAAACATTTTTTGTGGCAATTGTATTGCAAAATTTGGAGATGTCTGAATTTTGAAAGTAGAGATGCATCTGAGTTTATGCATCATTTCTGAGAGTGTAAAATAGTTAGATTTGCATTAGAGTGCAAATTAAATCAGTTTTCTTCCTCATCCCTAGTTGCTGGTGTGTGTAATGCTGCTTTATGCCCCTTTAGGATCTCTCTAGCATATATGGATGGTTTCTTAACAGAGAAAAGTGGGAAAATCAAATCTGAAAAGCAGCTGAGGAGGAGCTGGTTCAGGTCTGTGAAATAGTACCTCACTTCGTATAAACTCCCATTGATCACAGGCTTGTATGTATTAGGAAAGGTGCCATAATCTGTCCCATAATGGCAGACATTTTGGAAATCTCTCGTAATGGAATTAATATTAGGTTTACGGTCTCTTCCTGTTTTCTTTTTATCTCTCCAGCTTACTTCAATAAACCATTTTTCAAATAAACTGCTTCTCATCACCACCTTCCTAAGCGAAGCAGTAAGGCAGAATGCCGGGCATTATGCTATTGCACCTCTTTACGACGTAATGTTTGTACTAAAGCTGTCATGATTTTCAAAATTGAAATAGTGATTTAGTGTTCTGGCTTATTCCCAAAATTCTTTGTCACAACATTATTTATTTAAAAGCCAAATCAATTATTACCATTATAAAGCACTGGGTATTTATTTGTGCATGATGGGGAAGGGCACTGCTATGACCAAATGCTCCCTGAGATTTATGAAGCTGCATAATTACCAAATCAAATACTAATTAGCAGAGTTAATTGTTTTGATAGCTCATTTTCAGCTTTGGTGGAGGACTAAAAGGTCTTTCTGTTAACCTCCTTTGGCCCTGCATTCAATTCAAAAGCGGTTTTATGTGTGTGGACAAAAAAAGGAAGCCAGTCCCCTCACAAATTTGTTTATAAGACACCCATGGATACATTTTCAAAGTGATATTTAGGAACTCATCAACAAAACTCCCATCAGAGCCAGTACAAGTCGCATACAACCCCTTCCCCTGCCACTGTGTCCTACTTTTAAAAACATGCCCCCATTGCTGAAGAAAGTGCAATTGAAAAACAAAATCCCTTTGGTGGAAGGTGCAATGCTTTAAAGAAATCACAGCTTTGTAGACCCTTTTGCAAAATCATTTATTAAGTGTTACTCAGTGTGTACAAATGAGTTAATGACTAGAAACAGAGCTCAAAACATGTGCTTATTTACAATGACATTTTTATAGGACTGCAGTCAGGGAATGTTTATTGCCATTTACCAAAGGGGGGTGGGGGGTGGAGAGAATAAGAAAGATTGCATAAACAAAAGAACTTTTCCAGTCCCTTTCAAAGGATGGGGCCTATTGCAGTTTAAAATCAAGTCCATATTGTACACCCCGCTAAACCTGAGAGGGATCGTAGATAATGAAAGATTTAATGGAGAGGTTTCGTTATTCCAAATCTACTTCGTTCATGTTAGTCATATGTCAACTACCATTATGTTCACACTCTCAGGGAGTTTAAAAAGTAGTTGTGTGGCTCACCTCAACTATTCCGATGGCTGGTTCAAGGATGGGATGATTATTTCAAGCTGCAGGTGTGATACTAGGATTAATAAAAAGCAAAAGACAAAGATCCCATTAAGAGACAATTGCATGCAAGCAATGGTATCAGCTTCTGTGTATCATCAGCACACACCTGACTATGGGCCATTATCAGAGTGGTGAAGTTTGGTGGGACAATTCACCCGTTTGAAAGCTGTACACAAAGTTCCCGATCCAGTGTCAAAATCTGTACACGAAGCTGCAAGCACTGGGTTCATCAGTCTGTATCGGCACCATGCCCACAGCACTCTTTTGAACATGCAGCTCCTGATTCAACAGAGCATGCGCACACACATGAAGCCAGCATGATTTTATGCACGCTTTCACACACACACTCTGCATTTATTTCTGAGAGGTATGTCCAATTCTTTCCAACCCTCTTATTTCTTAAGCAGAACAAATTTCATTCATTTATTGTTTGGAAAATAATATTTCAAAGAGCATATTTCAGTAGCTGTGACTAAAATGAAGATGTTAATATCTACAACACATTGTAAATATATTACATGTATTTACAGAGGAACGACGACTGAGATGATAAGGGGTCTGGGAAGCAAGCCTTATGAGGAATGGTTGAGGAAGTTGGGTATGTTTAGCCTGGATTAGATGATACTGAGAAGAGATATGTTAGCCATCTTCAAATATCTAAATGGCTGTCACATGGAAATTGGAGCAAGCTTGTTTTCTCCTGCTCTGGAGGGTAGGATTCAAACCAATCACAGAATCATAGAATTGTAGCATTGGAAGGGATGCCAACTGTTATCTAGTCTGACCAGATGACCATCTAACCTCTGCTTAAAAACCTCCAATGAAGGAGAGTCCACCACCTTCTGAGGGAGGTACAAGAAGGAAGATTCTGACTAAACATCAGGAAGACCTTTCTGCTGGTAAGAGCTGTTCAACAGTGAAACAAACTGCGAAGGTGGTGGACTCACCTTCCTTGTAGGATTGTAATCAGAGGCTGGATGGCCGTCTTGGGTGCTTTAGTTGAGATTCCTGCGTCGCAGGGGGTTGGACTAGATGACTCTCAGGGCCCCTCAAACTCAGCAAGTTTATGTTTCTATTTCATGCAAATTGTTTCATCTTAAAGTAAAGGTAAAGGGACCCCTGACCATTAGGTGACCGACTCTGGGGTTGCGGCACTCATCTCGCTTTATTGGCCGAGAGAGCCGGCGTACAGCTTCCGGGTCATGTGACCAGCATGACTAAGCTGCTTCTGGCGAACCAGAGCAGTGCACAGAAACGCCGTTTACCTTCCTGCCAGAGCGGTACCTATTTATCTACTTGCACTTTGATGTGCTTTTGAACTGCTAGGTTGGCAGGAGCAGGGACCGAGCAATCAGAGCTCATCCCGTCACGGGGATTTGAACCGCCAACCTTCTGATCGGCAAGTCCTAGGCTCTGTGGTTTAACCCATAGCGCCACCCTGATTATTTCTGTTTATATGGTTTCCAGGCTTTTCCTTGCCCCCCCTTTTACTTGCAATTTAATCTATTGGTTCTCTTCTATAAACTAGAACTTTATAAATAAAGCACCAGCAGAATATTTGCACCACCCCATACACTCAGTGACAACAACTGTCAGGAATTAGCAACAGAATTTGATGATGGTGCATCATAACATTAATGAAACCTCACATTCTCTTTGCTGCTTTTTCAACAGGCAGTGCCATCTAGTGGTACTATGTCTCATTTGGACAGATTGACAAAACATAGCAAGTCTGCCTGATCATATATATATGATCTGCTAAACAGACACCCATTAGATTACTCATCTTGAAAACAGCCACACACAAACTGAGGAGGCTACTATAGCAGTGTGGGAGCTGCTCTTCTACGGTCAGTCCATTTAAATGAACAAACAATATGCTCATCCACATGATGGCCTCAGCTTTCCTCCCTCTCCTCTGAGCCAGGGGCCAATTCCATGCTCAGAACACACCCAACTGGGCCCTGTGCATTTCAAGAGATGTGATGGCAACCCCTGGCAAAGCGCTTTCCCACATAAGAGTCCCATGTGCTCTCAATCATGTATAAGCATGCTTAGCACATGAGTAATCCCATTCTAGGGACATCAAAGGTGATGGCTGTCCTCTGTCTCCACGGCTGGAAGCAGTAATGCTTCTGAATACCAGTTGCTGGAAACCACAGGAGAGGAGAGTGTTGTTGTGCTCGGATCCAGTTTGTGGGTTGAACACAGGCATCTGAATGGTCACTGTGAGAACAGGATGCTGGCGTGGATGAGCCATTGGCCTGATCCAGCAGGCTCTTCTTATGTTCTTATTCATATACAGTGTTAGCAGCATGTTTTAATAAGCCACTGCTCGCTGACATCTACACGCAAATGATAAGTGCATCTATGCGACAGAGGATGTGTGGAATGTGTACCTGCAAGCATTAGATCTGTTTCAAACTGAACCATACCCCACCCATAGACACTCACAGGAAAGTGACTTCTGTGGAGAAAGGGGAATGCAAGACATAGTTAAAAATAGAAACTGATATAAACCAGTTGGCTTTCCTTTCTTCCTTCAACCAAGGAACTTTGACGTAAGAGGGCTGATTTCACAGAATAGGTGACTAGAAACAATTCCTTCCTTGAGACCTGCAGTTTGAAATAAGTGTTCCATTATTCTCCTTTTAGGTTCCCTTTTCTTAATTTGACAGGTGTTGGCCTTATTAGAAGGACATTTGGTCCACTGGTGGCATCCAAGGATGGGCAAAATGCGCCTTTTCCATAGCTTACTCAAATGGGATCCAAGCCAATGTTCGTCAACTTGGAGATGAAATCCCCCCTTCCCTGTGAAGAAACCCCCTTGATAATGAAGTTGGTCTTTTCTACTACCATCTGTGCCTGGCAAAAAATTTGCAACACTTCACCTCAAAGGGATGTTATGAATATAAATACAATAAGGATTGTAAGATACTTTGATCAAGTTGTCCAAAGAAGTAAGTTGGATAGTGTTTGAATAAAGATGTGGAATGAGTTTTTGATTGCATTTTATTTCTTCCAGATGTGTGGATTTTATGCTGGCCAACTGGGATACTGGGTTTTTTAAAATTCAGAACTTTTCCCCATTATATAAAAACTCCATATTTATCTTAGTCAACCTTTTTTTGTATTTTCTGAAGCTCACCCGCTCCAAAAGAGGAATCACATCTTCTTTAATATGTTTGGAGCAAAATGGACACTAAGCTTGCTGTAAAGGAATGTGACTTATACAGTGCAATCCTATGAATGTTTAGGTTTATTCCCAGGGAAGTGTGCGTCTGATGGCAGCTGAATATTCAGAAGTTGTCTCCACACATGCAATGCAAAAACTCTATAGACCTAAAAATAAAATACATTCTAGAATGAAAGTATAACCTTCCATGCCTTTCTCAATACATGTTGCATTACTGTACCACAATTTGGGTATCTTTGTTTGGCAGTGTCCTGCCTAGGACTTACCAGCCAAAATAAACATTGAAGAGCTGTTTATCTCCTCTGATTGATTGATTTGTTTGTTTGTTTATTATTTTCCTGCTAAGTAGAATGTCAATTACAGCAGGGTGGGCATACTTTAATTCTTGCGGGATCTACTTTTTCATTTTTACTAGAATGCTGAAATCAACCAACTGGTAAAAAGGTAAAGGTCAAGTGACCCTGCACCATTAGGTCCAGTCGCGGACTCGGGTTGGGCGCTCATCTCGCTCTATAGGCCCAGGGAGCCGATGTTTGTCCACTGACAGCTTCCGGGTCATGTGGCCAGCATGACTAAGCCGCTTCTGGCAAAACCAGAGCAGCACACGGAAACGTCGTTTACCTTCCTGCCAGAGCGGTACCTATTTATCTACTTGCACTTTGACATGCTTTCAAACTGCTAGGAGGGCAGGAGCTGGGACCGAACAATGGGAGCTCACCCCATCGTGGGGATTCGAACCGCCAGCCTTCCGGTTAGCAAGCCCTAGGCTCAGTGGTTTAGACCACAGCACCACCCATGTCCCAACTGGAGTCTAGTGCAAAACAGTGGTTTAAGAGATTGAAACAGAATTAAGAAACAGGACATTGCTAGTGATGGGAGAAAGCTCCCCACCCCCCCAAAATTGGGCTCCCAATTTATAGGCAATGAAAATGCAGGAAAGCATTTAATCACTTTTCCGGAGGTTAATCTTTGGGAATATTTCTGTGAGGGTTATTTATTTATTTATTATCTTATTTTTTTAGAATTTAAAATTTTCATGCATACCCCACCTTTCCTTCAGGTTTATTGATCATGGTGGGACAGCAGTGGAATTGATGGCTGATCTTGACTTTGGTGGGGAGGCAGTGCCAGAGTTCTTTCCAACAGCCTTCAGCCACCAGTCACCATCTTCTCTCCCCAGCATGACCCTAGGATTCATTATGAAGAACTGTGTTGTTCTAAGGGGCCTTCTGGGATCAAATGTAACGACTAGTTGGGGTTGCCATTTTGTATCCCCAGAAGCTTCCTCAAAATGATAGGATGTAGCACAATTCCAGGGCATTCCAAGGGAGAAAGATGGCAGCCACTATGAAAAGCTCTACTGCTGTCACTGCCTCGGGTAGTCGAAAAAATAAACAGAAACCAACCAACCAAATACAAGCACCACCACTGTCAGTGGTCAGCCCTCTCCCCCATCACCTGCCAACCCTTTAAAGGACATATGTTCCTCTTCAAATCCCCCAGTTATGGGCACCACTTGCCCTTCTCTCCATTGTGAAGCTGACCATTTGACAACTCAACTTTTTGACCTCCCCTGAGGGCATCTTCTGCCCATGTATCTAAGCTGAGCTCACAGTTCCTCCTCATGAAAATCCATTTCTGGGCTTCTTGCCAAGCTCCCCTTTCAGCAGCCTAACTTAAAAGCAGAGAAAGCCTTTTCACTCTTATGACTGTTAAAACATTCAGAATCAGAGGGCCACGATAATCCCCAGTAGGCCTGGAATGGGGAAGTTCAGGCCCAGAGGACCAAATGTGCATCCCCTCCCAGACCTTTCTCTTCAGCCCTGGTGACCCTTGCCACTTCGCTCCCCCTCCCTACACCACACCTCTATTCAGATCTGTTGCGCACTCTTCTCAAGCGCTTTGCCCTGTCCAGATGTGCCCTTGGACAGCCATAATGCCTCATGATTGCCAGGATGGAAGATGGAGAGAAGTGTGTGCGTGTAAACATTTCCAATGAACTTTCTAGTTTTCATAGCTGTCAACTTACAGATTTGAAAATAAGGGACCAGCAGCCTTGAAAATAAGGGACCAGTAGCCAAAATAAGGGACCTGCAACCTCACCTGTTCCAGGCACTCCAGTCTTCCTGTCCTCCTGCAGTCTGGTCAAACTCATGCTGGTAGCTTCAAGAACACTGTCCAACCAACTTTGTAACCAGAGGTTCAACTGAATAGAATCTGAATTCCATGCACCACAAGGCCTATGCAGCCTCAACTTAAGATGGCTCCCCGGCCTGGCTTTGCACTGCAAAGTTTGCAGCAGCACATGCAACAAAATGGTGTCCAGCATTCAAAAAAACCCCTCAGCTTGCATTAACTAGCCACACACAAGGCATGCAAGCTCCACCCCCCAGTCGTTCTTAGACTTCTTATTGGGTCAGCAATGCAGCCAAGCAACACAATTGGAGCCTCCCTCCTCCCTGGCCGGCAGGGAGGGAGGGAAAGGAGCTGCTTCCTTTGAAATTTAAGGGACATCATTTAAGGGACATTTAAGGGACATCCATCAATAAGGGACAGCAGCGAGACATGGCGCTGGAATAAGGGACTGTCCCTTCAAATAAGGGACACTTGACAGCTATGAGTTTTTCAGGGAAGGGATGCAACTCTGGTAGAGCATCTGCTTTGCTTGTAGAAGCTTCCAGGTTCAAACCCTGAATTGTCTAGGTAGCCCTAGATATCTCCCCTGTCTGAACCCTGGAGAGCCACTGTCAGTCAGTGTGGTCTGTACAGATGTAGATGGTCCAAGAGTCCGCCATGGTAGAAGGTAACTTATTACGTTCCTGTCTGGGACTGTACCCCATACTCACATTTCTGGGGGAAATGTGTTGGGTCTTCATTTATGGGAGAAATGATGAAAAGGAGCAAGCATAGGCTATCAGTACTCACTCCAGTTAATTTTGTTCCTATGAGGAGCAGCAGCTGCACATTGCTATCAGACATTTGGCATTTTTAGAGCTAAAAAGGCAGCTGTAGTTGAAACACCCCAGAAAAACACATCCATTTGCCTGCTTAACTTCAGCACTTAAACCATCAGACGGGTCAGCCTCAAGAAAAATGAATGACATCAGTCAAAACAATAGGATATGCATATCTTTCTGCAGTGATTATCTCCGTGTAGTACAAAAATTTAAAATAATTTGTGCTTTGAAAAATGTGATGATTGATTGGCTTCCATTAAGCTGGGGTTTTAAAAACATACCATGAACTCTTAGATAAAACGGCACTAAAATGTTAATGCAATGGCCAAATGAATCATATTTGGCTATGGTGCATATAACTACTTTAAAACATTATAGATACAACCCTTTGTGTATAATAAAAAAGCAAAGAATGTAATCACTGGAGGAAGATTTTTAATGCTTTTACATTACACCCACCCACATCTCACATTCTTGTTTGTTATCTATCCTTATTATGAAACCCTTGAAATTCACACTTCTACCAAACACATAAGTGTTGTTCTAACACAACTGTGTTGAGGGAAGTATTCATTTTTCATGTTTATAGGAAGCATTCCTAGAATCATGGAATCGTAGAATTGGAAGGGACCCTAAGGATCATCTAGTCCAACCCTCTGTATTGCAGGAATATGCAGCTGTACCATACGGGGATCAAACCTGCAACCTAGATTACAACTATAGAGTGCTTCGGGGCTTTGCGAAATTGGCAGTATCAGCAGAGATTTTTCCCATAAAGGGAAAAGTAGGAACAGAAACTCTTCTGCCTTGGTATTTTATAGATGTTTCTTGATCAAGATGCTGATTCAAGCAGTTCTTTATGGACAAATCTCAGCAAACAGGTGGAGTAAACAAGTTAATACCCAGATTACCTTGCCCGTGTGACATTCTTCCAATTGCACTACACATAGTCACCTGAAATTCACCTGCTTGCTTAATGACCTTCCCCGTTGCCTCTCTTCTGGTCTCTGTGCATTGTGTGCCTTTGCAAAATACCTAGATGGTCCACCTCGATTCCTTCAAAATCCCTCCTCAACGCCAACACTTCTGGGAAGCCTTGGACTTAATCCCATTTTAAGACAAAATCAGAGCCTTCAGGTGCTTACCTGAAAGCAAGTGGGCTAAAAATGGGGAGTGGAGCAGGAACTGTCTTTCGCTGGGGGACCTTATTTGTTTATGAAAAAGCTTACAAAACAGATGGTGGCATGGCAGTAAGTAATGCACAGTGGCAGAAGACCCTGAGTTGTAGTCATGGTGTGAGGTAGTGGTGTCATCACTGCATGCTAGGTCTAGGACCCAATCCAAACTAAAATGAGAAGCCTAGATTGTTTTCCTTGAGATCATTAAACCATTACTTATGACTTACATTTGGAAGAGATTTTGCAGGGCCTGCTCACCCCAAGGAGTGACCCAAAGACCCACATAACTCCAGCACTATCGGAAATGCCACATAATGTTCGCTCCATGCTTGCAAGGAATAAGTCCTTCATTGTGGCGTCACCCACACACTGGAGCTCCCTTACTATTGATATTAGGCAGGAACCTTCAATGTGTTATTTTTGGCACCTGCTAAAAAATTGTTTTGTTTAGGTAAGCCTGTCCAGACATGTACATTTATTTTATTACACATTTTCTTTTTTAAAAAAACCTGATTTTATTCAAATTTTGAATATTTGGGGTCAATTTTGTTTTCAACATCTGATTTCCCCCTAGTATTTTAATTTAAATTGTTTTATTTAAACTGCTTAAATGTTATGATGATTAAGCAGTGTATAAATTCTGCTAAATAAATAAAGTCAGAATAGATTCATACTAAGTGAACACATTTGTGCACGTGTGTGGCATGGATGTCAGAGAATTCTGATGGAAACTGGAGTGGAAACTTCTGCTATTCATTTGTTCTTCCCACATCCAGCCAATACAACTGGTATTTAACTGCTGTTGTTTTCAGTTGCAAATGTTGAGACACCCCCCCCCCCCCCCGCGCACATTTGCATTACATTTCCTTGGCACTGAAATGCATGATGTGGAATAACGTTGTGATAATGTAACTGATTACATAAAATTCCACTGTGGCGAGCAGTGAGCCCAATAACTTCATTTTTGCCGGAAGTGAAACTGTAGTGGCATGGAAACAGTGCTGTGTGTGATTCAGGAGTGTCAACTTGGCCTTGTGACTGTGGGTGCCCGGGGCTGTGGGTGCCATGCACCATGCATGGCCCTGGCACCAAAATTTGTGGGTGCCTGGCCCCTTCATGGGGGATTTTGTGGGTGCTCAGGCACCCAGAGCCCCAGGGAGTTGTCACCTATGATGTGATTAATTTGGATCAGAATGGAAATCTATACCTTCTTAGATGGAATCCAGTTTGCCTTCCCTTATATAGCAAGCATGGTTCTGGGCCATTGAAATTTCACCGTGTTGCTGTTCCCCTTAGCCTAGTTTGTCCTAGAAAAGAAGTCACGTTTTACTAGTGAAATTATTGTTTCCCCCTTTCCTGTAATGTAGCACTTAGGAGGTTACAGATTACCAAATTAAGTGGAAAGTGCTGTTTTCTGTTCAGTTTCAATTCTCCATGCTGCGTGCGAAAGTATTAAAACTATGAAAGCTATTGACTTTTCAGGAAGGATAGTTGAGCACAAAGTAATAAGATATTGAGTATTTCATGGCGATCTTTGACCATTAATAGAGCAGATCAGATGTTCAGGCCACCCACAAGTATATATATAGGCAACCTCTCAAGATATTAAGAACCAACAACAAGAGTCTTGAAGTAAAAAAGCAAAATGAGAACAAATGGTGGGGTCCATGCCAATCTGTGTTGCACATGGGGTGCTGTCCTCATAATGTTCCTCAAAGTCAGAGTTCCAGTGTCCTGGCAGGACTCACCAAGGACACTTGCCTGGCTGGGCCCTCTGAAAAAGTTCTTATTGCAGAGATGGGCAACCTTTCCCCCAGTGAGGTCAACCTGCAGCAGTGGCTGAGTGCATACTACAAGACAGTGGGCATGACTGGAGTGTGCATGCAGTGTTAACACAAGCATGATCATCGTTTTTAAAGGCTTCCCTTGCTGGAATGAAGAAGAGCAGAACCCGCTTTGCCACAGCAGGGAAAGCCCTTTGAAAGTGGGGATCATGCCACAGACAACCAGAGCAATCTTGGCTTTCAAATCTTTAACCAAAGTTGTGGACATGCACAAGCGCCCCTAGCAAATACTATGCTATCATATGGAAACTCAGCATGTTGCAAAAAAAGCGTTCACCTCTGGTGGTGGTGGTAATGACTGAACTAGCATTTTGCATCTTTAAGTAATCATCCCTCAAGGAGTCTTTAGAACTATGTGAACGCTGTATCCTTTATTGTTTTGCTGCAGCAGGCAGCATCTTAACTCTGCACAATGAGCCACTTCTGCTTGGAATTAGCAGAATACGTCCATAGATTACTATCAATAGCTTTATGAGGGTGATTATCAGCTCCAATTGTCTGCCAAGCAGCATTACCCTTAATGTTTCCATCCGCCTTGTCATTAAGCACATGTCAAACTCAAAGGAACAGTGGTAATTTTTTGCAATTAAGGTCCCCATTATTGTTTCCTTTACTTAAACAGAGAGTAAAAATTGCATGTTTTAAATGTAACCACAAGTTGCTCCCCACACACTTAGTTACCTTATCCAGCAGCAGTGATTTCTTTATACACTTAATTGACTAGGTTAAATCTGCTACTGAAGGACCTCTTGATAGCTAAAAGAATACATTGTCTTGCATCTGCCCTGCCAGAAAATGTTGTGCCAGTTTGGCTGTAAATCTAAATAAGCAGCTTGAAGCTTGGGAGTGCTTTCTTTAAAACACATTGAAAGGAGGGCAGGAGAATGGAAGGAACATTATTTTAGGTAAAGGAAATGCAATTATTAAACATTAGGGTTTTATTTGTGGAGCACTTTATTTGTCACATTAAGGCCTGCAGCTAGAGATAGAAGATAAATTCAGATTGATTCAGATTTTAATGTGAGCCTACTTAATTCACACTTTTCAAAACAAAATGCAAACTGAAACACAGGTATCCTTCAAAGTTCGCTCTTCTCCTGAAAATCTAGTGCTCATTTGCATGCTAATTGTTTTCAGGGGAAAAAACTTTTGCAACCCCATTAAATCAGAACATAATGAGTGTTTTGTGTTACAATTTTGTATGATGAAATTTGGGGTATGTATATAACAGCATACAGTTCTTTTCTACTATTTGAAATTTAGTGTAGCATGGAGGTAAAGGTAAAGGGAGCCCTGACCGTTAGGTCCAGTCACGGACGACTCTGGGGTTGTGGCGCTCATCTCGCTTTACTGGCCGAGGGAGCTGGCGTACAGCTTCCAGGTCACGTGGCCAGCATGACTAAGCCGCTTTCTGGCAAACCAGAGCAGCGCACGGAAACGCCGTTTACCTTTTCGCTGGAGTGGTACATATTTATCTACTTGCACTTTGACATGCTTTCGAACTGCTAGGTTGGCAGGAGCAGGGACCAAGCAACGGGAGCTCACCCCGTCGCAGGGATTCGAACCACCGACCTTTTGATTGGCAAGCCCTAGGCTCTGTAGTTTCACCAACAGCGCCACCCAATATGGAGGTATATTGGTCAAAAAGCCGCAGTTCCATAATGCAACAGGTAAGGTAAAGGTAAAGGTACCCCTGCCCGTATGGGCCAGTCATGTCCGACTCTAGGGTTGTGCGCCCATCTCACTTAAGAGGCCGGGGGCCAGCGCTGTCCGGAGACACTTCCGGGTCACGTGGCCAGTGTGACGAAGCTGCTCTGGTGAGCCAGCACCAGCGCAGCACACGGAAATGCCGTTTACCTTCCCGCCAGTTAGCGGTCCCTATTTATCTACTTGCACCCGGGGGTGCTTTCGAACTGCTAGGTGGGCAGGAGCTGGGACCGAACGACGGGAGCTCACCCCGCCGCGGGGATTCGAACCGCCGACCATGCAATCGGCAAGCCCTAGGCGCTGAGGTTTTTACCCACAGCGCCACCCGCGTCCCATTTAATGCAACAGGTACTGAAGTGCAAAAAGGACTTTAGAAATAAGAACAGAAGCACTAGGGTACATTTAGTTGTGGGGAATAGTGCATTAATTTTCCTGACTATATCGCTTGTGCTTTTATGTTCCTCTTATACTGCAAACTGATTATGGTGGTTAGTGCTCATGCTTAATTGTCTTATAGAAATGTGACTTTATGTATTATCTCCATCATTTCTGGTGATTACAGCCCTTCAGATTCTTGCACAATTACTAATGGTGTTTTATGGCTTTTTGAATAAAAGTACCTCCCAAAGATTCCTCAACTTTGAATCTGCAAAATTTACAGATGACCTAGTTTCCAGCAAAGCAATATGAATTCTGTCACAACAGGAGGAAGTTCAGTCATGAGTCCCTCCCCCCCCCCCATTCATGTTCAAAGAGTGATGTGTCTTCTTTGCTTACATAAAGCTTGTCGTCTCTCTCCTTGAACAAGGAATGTGAATTTCTTCAAGTAAGTAATGAAAAGAGTGCCTGGCTAAAGTGCTCCATAGAGTATCCCTTGGGTTTGACATTGTCATTGTAGCCTGTAATAAATTAGAGCTGTGCTTGAACCCAAAGACCAGCAAATTAACAGTTAATTAGGAGTTGATAAATAACAGTCACAGAGGACCTCTGATTTAGTCGGTTTGCAGTGGCACCCTCTCCCTCCTATCTTGAAACAGCAAGTGTTTATGTGCTTGTAACAAGTGCCTGAGTGGACGGCGGTGTGTCTGCATTCTGTCATGCCTCAGGATTGCTCTCACATGTTCACCTTCCACTCGACTTCTCTTAATACACTTACTCGACTCTGTCTGACAGAGCGGCTCTATCTGAACATTTTCCAAGATAAAGAAGCATGGTGACTGTTTAAAGGAATCACATCACTCTTCACGTGGGGAGGAGAGACCTTGTTTTGCTCAGCAGAGGTGGGGTAAATTATCTGCTGAGGCTCCTCCAGACAAACCAGTTTATTGAGCAACCACCCTGATCTGCTTACTCAAAGCTCACATGGGAGGTTTGAAATGTCTGATCTTCATTTAAACATTGATCCTGAATTGTTTACATGTCTTCCTGTCAATCAATCATTATCACACACTTCTCGGTGCAACTCCCAGTCATTTTCCTAACTAAAACATTCAGTGTTTTCTTTTTAAGTGGATTTGTTGTTAAAAAGTAATTGCATACATTTCCAGTAAGAGATTGAATCCTTCTTGCAAAATAGTGACAGTCTGGAGGCAACCCTGGTTTCCAGAAAAACACAAACCAAAGAGCAAACTGTGCGTAGGCTTGCAGCCAGACTTTCAGATACAGATTTGTTTGCTCTAAACTGAAAATCTCACTGCGTTCAACAGGTGCCATGTCTATCCTTAAATGAGCAGAGCACTTAAACACTGCCATCAGCAATCTCACTAGCTTATAGGATCCTTGTACTATCACATGCTGAAAAGCTTTTGTGGACTGAAGGCCAGGATGTGTGAAGCTGAAAGATAATAACTTCATAAGATGCTTTGAGACATTTTTCTTACTTTAGGATAAAGGTAAGGTAAAGTCAATGTCCAATTTCCCTGCAGACGAATCAGGATGAATGCTCAATGAACAGGTCTGGAAGAGTGTGGTATGCAAGCATATTTTTTTTTTTTTACCACAACCTCCCTTGTCAGCTCACTTCCATCTCATCCCTCTTTCCATTCTCCCAATCTCCTCCTTCTGAAGGGCCCTTTTTTGTGTGAGTAATTTTTTTTTATTTTTTAAAATTGTATTTTTATTACAGATTTTCTTTATTTACAAAAGTATGTGCAATGTCTCTCTCTCTTATTCCCCCCCCCCATAACATTTTTTACAAATTGGTTTCATTTGTTGAGACATATCGTGTCCTCCCTAAAAGAGGGCACGTGTTGCGATAAGACCTGGAGACTCCTGTGTTGTGGGTGGGTTGAATTGGTTAGCCACAATACCCGATTGGTAGGTCCCTCGATGTTGGGTTCAATTTGGCCAATGGGGCACAGTCCAAATGGATTGAGGGACCTATATATACCCATGCACGTGACCCAGAGCTTCCTCTTTCGGCTCATGCAATCAGAACAAGCTAACAGCGTGTCCTCTGTACAGTCGAGAGACTTACCTTCGACGGATCGTCTTGGTGATTTCTTTCGTTTATTTATTCCCTTTTTTGTTACTGCTTTCTTTATTGTTCCCCTTTTTTGGGTTGTCCTCTTCCCCCCTTCCTTTTCCTTCCCTTCTTTCTAGCAGGGCTTTGCCCCACAGGGGCTCCAGTCCCTGAGCGCTCCCAGTTACGGAGCTTGTCGCTGCCTGTTGATCTCTGCCTACTCGGCTCTCCTTGTAGCGGCTGGTGTCCTGGCTGCGGCTGCAGCTTTGGGGTTTTACCGTATTTTTCGCTCCATAAGACGCACCTAGTTTTTAGAGGAGGAAAACAAGAAAAAAAATATTCTGAACGAAACAGTGGATATATGATTTTTGTGGTTCATGCTGTGGTCACAGACATATGATCTGATGGTGAATTTGGTGACCCAATGCAAAAATCCTGAGGAGCCATGTGGAGAGCCATTAAAGGAATCCAGGGACTTAACGTGGTTTGGTCAAGCCCCAAGACGGGGTTGTGCCTGAGTCCAGTGGGGCATCTGGGTGGTGAAGAGAGTCTTTTCCTGGCTTTTTGCCTACCTAGGTGTTCACCCTTGGCTGACCTATGCTAGTGCCCTGGGTTAGCGCTGCCTGCAAGGGTGCAGGGAGCTAGTCAAATCAGAGCCTATGCAACCACTCACCTTCTGTAATCAATAAAGTTGTGGCCTAAATTCTGCCAAAAACCAAAACTAAAATTTGAGTTATGTGTGAATTTATTTAGGGGAGAGATCTCTGGGTCTGAACATGCAATAGGAAGAAAAGGGGGAAAGAAAGAGTGGTGGTGAGGTCGGGTGGTGATGTTTCTATTTTACTTAATATATGTGGGGTTTTGTGTCAGCATTGCTTGTGCAGGTTCTCTGCTGTTCACTTGTGCTCCTTTGGTGATGAGAGAGGTTGGGGTTGGCCTAGAGTGTGGTTATTCAGTTGTGGTTGGCTGTGGTCGTCTTTGTTTTCATGTGTGAGTGGAGTAGGTGGGTGTTTTTGTATCCAGTTAGCCATATTGATTTGTATGCTGTTGGTGGATTCTTGTTGTTGTCTTGTTGGGCTGTGTATGTGATAAAGGGGAGCCATACCAGGGTGAAAGCGTCTTCTTCTATTTGTCCCTGTGTCAGTTTCAGTTTATCGGTTAATTTTGCTAGTAAGGCTGTTTCCCATACTATTTGGTACCATTGCTCCATGCTTACTGCTGACAGGTCTCTCCAGTGTCTGGCTATGATGTTTCTGGCTGCTGAAAGTAGACCACGTACACCACAAATTGGCCTTTTCAGTGATGGCTCTGAATGACCTCCCCACTGAGGTGTGTCCAGCCACATCTTTGTTTTTCTAAAGCACTTAGAGGCTTTATTTACAATCAATGAAGTATAAAAATTCTGAAAACAAATCCAAATAAAATAAAATAAAATGTTTTCTTTTTGGAAATAAGCAAAGAAAAACCTTTCAGCAGGCTTTTGGATGAAGGCATCAGTGGCTGAATGAATGAATTGAATAATTTGATGCTGCTATTTATTATGAATTGCTTGTTATGAATTGTATCTGTATAACTGTTAAATTTGTATTTTTTTAATATTATGTTATGCATGAATGTTAAAATGTTTTTTAATTTACTATGTTGTAAACCACTTTGTGGCCCTTTGACAAAGGGTAGCGTATAAATTTCTTAAATAAATACATTTCCATGGGGGTGTAAATTACAGAATAATTTTATGTCCCTAATAATGATGTAACACCCGGATATATTAGTGTACAAAAACATGCATAGGCATTATTAGGAGCTTCCAAACTTGCCACTTCATATCCCCTTGTTCTGACACCTAATTAATGTTCTCCCTTTATGGTGTTTTGGGCCTAGCACACCCTATTAATGTCAGGCAACATAATCTCCTTCGCTGTGGTTGGCAGGCACTTGTTAATTTAGGTTTAAATGTGTTCATACTTCTTGGGGATAATGATTTTTGGTGGGGATAGTGAATTCAAAAGTTGGGGTGAACGTAGAATGTTGTCATTTTATTGCTTTGTATTTGATAACATAAAATCACTTTATTGTTTATAGTGCTACTTGATAGGTTGCTAACATATTTTTTTTATTCAGGTTTAGGGACTTTCCAGGCCAAAATGACTGGTTTGTTGAGAACCGAAAAACACCTGACTACAACATAAACACTCATTTTCTCCCCCCATTTCAGTAAAAATGCCTCAGCTGCTTAAGGGGTGACCAAATCCAGCACTTTCTTTCCTCTTTCACACATTATTAATTCTCAGGCTTTACAAGAGGTTGGACTGATTCAGAATGTCGTAGCTGATACATACCTTTCTAATGGCTCAGAATAGGAATTGGAATAATATCCCTGATTCCTCATTCCCAAACTATAACAACAAAATACAGGAGAAACAAAACCTATGTTTGTGAAATATAGCTGGGATAAGATAACAAAGATGTTAGGAAGCCCCTGTATGGGGGGAGAACATCCTATTAATGAATTATATTTCAGTCAATCAAACAAACAAACATAGAATCATAGATTAGGCAGGGACTGTGAGGCAATCTAATCAACTTCCTGTGCAAAGGCCACCACTGGAGATAATCCAGACTTAAGCACTTTAAGCAGAGAACAGGTGCACTGCCAAAGGGACACCTGTAGTGTAGGTGACTTAAACCTTAAAACTCAGATCTGAGTGGTCAGTTTGACCAAGACAAAAGTTTCTTCTTGGTTCAAAAGATGGCAATCAGAATGAGAATGAACAAGTCATGGGTGTCATTACACATTCCCCCAAAATTACCTTGAGTGCAACCCTCAATCACCCCATTGTGTTTAAAGTTGTAGCATTCCATGAATATTCCTGTGCAGTAAGGATAATAAGAACATAAGGAGACTCCTGTTGCATCTAGGCCCATCTAGTCCAGCATCCTGCTCTCACAGTGGCCAGCCAGAAACTTATGGGAAGCTTGCAAGCAGGACTTGAGCATTTTCCCCACTTAAAATTCCCAGAAACTGGTGTTCAGAGGTATACAAAATCAGTCCAGCTAAGTACTGTCTATACTGACTAGCATTGGCTGGCCAAGATTTAAACCTGGAGGTGCTGGGGATCAAACCTGGGATCTTCTATGCCCAAAACAAGTGCTCTACCACTGACCTACTGCCCTTCCCCAAATTATATACAGTCTTACGCCGAAAGTCGAATGGAATCCATTCCAGAAGTCCGTTCAACTTCCAAAACGTTCGGAAACCAAAGTGCGGCTTCTGATTGGCTTCCAAAAAATAGTTCGCAAAGCGGAACACTCACTTCCGGGTTTGCGGCATTCGGGAGCCAAAGAGTTCAAGAACTAAGCTGTTCGAAAACCAATGTGTGACAGCAGTGAATCAGTTCTGAGACGAATAATCAAATTTCTGGCGAATACGAATACGAAGTCGAAGGTACGCATGCAACATTTTAGAAACAAGGTACAGTGGTACCTCGGGTTAAGTACTTAATTCGTTCTGGAGGTCTGTTCTTAACCTGAAACTATTCTTAACCTGAAGCACCACTTTAGCTAATGGGGCCTCCCGCTGCTGCCACGCCGCCAGAGCACGATTTCTGTTCTCATCCTGAAGCAAAGTTCTTAACCCGAGGTAATATTTCTGGGTTAGCGGAGTCTGTAACCTGAAGCGTATGTAACCCGAGGTACCACTGTAAACAACTGCACAGAATCCCACAGTCACTGAGCATTGTCGTTCAGTCTCCTCCACATGCAAACAACCTCTTATCTGAGTAATTTGATACAAAAGTAAATGAAAGCTAACTTTAAAAACAGCAGATTATATTAATTTCACTCATGGAATGACCTTTGATTGAGAGGAGACTCTGTTAAGCAGGACAGACAGGGGAGAGGGGTTTTACTGATTCCACTCTGCAGCCCGCTGTTGCAGCCCCCACAAAATCTGCTGTAGTTTGGGGGAACCTTGGAATACATGGGAAGTAGAGTACAGGGCTCGAGGGAAAGGGGGGAATTTGTGAAAAGCAACTCACACCCTCTTTCACTCTCAGAAATCTCTGCTGGGTCACAGAAGCCTTTCATCAGCGGAGGAACAGTATTGGATACAGGCCCTACAATCAGGGGCGGATCTGCTGTGAAAGTTAGGAAGCTTCAGGGTCCCTAATCATCCTAGAGGGGCCCCAGAAACAACCTTATTCATGCATGTATATAACATTTCCCTAATTTTCTTCCCCCACATAACTTGAAAACCATAAGGCATAGGAAATATTTATTCACACCAGCGACTTTGACATATGAGATAATCCAGTAGAGCAATTTTAATCAAAATCTGAAATGTAGTAGCTAGTTTTTAAAATATATATATATTGTGGTGGTCTGTCATGGAAGAACCCCACTGAAGAAGATAACAGTGGTTAACTCAAAATGTAGGTCGGCCACTGCCTACAATTATAATGATTTTGTGGTTGGGTGAGTTGGCTAGTTGTCCAGCTGACGTATGATCTTATTGAATGCTATTTGTAAGTTTATTCTACTATGTCGACAGGGTTTTATGTGACTTTGGGGTGGGTTAAAGGAGGAGAAAAAGACACATTCAAAGATCTGATGTGCATATGGACTACTCTCATGGTTCTTAGAATTGTATCACACATGCTGACTTCCCCCTGTCTTTTTATAGTGGTTAATATAACCTCTGGCCATTCGAATATGACCTCACATGGCAAGATTTATATTTAATCATGCATGGAAGAACAATTTAATAAACAAATCAAGGGAGAATGACAGGGAATGGAAGAGTGACGGCAAGAAAGTTACCAGGGGGGTGACCTTTTCCTGTCATAAATGATTATATAAAATCATCCTCAGGGGAAACATTCTGAGAAAAGGATATCTGTGCTTGTGTTCTTGTGAGTCGAAAATGGTTGTTCATTAGGACTACAATTTCTGTCCTCTGCTTAGTTTTTTTTTTTTTGTTTTTTTTTTTGTTTAAAAAATGATAATTTTACAGAATTTTCCATTGAGGGCATTTTGGGTCAAAAGACCCAATGCCTGATATGGAGACTATGGGACATAGAAGCAAATTGGCCACCAGTGCCGCTGACATTGCAGAATAGATGCAACATGTTCCCATAGATATGGGCAATCACTTCTTAATAAATTTGCCACTGCACTCTCGGTCAACTGCAGCTTATGAAGACTCTTGAAATCTAGTCCCATGTAGAGTGCATTGCAGTTATCCAGTCTTGATATAATTCAGCCATGCATTACTTGATATCAGACGACAAATAGAGATATAACGGTGTGTTCATCCATATACTGCTGATCTATTATATTTTCCTATCATACTACGAGTCTTTGCATTTGGTTACTGGGTGTTTTTATTGTAATTGGTGTGTGTGTGTTATGGTATCTGCAGGAATAACTCAGATTTTAAGATTATCTCAGATTTGGGCTTCGTATTTGAATCTAATGTGATTAAACTGTGGGATCATCACTATTTTGGTAATCTGAGAACTGCGTATCTGTCCTATTCCCCTCCCAAAGGCATTGTTGTCTAAATAATGAATGAACATGTGCATAATTGCATTTTCATACATTTTAAATGATTTCACACATACCACTGCACTGAAGGACTTCCCTTAAAAATAAAACAGCCCTCCAACCATACCTTTTTCAGTGATCACAGTCCATCTCAGCTTCACAGTCCATCTCAGCCTGGTCCCCAGCATGCTTTCCATTAATGTGCTAGGCTGACAATGAGCTGCAGACAGAATATGAAAGTGAGCTGTGGTCAAATAAGGCTTCTAACTAAGCATGATGACAGAAGCCATCACCTTAATGGGCTCAGCCATTCTAAAATGTAACTGCTGACAGTCGTGCACTTACAATCATGGAAGGAACAATGGGACTCCTCCATCTGCACATTTTTGGCTGACTAAATCATCTGTTTCTAGCTTTACATACTCATCCAGCTTGTAAGTGTCCTGTAGGAAAGTTGCTTCTGTCATCCATAACAGCACACAAGGGGTGGAGGAGGGGGAAAGAGGAAATTACTGCAGCTTTCTATAGACAATTGATAACCTTGCCTATATATTCTTAGCCTACCTGAGAGACCTCTTTCATGGATCACTGCCTTGCCGTGGCGAAGGGGCTTGAATAACTCAGAGAAGCTATGAGCTATGCTGTGCAGGGCCACCCAAGACAGACAGGTCATAGTGGAGAGTTTTGACTAAACGTGATCCACCTGGAGTAGCAACTGGCAAGCCACTGCAGTATCCCTGCCAAGAAAACTCCATGGCAAATAGAAGGGGAAATAACTCCTGGCAAATAGAAACTCCTAGCAAATAGAAGGGGAAGAAATGGAGGCAGTGAGAGATTTTACTTTCTTGGGCTCCATGATCACTGCAGATGGCGACAGCAGTCACGAAATTAAAAGACACCTGCTTCTTGGGAGAACAGCAATGACAAACCTAGACAGCATCTTAAAAAGCAGAGACATCACCTTGCTGACAAAGGTCTGTATAGTTAAAGCTATGGTTTTTCCAGTAGTGAAGTATGGAAGTGAGAGCTGGACCATAAAGAAGGCTGATCGCTGAAGAATTGATGCTTTTGAATTATGGTGCTGGAGGAGACTCTTGAGAGTCCCATGGACTGCAAGAAGATCAAACCTATCCATTCTTAAGGAAATCAGCCCTGAGTGCTCACTGGAAGGACAGATCGTGAAGCTGAGGCTCCAATACTTTGGCCACCTCATGAGAAGAGAAGACTCCCTGGAAAAGACCCTGATGTTGGGAAAGATGGAGGGCACAAGGAGAAGGGGACGACAGAGGATGAGATTGGTGGACAGTGTTCTCGAAGCTACCATCATGAGTTTGACCAAACTGCGGGAGGCAGTGGAAGACAGGAGTGCCTGGCGTGCTCTGGTCCATGGGGTCACAAAGAATCGGACACGACTAAACAACTAAACAACAACAACCTGAGAGACATGGAACAAGGCCAATGCAGTTTTTGGTTTCTAAGCTGTGGAACACCAGCTTTGCTCTCCAGTTCCTTCAAGGACTTTTGCAACAAGCTGTGGATTCTGGGATCATCTATTTTGTAACTCCTCCTCCATCCCACATACAGAAACTGATTGAATGGGCAGTTGAATCTTACCCAAACACTGGTGATGGGACAATATCTTCCACCACACCTAGCAAGCTAGCTTAGAGGACACCACAGGACAGACTACACTTAACATGCACCTCTGCCCTCCAACAGCTCATTGATACCCCACTCTCAGCATCCACCACCTGAGGCAAACCCCTCACTCTCTCTAATGGTAGGGTCTGCCCACTGGGAATTGCAGGCTGAAGAGGAACATGAAGACTTTTGCACTGGAATGAGAGCCAGGATAAGGGTTGTGGTTAGAATGCAGGAAGATCCAGGTTAAAATCCCTGATCAGCTGTAAAGCTCACTGAGTAACATAGAGGCAGCCTCACATTCCTCACAGGACTGTTGTCAGGACAAATGGGGAGTGGGGAAACCAAATGTGTCAACTCCAGCTTCTGTATTGAAGGATAGGATAGAAGTGAATAGAACAGTGTCTATTTTTGAACAGAAACTTATCTGCCAATGATGAAGGAGGAGACAGAAATAACTGGAATATATATAATACTTTCCCCAACAACAAAAAACAACAACAAATACACACACATGACATAGTCTCTGACCCTCAAATAATTCTCAGTATCATATGGACACAGAAAAACTGATGATGCTTAACTCATAGTTTTCAAAATCCCTTTTCTAGAGATATCTTCCGGAAACCCCATTCATAACAATTTGCTACTGTTGCTATTAAAAACAAATCAAAAATGGAGATGGAAGGTGGGGCTAGAGATAAACAGTCACTAAATATATAATTAAAACAAATATTTAGATACTTCCATAATGCCATTCATTCAAAACCGCCACCAACGTTAATCATGTTCAGAGTTAAAAGCAACATTCAATTAGATCATCTTTCCCAAAACATGGATTAAGGCTGGAGATTACCTCAAACCAAATAGTTATTTCTGGGCCATTTGAAGCAGCCTTTCATGTTATTTCAGTCAGACCTCATATCTAAAATGTGATCCTTTCTACAGCATTACTTGGTGTTGCACTATGTTTGCAGGTTGCTTTGAAAAAAATTGTAGGATCCCGTCTTTCGGAAGCTCACACATTCATGAGGAGAATGGTCCCTGCCTTTGTAAATTCTCATTTCATTATTATCACAACTTCCATTGATCAAATATTCACTGTCTTCAGTACCCCCTCAACTTTGAGTTCTCCCCTCAAAAAAGAAAGGTATTTTTGCTTGTTGTTGAACTTAATCAAAATTGAATGTAAATAACACTTTGCAATTATGAGTGTTTAAATTCCAAATTTTTCAGGCTAATCACTTTCAGAAACAAACAAGAGATTGAATTTATATCGCCTGCAGTTGTTATTGGAAAGGTACGGCCCGAGATTGCTAAATGAAGTCAGTCCCACTGCAATTATGACCACTCAAGCGTGCTTTCAACGTATCGTGCCAAATTAGGTAGATTTGAGCAATTTGACTTCCTGTAACAAATCTCCAGGGCACCTTTGAGAAAGTACAGACTGTTTACAAACACTCTCAGATTTCATGAGTAACTCTGGGCAAGAGCCCTTTCAGCAGCGCCCGAGCACACACCTGTCAAACTATGACAGCATGGACTTTTTCTGCCACATGTGCTGGAGGGAGGGAGGGGAACCCCCCTCTCGCAAATTTTTTGTTATCTTTTATTTGCTGTGCTTTTATTTGCTTTCGTTTTAAATGAAGCGGCCACCAAAGATTTTTAATTACCTTGCATAGACGCAGACACAAAAAGCAAGCACCACAGGATCGCAATCAACCCAATGCAAATGTTGGAAACTTACCGTATTCTAGTCCCCCTAGCTGAGGGCTTATCTCCTTGGGCAAATCTATTGCAGCAACATTATTTTTCCTGGCAACGAAAACTAAATATGAGGCATGGTCCAGGGTGTCATAAAGATTTTAAAATCCCATTGATGGAGTTTACTCAGTAGAAGAATTAAGCATGTGTACCTCTTTCATAGAAACTAATGGGATTGGAAAGTTCCGTTAAATTTTGCTGGATCGTACCAAAGTGAAAACCAGCACTTTATTCCTTAGAAGGAGATATCAATAGCATAATCAAGTCTGAAGCCAGGTTAGATTCCTTAAATTGCCTAACCTTCCCTGTGGTAAACCAAATTGATATAGATAAGCAAGCAGCCCATATGATGACTGCTTGAAATGCAAAGTGTGCGCTGCTGTGCATGATAAGCCATTCACATGGAATGCTGCACTTGTTTCATACAGTTTCACTCCGCTGGTCCGAAACTGACAGATCTGGCTGTATGTGGACCAAATAGTTTCCAAGGAGAATGGTTTGAAAGCACCTACTGCTTTCTGGATGAATTCGCTGGATAGAGTAATATTGGTCACCCCAATTTAAGCTGCTCTTTTCTGAATGAAATGTGCAAGAAAGACATCACTCCCCTCAACAGCAAGCTCAAAGGCCAAATGCCAACAGGACTGTAGTCAAAACAAGGAGGAGAGGTATCAGTACACTTTGGGGATACAACCCCAAAACAGCCCAATAAGGCCTGTGCATGTTTAGTGGCCATTGAACACTGAACATCTGTTGGTGAGGGACAGAAAACTAGGGAGGAGAAACAAAAGGAATATTTCTAGAAGAGGACATAGCTGGCTGGCTGGCTGTCTATAACCTGAAAAAACACACTAATCTCTGGAACATTTTGTTGCAACCTCAGTTTGTAAATAATATACCTGCCATCCCAGACAAACTCACTCCAAGTGAATTAGAGTGGCCCGGAGGAGACTTGTGTTCTTAAATTGTTGACTTGAGTTTTGTAATTCAGAGTAACCTTTTAACAATCACGACAACACATCTGGGTGAGCTACAAATGCCTGGAGCTCATCTGTGGCAATTTTCCTTAATCCCACGATTCCTCACTTGATGTACCTTTAGGATCATGGAAGTTGCTATGGCTGCACTCTCTGTGACCTCCCAACTCGCATTGCACATGTGAATGGAATACAGCTGCAAGCCAATAAATTATCCAGAAGTGGTGCCTCAGCCAGCCCCTCAGAGAGAGAAAGAGAGACCTCTATACAGTGGTACCTCTGGTTACGAACTTAATTCGTTCTGGAGGTCCATTCTTAACCTGAAACCGTTCTTAACCCGAGGTACCACTTTACTAATGGGGCCTCACGCTGCTGCTGGTGCGCGATTTCTGTTCTCATCCTGAGGTAAAGTTCTTAACCCAAGGTACCGTATTTTTCGCCCCATAGGACGCACCGACCCATAGGACGCACCTAGTTTTTTGGGGGGGGGGAATAAAGAAAAAAAAATTATTTCCCCCCCCCCAGCTGCAGGGCTGGGGCGGGGGAAGCACCCCACAGCTAGTGGAGCGCTGCGCAAAGCCCGAAGCTTGGGGCGTGCTGAGCTCAGCGGGCCCCAAGCTTCTGGGTGCCGGCAAGCTCTCCGCTAGCCGTGGGAGAGCCGTGCGACTTTGCGCGGCTCTCCCACGGCTAGCAGAGCGCTGCGCAAAGCCCGAAGCTTGGGGCGTGCTGAGCTCAGCGCGCCCCAAGCTTCTGGGTGCCGGCAAGCTCTCCGCTAGCCGTGGGAGAGCCGTGTCTCCCACGGCTAGCGGATAGCTTCCTGAAGCCTGGAGTGCGAGAGGGGTCGGTGCGCACTGACCCCCCTCGCTCTCCAGGCTTCAGCGAAAGCCTGCATTCGCCCCATAGGACGCACACACATTTCCCCTTCATTTTTGGAGGGGGAAAAGTGCATCCTATAGGGCGAAAAATACAGTACTATTTCTGGGTTAGCGGAGACTGTAACCCGAAGTGTTTGTAACCCGAGGTACCACTGCATATTCCCACTGAAACGTACGAGGGGCAGCCTACCACTAAGCACAGTTCCTAAGAGCAATAGCAATAAATGTATTATTATGATTTAAAACACAGTATTCATAACTTTGCTAGACAAGTGATATTTCTGTCACACATGCCTTGCACAACAGATCTATTCTAACTGACTGTTATCTGTCTAAAAACGGCTACTAGGAACAAACTGACCATGAAATAAAGTTATGACCTACAGCAAACAGTGTTAACTCTGTCCCCCTATCCATCCAGTGAACTTAACACTATTATGGCATCTAATAGCAATAGTTCATTCACCTCTTCATCTTGCATCATGATAAGCTCTGACCCAGGGAATTGGCAGTACTACAGGTGCCACATATCTCTTCGGCATTTGTAAGAACTTGATTGTTTAGTGTGGCAGTGCCTACACTTTGGAATTCCTTGCCTATTGAGATCAAGACTTTGCTGTATTCTTTTCAGTGACTTCTCCAAACAGGCTTGCTTAGACAAGCTGACCCAGATGTGTAGAAGGTTGTTGTGAATCTTAATGTTCACATTAAGTGAATTTTAATGATGTGAATGTTTGAAACTATTGTAATTTTTTCTTGATCTTCTCGTTTCATCTTTTTGTACAGCAACAGGAAAAGCTTAAATCTCTCTTCCCCATGGTCCAGCTCCAGGTCCTGACTGGGGAGCCCAGCAGCTGTTCTTTACACAAGGGGGGGGGGGAGATACACATACTACCAAAGCTACACATTTAATATCCCATGTAGTTAAACCCAAGGGAGTTGTTATAGATAAGGCCCGTTTTGCCTTTCCAGGTCACTTGATTTCTGCCAGCCTTCCTACATGCATTTTCCCTTCCTGCTACAATCAGGGAAGTCCTCAACAGCAGTGGGGTTCAGGCCACACAGCACCTTTACCTCTTAGCTTTCCTGATGGTGGATGTAGTGAACCATTTAGAGGCCCTGGGTAATATATGAACTCCTTTGGCATGACCTTCATGAGAATGAACCCCTGACTTATTACATAACTGAGAGGAAGGTGCCTTGGTCCTGGGTCCAGTTCCTCCAGTTCGGTCGACTGGTGCCTTGCTTAAGAAACTAAGGCTTACTGCCTGTCAATTGAAATTAACTAATGAACAGAAGAAATAGGCTTTTGGCCTGAAGTATGATTCAGATATTTTTGCTTAATTTATTTCTTGAATAATCTCTGCCCATAATACAGACCAAATAGAAAGCTTGATAGAACTGCTAGAAGAACAAATACCGGTATATAAACTTGTTAAAAGTTTAAGGCATTCATACATAGCATGTCACTGGAATCCTATCCTTTGCCAACCTCCAGAAACATTTTCTTTTTCTGTCCTAAAAGACAACCTGAAAACATTTTACTGTGAATTAATGAACTAATTTATGGATTACACTCACGGCTGTTGCTCGAGATGCTGGTTTAGGTCATTGTAATATATTATGATAGTCTCTGTAGCCAGGAGTAAAGGAACTCCACAAACTACAAAGAGTTCAAAGCTTTTGATTACACACGGGTCCTTGAAGCTTCCAATCAACTGCTTTCTCGTACGCTTGAACTCAATTGTGAAGGAGCACCCAAATGACAGAAGGCTAACTCCAGACTTGCGAGAAGGGCTGCTCCAGCAATTCTTTCAAGATGTCTGTAATCAGCTAACAGCAGACATTGACTCAACCCCTCACAGTTATTGCTGAACAGGTTTCAGGTCTGCTGTGTTTCTTCAGGGGCCATTATGCTTAATCTCAATCGTTTGGAACACGAAACTCTCAAAATGGAGATCCAGACCTTTGCTTATTTCACAGTATTATTTCAAACAATAACTATTTTAATTCAGCCTCTAAGGGGATGCCTATATATATAGGCATCCCTTTAGAGGCTGAATTAAAATAGTTGCATGCACGCACGCACGCACACACACACACACACATCCAGTTCAGCAAGTACTGTAGTTCTTAGAACTTAACATCCAATGAACTTAGATTTCTCAAATATATATTTCTCATATACGATACATCCATTTCTAACACTAAAGACTGTACCTGCTCAAACTTCCAAGCTCCTCTTTTTGACTGAGGGCAATCTGCTTGAAGTTTTCAGGTATATTTACTCACTGCCCTCCCACTCAGAACCTCAAACTATGGTCTACACCAGAAGTAGCCAACATAGTGCCCTCCAGAACTTGCTGGACTTCAACTCTCATCAGCACTGACTATCAGCCATGCCGGCTGGACTTGATGATAGTTGAGGCCCAACAACATCTGGGGTTGGGCCCTGTCTGCTACCTCAGTCCACACACACAGACTAAAGAGCTATTTCCTAACAACATACTTGGCATTGCACTGAAAATCTACAAGCAGGGTTTTATACCACAATGGCGGATGTTTGTGAGACCTTTGGTGTGTACATGTGTGAATGCCTTAATGGTCACATATAAGAACACTTAACAGGAGTGCTGGCCTGAAGTACCATTCAGATATTTATGCACAGTGCATTTCTAGAAAAAATCCTGCCAATAAAAACAGACAAAGTAATAATACACTTAATAGAAGTCCTAGTAAGGACAAGTACACATATTTAACTTGTTAAAATTAACTTGATAGTTATTACACAACTAGCCAAAGTTTATATATCTGCTGCTAAAAGCCTGTTTCTGTTTTCCACCAGATGATGTACATTTTTGATGGAACATTCCTTTTGAAACGTCCAGCTGTAGGAAAAGGAGAAACTTGCATGCCTGTTTACATGAGATTGCCCAAGTTTTTCATGTTAGATTTCACACATGCTATTTCATTTCACATGATTTTTTATTTTATTATTATCTTAAATATTTACATACTGCCTGTCATTAAAATAACACCAAAGTGGTATCAAGTTATGTAGTAGCTGTCCAATGGGAGGCATGTTTCCTTTCTCCATGGGTGTTCAGCAACCCACATGGCTGGAATATTTTAGCCAGAGATGGGCAGGAGTGGATTGATCAATTTCTGGTGGTCCCTCAAATGCCTACTAGTTGCTGCTATGAGTGGCACAGGAACGTCAGTACCAGGTTTGGGGTCCCACGGCTAAGAGGACTGCCAAATACAACAGAGAGACAGTGGCAGTGGTGGTAGTAAGCAACAGCATGTCAGAAGGACCATGCTGACTTCCGGTGCTCCAACTGATGGCTATTTTAATGTAAATCATTACCCAAGGAAAGAGTGGCAGTAAAGCCAGCCTATCAAATACCATCTGCGCTCCCTCAGCTGGCTCCCACACCATTCCAGCATCCTCACTGGTTCCAAAGGTGGCTTCTGACTGGCTGTGATTGCTGTCACTCTTGCCTTGTTGACATGATTTAAATTAAAATGGCAAGCAGCTAGAGCCTTTGAGAGGGCCAGTGGAGTGCTTTGCTTTGCAGCAAACCCTGCCAGGAAGCTGGATAGCCAGAAACACACACAAAGAGACACAGAAGAATTACAGAATAGTAGAGTGGGGAATTGTGGAGTGGGGAAGCACAGTGCAAAGGCAGAAGCATTATTGTTTTACTTGAATAAAATAAGGGGGCACGTAAGCCCCACCCCACATAATCGATCACAAGATGCAGCACACACACACACCACTTGAATGGCAATGCCCACCAACTTTGGGGGACCCCCTCAAATATTTTATGGGGGGGGGGACGAAGGGACCTCAGCCCCAGGAGTTCTCCTATGTTGTTGTGAGTTTGGGGGTATCTGTATGATTCCTGAGTCCCTTCTAATTCCTGGGGTCCTGGATGCAGCAAGGGCTAACATATAAGGAACAATTCCACTGTTGAACTAGCCAGGCATTTTCTTTTTTCTTTTTAATTAATTTTGCTTTATTACTTCTAACAAAAAACCAAACAAACAACGAACAAATAAAAGCACATTAACACAATACATCTACGGTAAATATAATAATTTCCTAATAAATATCTTCTATAATAACTTCCCATCACCCCATCAAGATACCTTATTATTTTTTGAGCTGTCACACTTCTCTTTATCAATACTAATACAGTGGTACCTCGGGTTAAGTTCTTAATTCGTTCCGAAGGTTCGTTCTTAACCTGAAACTGTTCTTAACCTGAAGCACTACATTAGCTAATGGGGCCTCCCACTGCTGCCGCGCTGCCGGAGCACAATTTCTGTTCTCATCCTGCAGCAAAGTTCTTAACCCGAGGTACTATTTCTGGGTTAGTGGAGTGTGTAACCTGAAGCATATGTAACCTGAAGCGTATGTAACCCGAAGTACCACTGTACATCTTTATTCTCTTAAGTTACTATAATTTCCTAGTTTTCTACAGAAGTTACTCCAGGCCTGCCAACGAGTTCAAAATCTTACAATGCTCCCTGAAATACTTTCTATACAGGTCCCATTCCTTTATTTTGCCATTTTTGCAAATTCTAATAGTTTTGATTGCCACTCCAATTTCATCAGTATCACATCTCCTTTCCAGTTTCTAGCTATTAGAATTCTTGCTGCCAGGCATTTTATTGGTGAGTTAATGACCCAATGTACTGTTCTTAGTATAACAAAGGAGGTTGCACTGTGCCAGAGGGGGAAATGGGTGGGTCCCCTGACTGTTAGAAGGATAATAGTGAGTGCAAGTGTGTGAGAGCTGGAGGCAGGCAGAAGCTGGGAGAAAGCCATGCTTGATTTCTGCTAAGATCCAATGCTGTGACTATGGGAGAGCACAACCTTTTGGGGTGTTAATGCTGTGAGCTGCTCCATCTTTGACTCAGGTTGTACAAATGTGTAAATAAACCATATAGCCTAAAGACACCACAGTCTCTGCTGTCCCTTATTCTAAGGAAACTGAACCCTGAGTAAGTGCCTGGAACCCCTGGAATCTCACACTGCTCAGAGGTGACGTGTGGCATTATTATCCTCATCTCCTCATAAACCCTTGATTTTGATGTAGCCATGTTTATTTTGGTGAAGGAATAGGGCTCCTCAAAAGGGTTGCACACAGGGAACCACAGACCATAAATCCGCCATTGCTCAGAATGCTTTTTTAAAAAAACCCAGCTGCTGGTATTGTAGACTTAGTTGTTAGACACTAACACTAGACTCTAGAGATGCTGCTGGCATCAGCCTCTATGTGACATTTACCTCAAGCCAAATTCCCTAAACCTCCACCTCTGCCAAATACTTTCATAATCCAGTCCAGCTACTGGGGACAATCTTTCCCTGCCCCCTCCCCCAACTCCTCTGGCCATACTGTTGGCTGCTTGGACGACTCTAGGGAACCTTAGCCTGTTGGCCAAATGCAGCGCTCCAGGCCACTAGTCTTTGGGACATTCTTTGTACCATGCCCCTAAACAGCATTGCTCTACACCCACCTCAAGGTTTTCTCCTTGTTGGAATGTTTCCTTGAACTGTGGTGATGCTTCTTGCTTAAATGGATTGAGAGATGTGGGGGTGGGCTTAGAAACCTCTGAATTTTGCACAGCTGGAAAGGAGCCTACTGTACAAAGATAAGAGTTGCGTTTGTTGCTCTACTTCCCTTTGCCTCTGACCCAACATTGACGTGGCCCCTGGAAGGTTGCTATAATAAATATTTCTAATAATAAGCAAGCATACAGATAAATCACTGTTGAAGTGCACCCACAACTTTCCAAGCTGTTACCATTGGCTACAGACTACCTGTGATGTCACAAAAGCAGATGGCAGCTGAGTGGATACAGCAGGCAGCAGCTATGACATCCAGCATTTCCCAGTCTTCTTCCACCTGCAGGAGGCGAATATCCAGCTGCAGGTGCTATGGAGAACTAATAAAGTAAGTTCACTTGCTGAGTAGGATTGTGGCTTGAAGGCAGGTAAGCTGGATGGGAGCTGGCTGATGTCTACTAACAGATGTAGCAGAAGCTGGCTCATGCTGGTGGATGGAAGCTGGCGGAGGTCGCATTCAGAAATTGGTGAATACCTCAAGGCTGAAGCAGGCTGATGTTTGCAGATGTACTGGTAAGTCAGTTGAAATTCCTCTTCAGAAACTGGTCAACAGAAGCCGGTGGATATTTGTGGGATGAAGCTGGGGCATGAATGTGAATGAATAGTGAGAGGATGTGTCCGTTGGCATGCTTCATGGATGTTGACTGGTGTATGCCTGTGTGAAGGGGAGACGTTGAATGTGGTCAAGTCAAAAGGTGTGCCTATGTGTGCCTATGTGATGTGTAAAAGGTAACTGGCGGATATTCATGAATAGATGAAACCCATGGAAGCTGGCAGGCTGAAATTAGTGGATGAAGTCACGAAACTGAAGCTGGTGGAGTTGCCTGGGTGATGCTGTCAGATGCTAGCTATCCCCCTTAGGGTCTCTGGGTTCCTCTCCTGTGGATATTTTCACCCCCTCCCATTGCGAGAATCTCCTGATATAATGTTTTCAGAAAGGAGGGGGTGCGGAAACTGCTCTTCACTTCTTCCACTCCTGCCTGACTCTGAGTGTGATCTATGTAGAGATTAGATGGCTGAGTGAGAGCTGTAACACTCATGCAAGCCAGTAGCTCTTTAGTTCTAGTTTGCAGTAGCTATTAGAAAATAAAGAAGTTATGCTTCACAGCTTTCTTCCGTGTTGTTCATACTCTGCTGAGCTTGGTGCTCACAATGGACAGTTGTGGGTCCAGTGCACTTAGACCTACTTTCCAGGAGTGGAAGGTCTCTGGAAGTGCTCCAGTCACCTAGCCCAGTCGGGGCAGTACCAGTTATTGAGCCCAGTCATTGGCATCGGCTCTAAGGCGTACTGACCCCCCCAAAGACATGTCTGAAGTCAGTGAGGTTTTCTTAAGACCAACCCTGAAAGTAGTGAAGAGAACTGCAGCACTTAGACAAACCAACTTCTTTCTAAATACATTTAGCTGTGGCGTCCATTCTATCTTTTCCCCCCAAAGACAGATAATGGAAGAACAAACACCTCAGCTTTGTAGCAGTACATTGAGAAATAAACAATGAACAAATCAGTGCTGAGGTGCCCACAATTGCCAGGCCTGGGGAGGCTTTGCTGATGCCAGTTGTCTGTGGAACACCTGTAATTTCACAAAAGGGCATGGTAGCTGAGGTGAAAGAGGTTCTTCCCATGACATCACTGGGGCCCACTTCTGTGGCATCACTGGCTGCCCTCAGAGTTTGGGATGCTCCTAATAACACAATGGGTATTAATATTCAGGCTTCCTTTTCTATCCTCATCTTTTCTCTCTGGTCTTTTCCTCATGACTCCTTCCTTCATCAGAACCCTTCCCTCCCTCTCCAACTCCTAAGCTGTTCAAATCTCAACTGTCTCCCTCAGTGACAGTTAACTCCCAACTGATGGGAACCTCCAGACACAGTCTACTTTCACCCAGACCAATGAGGATGGATTTACCTGATTCAGGCCCCAACGAATAAATTTTCAAAGCTATTGAGAACTTGACACCAAGCAGTTGCACGAAACAAGTCAGCAACAAAGCAATAGCACAAGGCCTCGGAAGTCAGATTATTCCCCCCCCCCCTTCAAAACACCAGCATAAACAGACACATATACAGCATTTCTCCACAAGCCATCAATCTTTTTAAAATTATGCCTTCTCAATTACCATAGTAACTTAATGGATACGATGATGATTTGGAAAGTATTTTTGTCCCACATGCAGCAACCTAAACTATGCTTATCTAGCACATGTGTTTAAATTGCACATGTGCAGAAGCCAGGACTATTAGAAGAAAACAGTCCTTCCAGTTTTAAGAACAGAGATGAATCCAAGCAGCATAGCTCTGATTTAAAACAGACATTTGGGCTATTCACTTGTAGTGTTTGATTTAAGCTCCGATCTATTGCATATGCTACCCTAGCCTATCAGCTTCGTTACTAATTACTGTATGCAACAGAGTTTATGACTAAATCTTAAGATTTGCCTTTGATGGTGACTTTTTATTTGCTCTTTTGTTGAAAGCAACATTAATTTTCCCAGTTCTGAAGGATTCTCCTTTCAGTCAAAGGATTTCAGCAAGAGGTTATTTATATCCAATTGGTTCCTTAAATGGAAAACAATGCTGTTCCATTTCTGTAATGCATTTATAATTCCTGTCAGCTGGTGCAGTATGTGTGTTTGTGTGTGCGTGCAAGCAAGCCCATGCATGTATTTGTGTGTTTAAAGAGTATAAACCAATCGCTGAAGAATAAGGATTGAATTTTGTGTATGCTTCACAATATACATTTTCACAGACGGTTTCAAATCATATGATTTGTATGGCTTACGAATCATTTACCCAAGGAAGCAAGACTCACATAGAACATCTGGTTTTCAGTGTGTTCCCAGTTTTTGCTTTCTTTGGGGGCAAACTGATTGAGACATAAGGACACCAGGTGACTTAAGGTCACATACTGGGAATGTGACACAGCTGGTATTAAACCTAAGATGCTTTCAGCCTAATCATTAATGGCCATTTTTTATTCCCTTCATGATACCGGAATGTAATTACTTGCATAAGCAATACCAATGGAATGAGTGGATTTAGTCATAGCAATAACTGCTTTACATATTAATGTATTACAAACGTTTCTGTCAACTTTTTCACACATTTTTTTTTTTTAAGTGGGGGGAGCTGGCAATTTAGATTTACAGCTCATAGCCTGCGGACCCAGACAGCACTTTTGTTATGAAGTTGCCATATATTCTAAGCAAAACATTGCATTTTTATTTTTATGTGTGTTTTGTCCTCTCAAGAACTTGGGGTACTTCAAACCTTTGCAATTGTGGTGTGGAATGTGGTTTAGTGTTCCTGGTACTCCGTGGTTATAATTCGTGATGCAGAGTTAGTTAAATAGCTCCTCCATTGGTTTCTCAGTAGCTTGCTCAAATACGGTAGGCGATTTGGTACATGTTATTGGCAGTTGTTTTCTCTCCCACTTCCTTCATCCTAATGAAATCTCGATACTTCACGCCAGTTTGTGTGCTTTACTATTTCCTTGGACATCCTTCTGTGATCTCATATAGACAGCAAGTGACACTTGGACGAAGCTGTTTGCATAATAGGATATGCATCTTTCAGAATTTAAGAGGAAAAAGTAGGGTGCTGCTGATAAATGAAACTACCACCTCCTACTCGGTACTAAAGGATTGGAAGGTCATCCCACTAACCATAGCCTGATTTGAGCTAATCAGTTTTATGGAATTAACATCATGTGAACCAGCAGAGCAGGGCCTTGCATGTTTGCCCCACCCATTGTGGCGCCCGTTGTATGTCCCTCCCCAGTGTTGCTTCTGCCTTTGGATGTATGCAGCATGACATCCTACTGACTGTGAGTCCTGCATTAAGCTGTCTCTGGGAGTGCTATGGGGCTCAGCTTTTGGACCATTCCATAATGATAATTTTACTATTTATACTCCACACATCTTACTGGGTTGCCCCAGCCACTCTGGACAGCTTCTAACATATATAAAAACATAATAAAACATTAAAAAAAAAACTTCCCTATACACTTGCCTTCAGATGGCTCAGGGGTTGGATAACTCATATCCTCCAACATTTCTCCAATGAAAATAGGGACATCTTAAGGAGAAGTGAGGCATTCCAGGATCAAATCAGAAACCAAGATGGCTTCTCTAAATCAGGGACGTCCCTGGAAAATAGGGACACTTGGAGGGTCTGCATTCTCCCAAATGTGCAAAAAGTGTTAGTGCAATGGGGAGGGCAAGGTCAGCAAGCACAATCCTGCACTCCTGCCTCATGAGTGTAGCTGAACACCTAAATCAAGATTATACATCATAGTAATGTTAGAATTTCAACTAAAGGCAACGCTTACCAAAAATGTAAGACGTATGAGGTCAGCATGTAATTTTGGAGCCAGTGTAGCAGTTAGAAAGTTAGACCAGGATTAATGAGGCCCAGGGTTCAAATATCTTCCCACCTATGTGTGAGCTTAGGTGAGTCACTCACTTCCTCTCAGCCTAGCATATGTCACAGGGTTGTCATGAGAAAAGTGTGTAGATGTGTATGGGGGTAGGGGGCTGACCATGTACAGTGGTACCTCAAGTTACAAATGCCTCAGGTTACAAACGCTTCAGGTTACAAACTCCACTAACCTGGAAGTGTTATCTCGAGTTGAGAACTTTGCCTCAGGATGAGAATGGAAATCATGTGTGGGCGACACAGCGGCAGCAAGAGGCCCCATTAGTGAAAGCACGCCTCTTGTTAAGAACACATCTCCTGAATGAATTAAGCTCGTAACTAAAGGTGCCACTGTACATTCAGCAGTGGAGCAAGCTGATTGGGTGTCTGGGGTGGTGTGCTTGCCCTGCACCCAGGGGTGGTGCCAGCCACCTGTGGGGGCGGGGCCAGCCACCTGTGGGGGCGGGGCCAGCCACATGTGGGGGCAGGGCCAGCCACATGTGGGGGCGGGGCCAGCCACATGTGGGGGCGGGGCCAGCCACCTGCAGGCCGGGGCGAGCCGGGGCAGGACAATCCGTGGGGCCTCCGAGAAGTCTGCCTGCGTCCTTTCACTCAGCCGCCCTACAGCTGGGAGGGAGGCAACAGGTGCCCAAGCCATCGCGTCACTCCCAGGAGAGATGCGTGGCTCAGGCATGATGCAGGCCTTGCGGTGAGTGCCACCTGGCATTTTGTCACCCCCTCAGGGGTGACACCCAGGGCAACCCGGCTCTACCGCACCCCCTTCCTCTGCTCCTGTGTACATTTCCTTAACACTTTGGAGAAAAAGTGGGATATAAATGTAATGCGCAAACAATGGCCCTTTCTCCATGCTGTTCTGATTAAAAATGCACTCTTCCCGTACTATTATAGCCTCTGTAGAGTGGGAGGAAATAGACAGGGGCAATATAGATACCTATCTTTTTCTTCCATTGGTGGCAATAGCAAGTTCAGGGTGTGTAATTTTGATTGTGAAAATGGAACTGTTGGTTGGCATCCATCAATCTCGAGAAAATGGAGGAGCACAGCAAAGAAATTCAGCATTGCTCTTCCATTGCTGCCTCCTGAAGCCAATTCATGGCTTTTTATAAGTTTGCTGTTTTAAAATGTTTTAAAGACACGTGAAATGTGACACACACACACCCCAACAAAGAGGACAGGTCATATAGAAATGAATAAGAGGGTTATGTGCCAGTCAAAGCAAAAATAAAATTAGTTAAATCACAATGGTGATCCTCATTTGGCTCCTACCTTACTAACATGTGGAACTGCACTAAACCCCAACATTCCCTTTAGTTCTACTTTAGATCAGGAAAAAGGATAAGAACAAGCATAAGAACACCAGATGTTGCAGTGGATGTGTGCAGTTCTACACCTTTAGTTTCATTATCGTCCTGCGTCCTTGAGCCCTACCAATAGCCAAATAAAACCATGCTGCTTTTCCAAATCAACACATCCAAGCATTCCACTGTATCTGCAACCAATTAGTCAAAAATGGTACCAATTTAAGCTATAATCGTCTTAATCTTCCTATGCTGGTAAATTCCTAAATCCAGATTCAATATTTTGACAGTCCATTTATTTTATTTAAGAACACTGGCATTCTATATAGCAACATAGTGGAGGACACACAGTGAGTCCTTTAATAGAGCACAGAATTGGTTGGGTATTATTTAAACAAATAGGGGGAAAGATAGGAATCAGGTTTAGTTAGTTAGTTTGTTTGTTTGTTTGCTTGCTTGTTTCCAAAGTTGATAACCGATTACTGATTACCCAGATGTAATATCTGGCTTGGTCTTTAGTTACACCTGCTCAAAGCCTAGAACAATCAACATTAGATTGAAATGTTCCTATCATGTACACCAGGTGTAAGTAGGTCAATAACAGTGTTAATAAATTTTGTGACAGTCTAAGTTGAACTTTCGAAGCTTGCACTGACTCCTCAGTATGAACATGCAGTCCTAAAAAAAAGAGCCCAATATTTATTGTCAAGACTCTGAGGTTCTTCTGATACAACAAGCAGTAAAATATGCACATATGTGCAAGTTATGTTTGCCAATCTAAATAGAGGCTGCACATGAGTGGAAAGCTTCATCATATCTGAAGGAAAATATGTAAAAAATAAACTAAGAGCTTCATATTTTTTCCAATAAATTACTTTCCTTGGTTGATGCTTTTAACTGTTCTCATATTCCTGCATTTTCCAAGGGCCAAACTACATATTACATGGAGATCTGTGACAGAATCACACAACTTTCTATTTTTACTTTAATTCAGCCACAGAAGGGTTGCCTATTTGATTGGAACACCAATGCTTCAGAAAGAGATGCTTAACCCCATCCTGCCATTCTGACTGAATTCCTTCTTCTGCCCAAGGCTGCCATTAGGCTTGTGGGAAAGGGAAATAATAAGCCTACCTAGGTTTCGATCAGCAGTACATCATAGAGGGAAGAGACCTGCTTCCCCCAGTGCGGCTGCTCTGATCTAGTTTGTACCACCACCACCACCATGCACAGAAATATTATTTAAAAAAATGTTGGGAGAACCCACCACAATTTCCCTGTGAAACGCATGGTAAGTCCTTTAATTAGTGAAGTGCACAATAACACTAGCAATTTAAGGTGCTCTACACCTGGAGCACATCTTTTGGTTATTACAAAGAAAAATATTTCTTAGCAGTGCTGGGGTTGAGATATGCCTGTTTCTTGCATCTAATAAAACATCTACTGTGTTTTAATTTGTTGGAAGCCACTCAGAGTGGTTGGGGGAACCCAGTCAGATGGGCAGCATATAAGTAATAAATTATTGTTGTTATTGCCAACAATGACATGTAAACCTAATTTCTAGAATCCAAATGTTGGCATTTCCATGAGTGGCACTATGAACGTGCTGTGTGTAATAAGTAGATTGATTGATTGATTGATTGATTGATTGATTGCTACACACTACAGTGGTTAATAGGGAATTGAGTTTCCCTTTAGAGTAGTATCATGGCTGATGCGTTTCTTTTCATCATAGCCACCTGTGCTTAGAAATGTACCTCACCCTCTGTTTCTTAGCTGCTGACAGACTCTCTACCAGAGGAAAAGACTGAGATTTGGGTGTGCATCATCGTGCCTTTGTTCGTTCTGTCAACTTCCCCAGATTCCATGCCTTCAGTCCTTCCCGCAGTGGAATGTGTGAATGAACTTGCAGGGGTACCTAAACGAGGGCAAAATGATTGATCACATTTCTTTTCCCTGGCCTCTGAAAGGCTCTTCTATCAATCACTTAAAAACTTTGCTGGGCCCTCGTGTAGCCAAGGACTTAGGCATGCAATTAACTTAAATGGTTCCAGTTGGTTTCCGTATAAATATTTACCCATTTAAATTTGAACTTCAACGTAATATCTTGTGTAACCTGCACTTTGTAGTGAAAAGACCCTGGCTGCGTGTGCATTGGAACTTCTCTTACATTGGGCCATGGTCACTCCCAAAGTTCCCACACTTGGGCAGGTAGATGATTCGTATCTGGTATCCTATCCTGGAAGGCTTGCTTAAGGAGAACTCAGATGGCACCTGGTTGATTGCAGAGCACTGATGATAGCGTCTCCCTCTCTGACAATGACAGCTAGTTAGGAGACATTTGCTTGCATTTGTTGGAGCTTCCTGTGCTTTCACAAAACCAAGAGAAAAAGAGTTCTCAGAAGTGCGGAAAACAATTTATTTAAAAGGCCAATGTAGTTTTGAGGAATTCCTTAGTCAGAGGTATCTTTAAAAAGAGAGAGATGTACAAAATTATTAAAAATAATCTTTGAAGCAATTGAACAAGGGGCTAAAAATTAAAATGTAACATTCCTGAACATGCATGTATACACTGCAGACGTGGTTATATTATCTTTTTACATCTCCATACATGAAGCTGGCCTCCTAGGACTACAAGATGTCGCCAAAAGATTTGTTGGTTTGGCAATGGAGGCAGATGTACTGAGAGGGCTGCATGTCCCCAGTGGTATTTTGGCATCAGATGGGGGTGTGGTTTGGAGGTTATTGGGGTAGCCTCTCTGTGAGCCCTGTTCCAGCCTGCTCAGGGTGGCTAAGGACTATGGGAAAGCCCCACTGCTAAAACAGAAGGCTTCCGCTGATGTTCTTATTAGGTGAACCCGGCCCTAAGAGTTTGAGTGCTTTTCCTGAGCATCATTGTAAACAACTTTTTCTCTCCTACTCAGCCCTGGTTTCAAACATCAAGATTTTTCAGGTATCTTATTCATATTTGAAAGGGGGGGGGGACAACACTTCGGCTTTCATGCAATACACATTTTCTATTATCTCACAACTAACAAATATCTATGTTATTATTATGATTATTTTACTATTAGGCTGTCTGACAGTATGCTTTTCACTATGTTTTTATTATACTTTTATCAATGATGTTTTATAATGTGTTTCTAATGCTATACACTACCCTGAGATAAAGGGTGGTATAGAAATATATAATAATAATAATAATAATAGTAATAATAATAATAATAATACTTATCATTATTATTATTATTATTATTATTATTATTATTATTATTATTATTTTATTATAATAAACTATGTTCATATTGAAATCAATACTCTGTAAGTTTTTCCACAGTTCCTAAAAGAAACATATTTTCTGCCAAGAACCCTTGTAAATTTCAGTAACACATTTATACTCCAAATATGGGTTTAATTTAGTTTTAATAAAATATTTATAGCACAGCACATTCACCAAATACTAGCTGATTATTACAACCTGTTGAGAATTAGCACCTCCGTAACTTTTACTGGAGATACTATCATAAGCCTTTTAACTACTCCATCACAATTCAGATTCTGAGCTATATTAAAGAGCTAATACATCTCCTTTCCCTTAGCCCTCATGCCATTGAGGAAATGAACCAGGCCATGACCTATAGGAAGAAAAGCTAGCTCAATCTGGGGAGAAAGCCCTTCCTAAACTTATCACTGATACTCTGGGCATGAGTGACTGAGTCTGCATCCAGTCCGTATGATTTTAATAATGATTTCTTTGAGCACATTCCCCAGACATGAAATTATTTGGGAATCTGAAATTCTATAGTAAAAATAGAAAGCATAATGAGGGGGTGCTTATTTAATTATTTGTCTATTCTTGCAAAAGAACCAGTCATATTATGCTATAACTTTCTTCTGCACAAATGTGTTCAGTGTTGATGTGGATCATAAACTAGGGCTATGGCAATTAAAATATCTGATGTTTATATATATATTTACTCTCAAGTAAACCCTACTGTGCTCAGTGGGCTTACTCCCAAGAAAGTGTGCAGGGGAGGATTTCACATGCATTTACGGCCTATTAATTTCAATAAGAGAGTCAATCTAGTGCTTAAATATCACATATTAACCACCAAGTTCTGTGATCAGAATAAATCGTACAAATTAAGTACAGCTGCAAAAATGTATATAACATAATTTATCCTAACTATAGCATGTGAAAGTTCATGAAATGTGAAACTTTTTGGCAAGGGTTGCAGTGACAAAGAGGAGAGGGAGAGAGGACGGAGACGGGTTTCCACAGGGTACAAAATAACGGGACAAAGCCTTTCCACTATGACAATGATTCTCAAACTTTTTTGTTTTCATTTTGTTGTAGCACTTCAGGATTGCTGGGTGTCAGTAGCGAGGGAGGCTGGCTACACAGGCGAAATGACAAAATGCACCCTATGAAAAACAAGCACATCTGACAAAATTTCTGTCCATAATTTGTATACTGCTTTATTACAATAATCTTTAAGCGGGGTAAAGGTAAAGGTAAAGGGACCCCTGACCATTAGGTCCAGTCGTGACCGACTCTGGGGTTGCGACGTTCATCTCGCTTTATTGGCCGAGGGAGCCAGCGTACAGCTTCCGGGTCATGTGGCCAGCATGACTAAGCCGCTTCTGGCAAACCAGAGCAGCGCACGGAAACGCCGTTCACCTTCCTGTTT